>NC_134148.1:11582500-11885530 GCF_033958435.1 Carettochelys insculpta
GCAAGATGTTGATGCTCTTAATGCTGAACTGATGGAATCTTCCTTAACTGATATGTCAACACTGAGTTTCTTTGAGCACTTCCATATTTCTCCAATTAAGGTATGTTGTAAAGGAATGCATTTGGAGAAGCACAAACTTCAAGTAGTATTCTCTTTATTAAATAAAAGTGTTTTTAGCTATTCACTTTGGTTGGAGTAAATAACTGTTTTCTAGGTTTTCATTCACAGTAGTATGACCCTGCAGGAATCTGTGATGTTTCAGATGTTCAGTACCTGGTGGAAGTTTCTCACTTGATATAGGGATCATCCACAAATATTTGTCTTATGTTCTGTCTGCTCTTAGTAATGCTGACAATTGAAACAGACAGCTATAGTGGATGTCCAAACTCGGAAGAATATAAAAATACTACATGTATGAGGGTGAAAATGCTCACTGTTTTAATAGATGTGAGCAATGTGAATAAAAAGTATTAATCTTTTGTTATTTTTCATGTCTTCTATTTCATTTCTTTTTTTAACCTTATTTTTATTCCAGTCACAGTAGTAAGGGAAGAAATGTCATTGATGGCTGTAGTCTAGTTCTGCATTCTGTTGCAGTATCTTTCCTATGCACTAATGAGTTAATTGCATAATGAAACCACAATTTTTGTAAATAATTACACTTTTGGCCTTCACAAGTATTCAAAATTTATGAATCAGGTCCCTCAAAATATAAATGGCTTAAAATTGCTATGTTATACATAATAAAAGATCTTGATTTCTTTTTATTGGGCCTTGTTTCTGAAACTGCCGGGTGTATTTGGGTCACATTCTAAGCATTTCTCCACAACGAGGACTATAAAATGTACTTGTGCATCCTCTCTTCTCATTCAGCGCCTCCTCCCCATTAAATTAATGATTCTAACAGTCATGTAAACTTAAAGGCAAAGTTTAAAAAACACCTAATATGATGGGGTCCAAAATAAAATGGTGGGATTTCACAGTACTTTCATTATCTTTTTAGAGAGAGTTGTAGAATTTCATCATATACATGTTGAATTTCAGTCGAGATGATTGTGCTTTTTGGTCTATTGAAGCTCTGTCTTAAAAGGTGAGAGCTGCTGTTTTTTCTTTCCAACAACTAGCCTGATAGGCCGTGGTATTTTGGAAAAAAAAAAAAAAAGATGGTAGCGATGCTTAGCCATTTTCTAAGGTGAACAGTTTGGTAGGAGAGCAAAAACAGAAACTGAGAAATCCCACAATAAGGTTGATGGAATAAGCAGTTTCTCCACATGTCTGAGGAGATGGATGCAGGAGGCTCTCTGAAAATCCAAATTTTGTATCTGCATAGGACTATATGCATGAGTGAATAAAGGAACTGTTAAGGGAATTTGATGACTGTTTTTTTTAAATGCCTTAATGTTCCAATAGGGCACTTAAAAAAAAAAACCTATAAATAACTTACAAATATTTTTGTCTTGTAGTTGCATTTGAGTCTGTCTTTGGGTTCAGGTGGAGAAGAAGCAGATAAGGACAAAAAAGAAATGATCGCTATTCATTCGGTCAACTTGCTGTTGAAAAGTATTGGTGCTACTCTGACTGATGTGGATGATCTTATATTTAAGTAAGATAATAATTCAGGCTAATAGCTTTTGACATCTAAATTTTTAAACTGAGTTAGTGGACTCTTGTAGGTATTTCAGCGCTTCACTAGTAATCAGTAGATGATTGGGCTGACTTAACTACAGTAAAAGCTGTATGCGGCATGTTATTAGAAAAGGTACACTTCCCAATAGAATACCAATTTTCAATGAATGAGAATAAAATACAATGAATGAAATATAAAATAATGTACAGGTACTCACAAAGCCAGTAGTAGTACTGAATTGCAGAGCCATTGGTTTCTTGAACCACTTAGGAGTATATAGGTAAATTCTGGGTGGACTTCACTCCCAAACATGTATAAAGTATTGCTGTAGCTGCATTACTGTATAACAATAGACGGTATATATTAGTTAATTTATTTTGTAAATTTAAGTACTTGCATGCTAATTTTTAGTTACTAAGTCCATAAGAGATTTTAAACCTTGATAACTTTGTTTTTCAGACTTGCTTTCTTTGAAATTAAGTATCAGTTTTATAGGAGGGATGAGTTAATAAGGAGAGTAGTTACACATTACAGTGAACAAGTAAGTCCATTTAGTGCTTCTTAAATATACTTTTAGTATACAGATATCTGTCTGGAATTTAATGCTTCTCTGAAATGGTTTATTTGGGTGTAAACTACTAGCTTTACAAGTGAATTTTTCATAGTCATTTTTGTGGCAAAGTATCTAAATTTGAATGCTTCTACTTCATATGGGTTTCAATTTTGAGTTTCAGCTTTTTCTTTTGAACAGCTGTATGAAATACAGTACTTGACACATCATTCATCATGACATTCTAATAGAGCTGCTTGTACACACACAGCATCTTTTGAGATAGCCAAACCCTTTCATGGTCACTCAAGCAGAGCATACTTATTCCTGTGCCTACATAGTGCTTCTATCCTGGTCTTTAGCATTATGCAATAGTTCTGCTAAGCCACTGTTTTAACATATCTTTTTTTAAGTTTGTAAGATTTAAAAAGCTATATTATATAGATTTTTATTCTCACATGGGTTGTACATTAAACAAGTGCTAATATGTATGATGTCCTCTTTCGTTCTTCATTCAGTTCTTGAAGCAGATGTATGTTCTTGTGCTGGGTTTAGATGTCCTGGGAAATCCATTTGGTTTAATCAGAGGTTTGTCTGAGGGTGTTGAAGCTTTCTTCTATGAACCTTTCCAGGTATGATTTCTACTTTTAGGTCACTGTACTAGACAGTTAGCTGTAGGTTGATAATACGTGTTTTTAAACCTGATGAAGAATTGGGAAATAGTGACACTTGTACCCAAAGAACTCATATGTTAAAGGGTATGTGTGTATTGCAATAGAAGATCCATGTTATGGCTCCAGTTAGCCTGGGTTAGCTGACTGCCTTGCTGGGCATGGGGGCTATAAAATTATAGTGCAAATTAGTGCTGGAACTCAGGTTCTGAGATCCTGCTGGGAGGTGTGTGTTGGAGGTGGGGACGAGAGGAACAACTCCTAGCTTCTTCCTCGAGTGTCCCCGTGGGTGCTCCACGATAGGTGTCGGGCTTGCTCCGGCGCCGCAGATCAGATCTTTCCAGCAGTTTCTGTCGGACCGCGCATGCGCCGGACCACGCCGCTCCCCTGCGTGCTCCTGGCCCCGTGCTCAATCCGATCCCCACCAGTTCCTTCTTAACCGCCATCGGATGCAGACGGAATCTGCTCAGGCTGCGGCCAGAGTCAGCCTATTTAGAGTTTTTCAGAGTTTTAGAGTTTCTTTTCAGAGTTCTTAGTTAAATTGTTTGTTTCTTTATTGCAAAAAAAAATAATAATAATAATAATATATATAAGTAGAAAGTCTTAGTAACGAGAAGGAGGAGCAGAGGCAACCCGGGGACGTGAAGGCCAGTAGGCCTCCTGCTGTGGCAGGCTGGAGTCCGTGAGAGGGAAACAGGCACAGAGAAGGTGCTAAGTACCCTATTAACAGCTCAAACACTCACCACAATGTCCTCTTCAGGATTCAAGAAGTGTGAGTCATACCGCGAAGCTATGCCGGCCTCTGATGGGCACAGTCAATGTATTAGATGCCTGGGGGAATCACACGTCACCCAGAAATGCTCCTTCTGTGCAAAGCTCACGGCCAGAGCCAGAAAGGATAGAGAAATGCGGCTGAAAATGCTGCTGTTTGATAAGGCCCTCCAGCCAGACGTGCCGGAGAGGCCTCAACCGGAGGGACCCACAGGGCTCCATAAAAGAAAGGCGATGTCCCTCACCCCCTCGGTGCAGAAACGGAGGAAGCTCTCTCCCGCCTGATCCCTGCCGGCGGTCACAGCGAGCGGGATGGGTGTAGCACACAGCCCCCAGCCGCAGTCACAAGCAAGCAGCAGCGCACGTGGCAGAGGCTGAGCCTCCAATTACTAAGCAGCCGGCCCGCGCATTCAGAGCGGTGGCCAGGCAAGCGCCGGAGCCAGTGGCACCGACCCCCGTGGCACCAACGGTGCAGGGCCAACAGGCACGTAGCCTGCAGGCACCGGAGGAGACCACCTGCGCGGCACCGCAGATGAGCGTGCCGAGTGCGGCGCCGACAGCGGGGCCGAGATCCCCAGCAAGGGGAGGGGTGGAGCCAGCCCCACAGGGGAGGGGAAAGGCAGCAACGAAAACCTGGCACCGCAGCCCTTCTCTGGACAGGGCTGCAGGGCTGCTCTCAACAAGTCCTCCCCTTATGCTGTGTACACCAACCAGGGGACATAGGTCTCCCCCAGCCTACCCAGAGCCGCCTCCTCCGTTCCTCCAACCAGCGTCACCATGGCTCGGGCCACCCTCGCCTTTTCTGGGATTTGACCCTCTGGAGTACTACCGCAAACCAGTTTCACCATTGTCTGTCATCCAGACGATCTTGCTCCCCCAGACATCGGGGGTATGCACCTCGAGAGTGGTCCAGGTCTCCATCACAGGAACCATGCCCATGCTGCCACGGTCGTCCTTATCACCCTGGGCATAGACACCACAGGCATACACCCAGGGGCAGGTCCCCCTCGACTGCCCAGTACCCCCGCAGGCACTCACAGATGGGGACGGAAACACAGCTGTCTCAAGGGGAGCTGATTTTGGAACCCTGAGATTTTCCCTCGCAAGCCTCCAGTGAGAGGGTGTACCACCGGCAGCAGGACCCTGAGAGTTCAAGGGAGGTCTACCCTAGTGGTTCCTCCTTGTCCTCCCCTGACGAGGCTACGGCCCCCGGGGATGTTGCCCCCCCGGATGACCTCAAACAGTTTCAGGAGCTGTTTAAAAAGGTGGCTTTCATGCAAGGCATCCAAACAGCAGAGGTGCAGGAGAAGCACCACAAGCTCCTCAAAAGCCTGAGGCCTCCGGCCTCGTCCAAAATCGCTATCCTGCTCGACGAAGCAGCCATGGAGTCTGCTACTACCATATGGCAGACCCCGGCTTCCGCTCCACCTATAAACAAGAGGGCGGATAAGAAATACTTCGTCCCGGCGAAGGGCATGGAGTTCCTCTTTAGTCACCCACAACCAAATTCTCTGGTGGTAGAATCGTCTCAGTAGAGATCGAAGACTTCCCAGTACAAAGCGGGGGGAACGGATAGAGATGCCAAGAAGCTAGAGTTATTTGGCAGAAAGGTATACTCCTCCTCCACCCTGCTGCTGAGAGTGGCTAATTATGCAGCACATCTAGCGAACCACAATTTCGATAATTACTCCAGGCTTACTTCTCTCATGGATTCACTTCCAGAAGAAAAGAAGCCGGTGCTGAAGGCCATCGTGCAAGAGGGCTATGCAGCTTCAAGGACGGGAGTCCAGATCGCCCTGGACGTAGCGGACACAGCGGCAGGCTCAACGGCTACGGCAGTGGTCATGCGCAGGGAGTCCTGGCTCCAGACATCGGGTATCCCGAGGGATCTGCAGGCAAAAATTGTCGATCTCCCTTTGACACGCAGAAGTTGTTTGCAGAGTCGACTGATTCGGTCCTTCATTCCAGTAAAGACTCAAGAGCCACACTCAGAACCCTGGGTATTTATACCTCTCCATACAGAAAGAAAAAGTATTACCCTCAACAAAGGCGATATCCGTACCAACCTCAGCGTGCTCAGTACCAACGGGGCTACGAGCAAGGGCGGCATCAACAGCAACAACAGTATAGAACTCCTAGGCGACTTCCCCAACAAGGCCATGCATCCTCGGGGCAGGCCCAAAGGCAACAAGTTTGACGGACAGGTCGAGGGCTGCACTATTACTACCATCGCACAATGTCATCCACAATTAATGTTCCATCATCACCTCCGACCGTTCCACTCACAATGGCAAAAGATCACCACAGACAAGTGGGTACTAGAGATCATAGCCACGGGTTACGTGATCCACTTTCAGTCGCTGCCACCGCCAAGACCTCTGCCCAGGCCTCATCTCAGGGATGCCTTCCACGAGGCGAAACTCAAGCACAAGGTGGACCACCTGATGCTCATAGGGGCGGTGGAAAGAGTGCCGGAGCGACTCCAGGGGAAAGGGTTTTATTCACGATACTTCCTCACAGAGAAGAAAACAGGAGGCTGGAGGCCCATCTTAGATCTTCGAGGCCTCAACCGGTACTTGCGCAAACAACGCTTTCGGATGATCACAGTCACCTCTATACTCATGGCACTGGACGATGGAGATTGGTTTGCAGCCCTCGACTTACAAGATGCGTATTTTCATAAAACGATCCACCTGGCTCACAGACGTTTTCTCCGGTTTATGGTCGGCAAAGAGCATTTCCAATACAAGGTTCTGCCGTTCGGCCTCTCCTCGGCCCCCAGAGTCTTTACCAAGACCCTGGCAGTGGTGTCAGCCTACCTGCACAGACGGGGTATTTATATTCCCATATCTGGACGACTGCCTACTGAGAGGGGCCTCGAAGGCGGAGGTACTACGCATGATACGCGTAACAGCAAACACGTTTTCTTCGCTGGGCCTGGTCATCAACCTTGCGAAGTCAAAGATCGACCCCACACAGGACATAGAGTTCATAGGGGCACGCATAAATTCTATCACAGCAAGAATTTATCTACCCGACGCTCGCTTTCGCGCCATCGGTTCCCTGGTACAAGTCATTACATACAGCCCCACGGTGCCGGTTTTAACGTGCTTGCATCTGCTCGGCCACATGGCAGCGGCAACATTCGTGGTACAGAACGCCAGATTGCACATGCGCAACCTACAACATTGGCTGGCGAGCGTTTACAAGCCGGCATCCCATACTGTCCGCAGGGTGGTGTCGCCCACGACAGAGGTGCGCAGATCCCTGCAATGGTGGGTAAACCCCAAGAACATGCTAACAGGGGTACCCTTTCACCAACCACAAATCTCTATTTTTCTCACCACCGACGCCTCCCACGTAGGGTGGGGAGCACATATTGGCGAAAAGGTGACGCAAGGACTGTGGTCCCCTACGGAACAGTCACTGCATATAAATATACTGGAGCTCAGAGCGGTGTTCAATGCCTGCAAACACTTTCAAGACCACATACAAGGCAAGGTAGTCGGGATCAATACAGACAATATCTCCACCATGTTTTATATAAATCGACAAGGCGGAGCTTGATCCCGTGCCTTATGTGCGGAAGCAGTCCAGCTGTGGAACTGGTGCATCGCCAACAATATAACGTTGAAAGCCTCGTATTTGCCGGGCGCTCACAACGTGAAAGCAGACCAGCTGAGCAGGCACTTCGCACTCACACACGAGTGGCAGATCAGCTCCGATCTGCTACGACCGATTTTTCATGCATGGGGGTTTCCCCAGATACACCTGTTTGTCACTCAGCACAAGAAGTGCCCCCAATACTGCTCCAGGGCAGGACTGGGGCAGGGGTCCTTGGGAGATGCGTTCGCAATTTCGTGGAAGGGCCCACTGCTTTACACGTTCCCCCCCCGCCCACGGTGCTCATCCACAAGGTCCTGCAGAAAGCCAGGAGGGAGAGAGCCCTCATGATCCTAGTGGTCCCCACATGGGATCGACAGCAATGGTTCCCCTTGCTTCTCCGCATGTCGGATCATCCACCGCTTCCCCTTCTGGTAGCGCTGGACCTGCTCACGCAGGCCCAGGGGTCCATAGTGCATCCACACCCCCGAGGCCTGCACCTACAAGCGTGGTTAATCCATGGCTCAGCTCCCTAGAAAGTTCATGTTCGGAGGGAGTACAACAAGTCCTGGAAAGTAGCCGAAGGATCTCCACCAGGAAGACCTACAAACGGAAATGGACTCGATTCACTGCATGGTGTTCCACCAAGCAGTTAGCTCCCCGTGAAGTGCCTATACCTGTCATACTAGAATACTTACTGGACCTCAAGAGAGTCAGGCTCTCCCTCTCCTCGTTGAAGGTCCATCTCGCCACTGTATCGGCTTTTTGGCATGAAGAGGAAGGGCCCACGGTGTTTGCCCATCCTATTGTTACCAGGTTCCTGAAGGGGCTGGTAAACCTGTACCCCCCTCGGAAACCGCTTCCACCATCGTGGACCTTGGACCTGGTGCTCAGCGCACTAACGGGACCACCCTTTGAACCCTTAGCCAAGGTTTCCCTCCGTCTCCTGACGATAAAGACAACCTTCCTTCTTGCAATCACGTCATCTCGCAGGGTGAGTGAGCTCGCAGCAGTTATGGCAATGCCACCCTGCACGGTATTCTCAAAGGAGGCGGTAACATTACGGCTGCACCCAGCCTTTGTTCCAAAAGTTTCTTCAGAGTTCCATCTTAACGAACCTATAGTTTTACCCTCGTTTTACCCGAAGCCTCATAGCTTCAGCAAGGAGGCATGCCTGCACCTCCTGGACGTGAGGAGGGCGTTGGCCTTCTACATAGACAGAACTAAGTCCTTCCGGAAAACGGACAGACTCTTAGTCTCTCTTGCTCCCAGGTCAAAAGGAGAGGGTCTCTCTTCACAGAGAATCTCGAAGCACATTGTGTCCTGCATAAAGATGTACTATGAACTTCGAAAGACTCCTTTACTGGGCCCACCTAGGGCTCATTCCATCCGGGCAGTGGCGGCATCAACAGCCTTTTTCAAGGGCATCGCGCTAAAAGACATCTGCAGAGCAGCGACCTAGTCATCCTATGACACTTTCGCCAAGCATTATGCCCTATACCGGGTATTCCAAGAGGATACCCACCTCTCGACAGCGGTCGTTTCGGGGGCAAGCTGCACATAACCTGATTACCCACCTCCTTTCTTGGGTTACTGCTGGGTAGTCACCTATCGTGGAGCACCCACGGGGACACTCGAGGAAGAAAGAGAAGTTACTCACCGTAGTAAGGATGGTTCTTCGAGTTGTTTCCCCGTGGGTGCTCCACCACCCGCCCATCCTCCCCGCTTCGGATCTCTGTTTAATGTTTTTCCGGAGTATCCGAGGCAGTTGGTCAAGGAACTAGCGGGGACCGGATCGCTCACGTGGCTGGGAGCGCGCAGGGGAGCGGCGCGTGCCGGCGCATGTGCGGTCTGGCAGAAACTGCTTGAAAGATCCGATCTGCAGCTCCGGGGCGAGCCCGACACCTATTGTGGAGCACCCACGGGGACACATCTCGAAGAACCATCGTTACTACGGTGAGTAACTTCTCTTTGTGCTTGGCCTGAACTAAGTGTCTACACAGCTATTGTTAGCCCAGGCCCTGTGAGCCTGCATTGGCTGACCTGGGCTTTGAGGGCTTGTCTGTACTTGCGTGGGGAGGGGTTGAAAAAACACCTTTTTTCTGGGGGGGAAAAAATGTGGAGCGTTCACATTGCCATGCATGAAAAGTTGAGATAAGAGGGGTTGAGAAAAGAGGGGTCCAGCTCTGCAAATGACTTCTGTCAGCTCCTTCTGCCACCTTCAAAGTCAAAAATGAATCCATGTGAACAAAGCACAGCTTCTGTCAGCTTATGTGAATGCTCCTTTTGAGATGCTGTGGCTGTGAACGGTGGCTGTAAATATGAACACTGTATTTTGCAATGCTGTGGTGGTGTAAACATGATTTTTCAACTTATTTCAACCTTAGGAGTTTGAAAAAAGTATTGTCAAAAAAAAATGCAGTGTAGATGCAGCCTGAGACTCATTGCCACAATTTTATCTCAGAGTTGACAAACCCTTTTCCAATACATAGCAATTGCCATTTTGTTTTTAAAAAGCTTGAGGAAGAAGGGAGTTTGTATGTCTCTCTCTCTGGTTTAATTTATAGTAAATTTCACCTTTAGGGAGCTGTTCAAGGACCTGAAGAATTTGCTGAAGGCTTTGTGATTGGTGTAAAAAGTCTTCTTGGTCACACAGTGGGTATGTATCACATACGTTTATCATTGCTGTTTTGACAAAAGTACTTGTTAGCCTATTTCTTGTACCATATAACCCAATGTCTTTGTAGATCTTTTGTTGTTATAATTCGGTTGGGAAGTATTTTCAAAGCACTACTGTGGGAATCATGGCAGAAGCTGGGATACACGATACTATCTGAAGAAATCTCTGTTATCAATTATCCTTGAGAGCTCTTAGAGGATATTTGACCTCCCAGAGGACTGGAAAAAGGCAAATACAGTACCTATGTGTTTTAAAGAAATAATGCTATAATGGCAACCCAGGAAAACCAATCAGCTTTACTTTTGTACATGAAAAGATAATGGAGCATTTGTTGTATTTCTCAAGCAAACAGTTCATGGTCTCCTAGAAGATAAGGGGCTTAAACTGGAGCAATGGCAATTTAGGCTAGATATTATGGAAAACTTCCTAACTGTAAGTGTGGTTGAACACTGATTAAAAATTACATAGGGAGGCAGTGGAACCTCTGTCATTGCAGCTTTTTTATAAACTAATTAGACAATATCCTGGGTAATATTTTGTACTTCCTCAGTGTAGTGAACTGGACTCAATGACCCATTGAAGTCCCCTTCAGTCTTGCAGTTCTGTGATTCTGTGCTTGGTTTTGGAAAGTTTGTCAGTTCAGAGCATTCCTGTGATATCTTAAATACTAACAAATACAATAGGTCATGAGTTTTCATGTGAAAAACCTACTTCCTCGGATGAATTCTTTTCACCTGAAGAAGTGGGTTTTACTCACAAAAGCTCATGACCTGGTAAATCTGTTAGTCTTTAAGGTGCCATGAGATTGCATGGTGTTTGTGAAGCTACAGAGTAAAGTGGTAGCCCTCTGAGTCCAGAGCTTTATTTATTTCAAGATTGAAAACTAATGCAATTGATGGAGAAAGTCATCGTTTTCAGCATGGTAGAGAAAAAGGCAGCTAATTTATGAAAATGCAGAATGCATTGTGTTGGTGCTGGGACAATAAACCCGGGACTCTGAGATCATGAATAGTGTATCCAAAGCAAATAATTGTTTTGGCTAATTTATTAAAGCACCTGCTTTAAGTAATGTAGCAGTTGCTGGAAAATTTCACATAACTGAGGATGTAACCTGACTGTGTGCTAAAATGTTCCAAAGCATGTGAGATTAATATGAAATACTTCTGTGTTGCTCAATAAGTTACATGCCTGTACACTGGAGCCAGAAAGAATCCTCTGAATTGTATGTGATTTAAATTGCACATCATGGTTTGTCCACTATTAAATATTATTAAGGAACTGTGTGACATAATCTTCCCTTGGCTGACAGGAGGAGCAGCTGGGGTAGTATCTCGGATCACTGGCTCAGTTGGAAAAGGCTTGGCTGCTATAACTATGGACAAAGAATACCAACAGAAACGGAGAGAGGAGATGGGCCGTCAGCCTAAGGACTTTGGTGACAGTTTGGCCAAGGGAGGAAAAGGCTTTTTACGGGTATGAAATTCAAATTAAACCTCTGGTGAACTGACATTTGGGATTGTTATAGGAAATTATCATCTACAGATATGAAATAACTTGATGGCACCTGCCATATTAAATTACTGAACTAATAAAAGAAGCAGAAAGTGAAAAACAGTAAGGTCCCTTTATATAACGTAAAGTATTAGTTGTTATTGTAGGGTGATACATTTTCTATTTTTTTAGAGTTTACCTGGGAGAGTCATAAAAAGATAATTTTTTTTAAAAACTCAGAATGTAATATATGTAGGCAAATTGCTTCAATATTTCTGAAATATACCTAGATTCTAAAGTATGTTCCGTTCAT
Organism: Carettochelys insculpta; assembly: GCF_033958435.1. Lineage (NCBI taxonomy): Eukaryota > Metazoa > Chordata > Testudines > Carettochelyidae > Carettochelys > Carettochelys insculpta. The sequence goes on from NC_134148.1 coordinate 11,594,207, forward strand.
GACAACAATAAAGCTGAAGGACAAAATAGGATAGACTGGGGCCCCTTCTAACCACTTAATTTCCCTCCCTCCAGCTAGCAAGTTTTTTATGACCTGAAATTTCCAGAGGTTTTTAGATCTTTATCTCTGGAATCACTAATTCTTGTTTGAGTGATTTGTCCCTATGCTGGCTGAGTGATTATGCCTTCACCTCATGCCTCACCATACAGCCAGCAAATACTATTAGTACAGGCTCTTCTCATTGTACTCTGAGCAACACCAAGAGTGTTCTCCAAAGTGACTTAGTGCGGGCATATAATTTCTGTTTACAAGGAGGGATGGTATTTCCTTATTTAAAGGATTGGCCAACACGGACAATCTTACTGCAAATGTAGAAGCAGCTACTGCAGTCTAGATCTCTTTTGAGAGGTTGGATTCAGAAAAAACCTGAAAAAGTCTCACCTAAAAGCCACACTGGTGGATGAGATTAACTGCTGTGACTGCCAGGATATATTCACCAGAGGGCCAGTTCCTCTCCATCAGTCTCATACGGTGAATACTAATAAGCCTCAGGATATCCCTACAGTCCTGGCACTCTTGGATCATGAAGCTACAAGCACCTGTGTGAGCCTGTTAGCCAGGCTTCATGTTAATGCAGGAGGTCTTGATTATAGACTGTGCATACCCTGCTTCAAGCATAGACTCAACCAGCTAGATGGGTTCTCCAAAAGTTTTTATATTCCACCTACTTGATGGGAAGACAGATGAAGTGTGTGCGGGCCCGTATGGCCAGCATTCAACTCCCTGCTCCCAATAAAGACCTTTGACCATGGATCCATCCGTCATAAGTTGGGGACCACACATAGAGAGACAGGTATATTAAATAACCTATAGGATATGTCTACACGAGAAGCATCTGTCTACAGAATTTATCATTGACAGGGAAATCTTGACAGAACCTCTGACGACAGATTGTTATGCCTCAAATTTTTAAGGGATAATACTGTTGAGGCAAATGCAGAGTTCTGTCAAGAATCTGTCTACAGAATGCTGTAAGTGTGTAGACGCTTCCTGAGTTGTGTCAACAGAAGGCTGCTTCTGTCGACAAACTCTCTAGAGTAGACCCCAGCCACAGAAATATTATTATGCCAGTATTTACCTATCTCTCCATGTGTATGTAATCTTGAACTCTGTAAGTCTTGGAGGGCTGTATTCCTCTCCTGGTCAGACCTCTTGTCCCATTTCCTCCAGTTCTTCTGATTCAGTCCAGTTTCTTTCACAGTTCCCTGTATTTCCACCAGCTTCTTTTTCGGGTTTGACTCTTGGGGCTTCTCATCCCTGGGCTTTCTGTCAAAGTCCTGGTTTCCCCACCCGGCTCCGTGTCTCTTCCACTCTCCCCACCCCTTGCTCAAACTCCTTTTTACTTTTCCTTCATACTTCTACCCCAGTTTGGTTCTTGTCCTCGCTGCATTGAGTCAGGCTGCGGCTTCTACCATATTGGTAGGGCACTAGCACAGGGGATCATCAGAAGCACAATAGTCTCTCTCCTCTCTTGGTTCTTGTGCTACGCTGCAGGGGATCCTGGCAGTTAGGAGGAACAATTCTGGTGGTGGTCCTTCGCAGCCCTTGTATCCCTAGATTAGAACATATTTAATGGCTCTGTAAGGATGGTCTTTCCCAGTTTGCTTGTTACAGCAGATCACTGAGGAGATGGAGTATGGCAAGTGCAGAGGGATCCTTAAGAGAATTTAGCTGCCACGTTTTTTTTTAAATAAAATCTTTACTGAGTAGGTGTGAGCTGAGATTTTCAGGAATATAGTAATTTGACCAAATGTGGTCTGTCTCCTACAGAAACCACAAAGGAAGCAGGTTGTCCACCTCAGGGTGAGCTTGCCTGCTGAATGTCAAGCTCCTGCTGATAAAGTGGTTCATTCAATTCAGGAGCCAGCTCCTTATGGCCAGGCCAATAGTCCCCGTGCCAAAAGTCAATCCTTTGTTGCAGTGGTCTTTTCCTGCAGTGTTGACCTCTGGCCAGGTTAAGCTTTAATCCACCACTTCCAGGGTAACAGTCACTCCCACATCATTAAAGTGGGTCTTACATCTGTCATGGTGGTTAGATATTGTTCTGAATCCACAGGATCATTGCTATAACTACTTTGGTGGCTGTTCTGTCAGGCTCCTTGCTGTGTCCCCATATCATATCCTATTTTTTATACTCCCCAGAGAGAGGGACACTAGACTGTCTCCCTGCAGCCCCTCCTAACTTGGTTTCAGTGTCAGTTGAGCTTGTTCTGTTTTTTGTAGGTGCTGCTAGGTTATGTAAATTGGACTCTCAGGCCCACATTAACAACTTCAGGGTCTACGTAGGAGTAAACTCATCCCTTAATACTGCAAAACAAAGCAATGCTACTAGAGCTAAAATAAACAGTAGTAAGAATATTTTAACATGGCTAACACATGTAATAAGTTTAGTTCTTCTTTGAATGGTCCCCGTGGGTGCTCCACAATAGGTGTCGGGCTCGCCCAGCGCCACAGTTCGGAATTCTTCTAGCAGTTTCTATTGGATTGCGCATGCGCCGATGCGCGCCGCTCCCTTGCGCGCCCTCGGTCATGTGCGCGATCCTGTCCCCGCCAGTTCCTTCTCAACCGCCATCGGCTGCAGACGGAATCCGCTCCGGCTAAAGCCTGAGACAGATAAGAGAGTTGTTTTTATGTGTTAGTTCCTTGTTTGTCACTATTATACAAAAAAAAAAAAAAAAGAGAAGAGCATATTAAATAACAGAGAGAAGAGGAACGAAGGAGAGAGGGGCGGACAATAGGCTGTTAAGCCATCCGCTGCCCTGAAGGCCGTGAATGTTATTTTGGGTTAGAAAGCACTGATTAGTGGCTAAGTACCCTATTAACAGTAAAGACTCACCGCGATGGCTTCCTCGGGGTTTAAGAAGTGTGAGTCATGCCGCGAGGCTATGCCGGCCTCAGATGGGCATAGTGAATGCATTCGTTGCCTGGGGGAGTCTCATGTTACCCAGAAGTGTTCCCACTGCGCTAGCTTACAGCCAGGGCCAGGAAGGACAGAGAAATGAGGCTCAAAATGATCTTGTTTGATAAGGCCCTCCAGCCTGAGCCACCGGAGAAGCCTCACACAGAAGGGCCCTCTGGGTTGCATAAAAGGAAGGCAGCCTCTTTGACCCCCTCTGTGCAGAAGAGGAAGAAACTCTCCCCGGCTCGATCCTTGCTGGCGGTCCCAGGGAGCAGGACGGGCGGAACGCAGAGCCCCCAGCTGCGAGCTGATGAAAGTGGCAGCGTAGCAGCACACGTGGCCGAGGCCGGGCCTCCGACTATACAGCAGGCGGCACGGAAGGCGCTGTGAGCGCCAGCACGGCAAGCGCCAGAATCGGCGGCGCCGGCACAAGTGGCACCGGCTCCAACAGCACAGGGGCACCCAGCACGGGGCCTATCGGCGCTGGAGGAAGCTACCCGCGCGGCACCGCTGTTGACCGTGCCGAGCGTGGTGCTGACAACGGGGCTGAGATCCCCGGCACGGGAGGGGGCGGCGCCCACCCTGCAGGGGAGGGGCAAGGCTAGAGCTAAAACCCGGCACCTTAGTCCCTCTCCAGGCGGGGCTGCGATGCCCTTATCACCCAGCCCCCCTCCCGAGATACACCCCGCACCGCCAGGTGGCAACTCCACCGGTTTATTTCGGGCCTCCCTCTCCGTTCCTCCAACCAATTTCGCCGTGGCTCAGGCCACCTTCACCATTTTTGGGCATGGATCCCCTTGAGTACTATCACAAACCAGCTTCACCACTATGAATGCTGTCACGGAGATCCCGCTCTCCCAGACATCATGGGTACACTCCCCAATCGTGGTCCAGGTCTCCATCACCGGGCCCTTGCCCATGTTGCTATGGTCGTCCTCATCATGCTGAACACAGACACCGCAGGTCTAGATCCCAGGGCAGGTCCTCTCCTACTACTCGTCAATACTCCCGTGTACATTCTCTCTCTGGGACGGGAACGCAGTTGTCCCAGAGGGAGTTAGGTCCAGAATCCCGAGACTTCCCTTCACAGCCCACCAGGGAGCAAGTATACCACCGAACTCGGGAGCCAGAGGATTTTGGGGGAGGCTTACCCCAGCGGTTCCTCCTCATCCTCCCCAGATGAGGCCATGGTCCCAGGGATGTCTCCCCTCCAGATGACCTTAAACAATTCCAGGAGCTGTTCAAAAGAGTAGCATTCATGCAGGACATTCAAATAGCAGAGGTGCAGGAGAAGCACCATAAACTCCTGAAAAATTTGAGACGCCTGGCTTCATCTAAAATCGCTATCCCGCTGGACGAAGCCATTATGGAGTCAGCCACTAACATATGGCAGACTCCGGCCTCTATTCCGCCTACAAACAAGAGAGCAGATAAGAAGAACTTCGTCCCAGCCAAGGGCATGGAGTTCCTGTTCAGCCACCCACAACCCAATTCTTTGGTGGTTGAATCATCCCAGCAGAGGTCGAAAACGTCTCAGTACAAATCAGGGGGGTCAGATAAAGATGCTAAGAAATTAGAGCTGTTTGGCAGGAAGGTCTACTCCTCCTCTACCCTATTATTGAGAATGGCAAATTACGCGGCACATCTATCAAACCATAACTTTGACAATTACTTTAGACTCACTCCTCTCATGGATTCACTTCCAGAGGACAAGAAGTCAGTGTTAAAGGCGATTGTCCAAGAGGACTATGCGGCACCACGGATGGGAGTCCAGATTGCCCTGGACGTGGCGGACACAGCGGCACGTTCAACAGCCACGTCAGTGGTAATGCGTAGGGAATCCTGGCTGCAGACGTCCGGTATCCCCAGAGACCTACGGGCGAAGATCGTGGATCTTCCTTTTTGACAAGCAAAAGCTGTTTGTGGACTCAGCCGATTCGGTCCTCCACTCCAGCAAAGACTCGAGGGCCACACGTAAGACCTTGGGTATTTATACTCCCCCATACAAGAAAAAGAAATTCTATCCTCAGCAAAGACGCTGCGCTTACCAACCACAGCACGCACAATATCAGCGAGGCTATGACCAAGGGCGCCATCAACAGCAGCAGCAGTACAGGGCCCCCAGGCAATGTTCTCAACAAAGCCGTACACCCTCGGGGCAAGCCCAGAAACAGCAAGTTTGACGGGTATGTCGAGGACTGCACTATCAACACCATCGCTCAATGCCATTCTCATCTCATGTTCCATCATCGCCTCAAACCGTTCCTCTCCCAATGGCAAAAGATCACCACAGACAAATGGGTGCTAGAAATTATAGCCACGGGTTACACGATCCCCTTCCAGTCACTTCCACCGACGAAACCTCCCACCTGGCCTCATCTCAGGGATGCTGCCCACGAGGCGAGGCTGAAGCAGGAGGTAGGTCACCTCATGTTCATAGGGGCGGTGGAAAGAGTGCCGCAACAATTCCAAGGGAAAGGTTTTTACTCGCGCTACTTCCTAACAGAGAAGAAAACAGGAGGCTGGAGGCTGATCTTGGATCTACGGGGCCTCAACCATTACTTGCGCAAGCAGCGCTTTCGGATGGTTACAGTTGCCTCCATACTTACGGCACTGGACGATGGAGACTGGTTTGCAGCCCTCGACTTACAAGACACTTACTTTCATATAACAATCCACCCGGCACACAGAGGCTTCCTCCGCTTCACGGTCGGCGGGGAACATTTCCAGTACAGGGTTCTTCCGTTCGGCCTATCCTCAGCACCCAGAGTCTTTACCAAAACCCTGGCAGTGGTATCAGCCTACCTGCACATACAGGGGGTGTTTATTTTTCTATATCTGGACGACTGCCTACTGAAAGGGGCCTTAAAGGCAGAGGTCCTATGCATGATAAGCGTCACCGCGAACACGTTTACTTCACTGGGCCTAGTTATGAACCTCGCAAAGTCAAAGACCAAACCCACGCAAGATATAGAGTTCATAGGGGCACACACAAACTCTATCGCAGCAAGAGTATACCTGCCCGACGCCTGCTTCCGCGCCATCAACTCCCTGGTGCAAGTCATGACGTACAGCCCTGCAGTGCCGGTCCTAACGTGCCTGCAAGTGTTGGGGCACATGGCGGCAGCGACGTTTGTGGTACAGAATGCCAGGTTACACATGCGAAGCCTGCAGCATTGGCTGGCGAGTGTTTACAAACCGGCATCCCACACTGTCCACAGGGTAGTGTCGCCCACTACGGAGGTGCGCAGATCGCTAGTGTGGTGGGAAAATCCCAAGAACGTGCTAGTGGGGGTGCCCTTCCACCAACCACAAATTTCTATTTTTCTTACAACCAATGCCTCCCACATAGGATGGGGGAGCGCTCATTGGCAGCAAGGTGACGCAAGGGTTATGGTCCCCTGCAGAACAGACACTGCACATAAACATACTGGAGCTCAGAGCAGTGTTCAATGCGTGCAGACATTTTCAGGAATACCCGCACGGCGAAGTAGTTGGGATCAATACCGACAATACCTCCACTATGTTCTACATCAATCAACAAGGAGGAGCACGATCCCGTGTGTTATGCAGTCCGATTGTGGAACTGGTGCATCGCCAATAACATAATGTTGAAAGCCTCGTACTTGCCAGGCGCCACAACGTGAAGGCAGATCAGCTGAGCAGGCGCTTCGCACTCACGCATGAATGGCAGATCCGCTCCGACCTGCTATGGCGCATATTTCGTACATGGGGGTTTCCCCAAGTCGATTTGTTTGCCACCCAGTACAACAAGAAGCGTCCCCAGTACTGCTCCAGAGCAGGAATAGGGCAGGGGTCCCTGGGGGACGCATTCATGATTTCATGGAAGGGCCCTCTACTCTACGCATTTCCCCCCACAACGCTTATCCGCAAGGTTCTACACAAAGCCAGAAGGGGGAGAGCTCGCATGATACTCATAGTCCCAACTTGGGACCGGCAACAATGGTTTCCCTTGCTTCTGCGCATGTCGGATCGTCCACCACTCCCCCTACCGGTGGCGCCGGACTTACTCACGCAGGCTCAGGGGTCCATAGTGCACCCGCACCCTCAGGGACTATGCCTACAAGCATGGTTAATCCATGGCTCAGTGCCTTAGAGCGCTCGTGTACGGAGGGAGTACTACAAGTCTTGGAGTGTAGCTGAAGGACCTCCACTAGGAGGACTTACGAACAGAAATGGACTCGATTTACAGCCTGGCGTTCCGCCAAACAGTTAGCTCCCCTTGACGTTCCTATAACTGTAACACTAGAATACTTATTGGACCTCAAACGAGACGGGCTTTCTCTGTCCTCGATAAAGGTCCACCTTGCTGCTATATCAGCTTTTCGGCATAAAGAGGAAGGGCCCACCGTATTCGTCCACCCTATCGTCACAAGGTTCTTGAAGGGGTTGGTAAACCTGTACCCCCCTCGAAAACCGCTACTGCCGTCGTGGAGTTTGGACTTGGTGCTCAGCGCACTATCGGGACCACCCTTCGAACCATTAGCCACGGTACCCCTCCGACTCCTTACTATGAAAACAACCTTCCTTCTTGTGATTACGTCAGCCCGCAGGGTGAGTGAGCTTGCAGCAGTGATGGCAACGCTACCCTGCACAGTATTCTCAAAGGAGGTGGTAATCTTACGGTTACACCCAGCCTTCGTTCGAAAAGTTTCCTCGGAGTTCCATCTTAACGAACCAATAGTTTTACCCTCGTTTTACCTGAAGCCTCCCAGCTCCAGCAAGGAGGCGCGCCTACATCTCCTAGATGTGAGAAGGGCATTGGCCTTTTACATAGACAGAACTAAGTCCTTCCGGAAAACGGACAGGCTTCTGGTGTCTCTCACTCCCAGGTCAAAAGGGGAAGGCCTCTCTTCCCAGAGAATTTCAAAGCACATTGTGTCTTGTATAAAAAAGTGCTACAAGCTTCGAAAGACCCCTTTGCTGGCCCCGCCTAGGGCTCACTCTACCAGGGCGGTGGTGGCATCAACAGCCTTCTTCAAGGGAATCCCGTTAAAAGACATTTGTAGAGCGGCGACCTGGTCATCCTACGACACCTTCGCCAAACATTACGCCCTGCATCGGGTGTTCGATGAGGATACCCGTCTGTCGACAGCAGTCCTCTCGGGGGCAAGCTGCACATAAACTGATTACCCCCTTCCTTACTTGGGTTACTGCTGGGTAGTCACCTATTGTGGAGCACCCACAGGGACCGCTCGAAGAAGAAAGAGAAGTTACTCACCTGTAGTAACGATAGTTCTTTGAGATGTGTCCCCGTGGGTGCTCCACCACCCGCCCATCCTCCCCGCTTCGGATCTCTGTCTGGTGTTTTTCAGGAGCATCCGAGGCGGTTGGTCAAGGAACTAGCGGGGACAGGCGGGGACATGACCGAGGGCGCGTAAGGGAGCGGCGCGCATCGGCGCATGCACGATCCAGTAGAAACTGCTAGAAGAATTCAAATCTGCGGCGCTGGGCGAGCCCCGACGCCTATTGTGGAGCACCCACGGGGACACATCTCGAAGAACCATCGTTACTACAGGTGAGTAACTTCTCTTTATATTCAGTTTTAGAAAAACTCACTGGCCAGGTGAACAGATGGAGGACCCTGTCTTTATTGTCTGTGAAAGAAACAAATCTAAGATGTAGTAAAAGGGCACAAGTGCAAATTCAGATCACTGGATATGCGGTTCTCCAAAAAACCGAAGATCTAATCGTAGCTTGAAGTAACATGAAACAAACCTGTGCTTTTACCAAAAAAAAAAAAAAAAAAAGACAAAGTAAACGTGACCTTATTTAGATAACATTTCTCTGAAATAAAATGAATCGCATGGGCACTTATCTTCAGTGAACAATTAATTCTTCTTAGGATATGAAAGGCCATGTTTGTCCACTGACTGTTGTTTATGTGGGTTGTGATTCATACCTGTCGTCTTTATGATGGAATGGTTTGTTAAGTGAAATGCAAGTTAAGCCCACTAGAAATTCCTAGTAATTGATATCTAGATATTAAAAAGAACATCTTACTCTCCCATACTTGCTTGGTAGCAAATGTTGGGTTTTTAACCCCAATATTGTTTACTAACAAATCACAAAAGCCTGTTCACTGTTCTTGTACTGCACTGCCAATCTTAAACATGTAAGTGTTGAATCAGGGCTTACCTACAGGGAGACTTTAAGCATGGCAAGCCAGGATGTGACACTGTAGAGTACGAGCTTACTGCATACTAGTTGGCCATGTGGACTCTGCTACCATGAACTAAAATTCTCTAGTCAAGGTGCATTAGAAGTTTCAGGATGTGCTTTGGCTTAGAGAATTTATAATGGGTGATAGCAGAGTCCACACAACCAGTTAGTCCTTGGGATGGTAGTGTGCTGCAAATTTTACATCCTGGCTTGCAGCACACCGTCTCTTATCACATGCATTCTAGAACCTAGGCCTAGTTACTATTTACTGTTGTCTCATAATGTTGCTGACCAGTGTTTCTCAGCTCAGTAAGTTGTGATCCATTTCTTCATGAAACAAACTGTGCATAGCATGTCTTGTTAAAGTTTGACTCAGACTCACAATTTATCAGACCACTCTGTTTTATTAGCAAAGCCGCTCTGCTAATACATTTAGAAGTGAGCCCCCCGAGTGGGGCTTGTGTCTCTTAATTTATACAGTTTTTTGGAGAACAAGTTACAGAGAAGTTACAGACAAAAGAAGAAAAAGATTTTAGTCACCACCCTTCGAGATCCCTGAGACCAGTCAGGTATCTTCAGTTACCTGCCACCCTTAACAATCTCCTTTAACAGCTTCCAGTTAACTTAACTAATTGCCCTTCACACCTTCCATTCTGATGCCTGCTTCTTAGACGTGCTGGCTCCATCTTAATTGCTTCTCCATTTAAAAGCTAACTGTCCCTAAGTGTGCTTCCTCAGATACTTTGTAACATGTTTTGGCATGCCCTCTCATATACAATGTATCCAGCATGTCCCCTTATACAACGTTATACTTATACAATGTTATACTTCCACAGTCTCCAGAGTGAATGCTGAAGGGTGTCTCCCAAAAAATTCTTCTTTGAGTGTCCCTGTGGGTGTTCCACCTGAGGTGTCAGGCTTGCCCTGGTGCCACAGATCAGAGATGTTCATAGCTGTTTTTAGCTGGACCACGCATATGCAGGCTCCAGTGTGCTGTTTTGCACCCTTTCAATCATGTACACAGTCCTGACTCAGCCAGTTTCTCTCAACCACCATCGGCTGCAGACAGAGCTTCTACCTTCTCCTTAGCCTTGACCCTTGTTCATATTCTTCTCCTTTCCTCCTAATTTGTTTATCTGAAATACTCTTTTACAGTTAGAGTTAAAGTTAGAAGTTGAAGTTTTCAAGTTTAGAGTTTGCTTTTATTGAAGTTAAACTGTGTACTACCAGGTAAGCCTCACTGGCGATTCTTGTGGAGCAAATGGACTCCTTTAGTTTGGTTTCAGAGACCTTAATTTACAAGTCAGAAAAACTGATATAATCATGCCTGGCATAGCTGGTTTTAAGAAATGCAACACTTGCCATGAGGCAATGCCTGCCTCGGACGGCCACTCTAAATGTATTCATTGTTTGGGTGAAGGGCACGTTCCCCAGAAGTGCCTGCGTTGTTCAAAATTTACTGCATGGGCTTGCAGAGATAGGGAAATGTTGTTGCGCATGATCCTGTTTGACAAGGCCCTCCAGCCATCTTCTCTTGAAAGTGCTTAGCTGTCCCAATATAACCAGCACAAGCGCAAAGCGCATTCATCTGAAGCTGCTGCGCACAAGTGACCAAGAGCCTCCCTCACTCTATCATTGCCAAGTTTTCCCATAGGAATGATGAATGAAGCTGAGAGCATTACTGAAACAGTCTCTGACATGTCTGAAAAGTCCAAGACCAAGAAAATGGTTCTGCCAACGGCACTGGGATATGAAATGGAACTGGGTAGTAGAACAGTTCTGGACTGGCACCAACTGTGGTACTGACAAAGGCACTGGCCCATGCGGCACTGACCATGGCACCGAGTGTACTGGCACTTGGTCATGAATCATTGGGACCATCTGTACTGGCACTGACTATCCCGCAGTCTACTATGGAACTGACTACAGGACCAGCACCAGACCGACACTCCACGCATACCAAACTCTAAATCTAAGCACAGATGCACTTTTGAGCCTTCACTGCACCGCTCGTTGTCACTGTCTGTCTCTGTTACTTCACAGCTATCTCCAGGACAGTATTCGATTCCACCACCATTCCTATGTCCCTTGTTGCCTTTACCACAGATCAAGGTCTCCTTCATCATTCTTAAAGCCACAATCTCCTTCTTTGTACGAGGTCGAATCACAGCATCACTGGGGTAGCCGACCCTTCATCTCGCCACATCCTTTGTCTAGGCATTCACAATCTTATTGCTGGCACAGGCATGATTATAGGTACCATTCCCCATACAGATGATACTCACCTGCGATCCATCATCATCATCCTTGCTGTGCTAGATCCCAAGACTACGAGATGCATTACTGTTGAGAATGGGACATGCATGAGTGACGAGAGACACCAGAGAGAAACTCCATGACATCCTGGCTAGCTAGCCCATCTCCGGAGGCCCCAGCACCATCAGAGCCTCAGCCTGCATCCCCTCCTCATTAGTCAGGAGAAGAGGAGGCTCGCTTCTCAGACACTGGTGTTCCTCCTAGACCACCTTCTCCAACTGATGCTGCTTCATCTTCACCAGACGGGGCTGTCATTCCTGTTGATGCATCTCCCCTTGATGATCTCAGGGCATTTCAGGACCTGTTTCTCAGAGTGGACCAGTACACAGTGTGTTAAACTAGCAGAAATTCAAGATAGTAAAGAAAGGCTATTAAGGAACTTGAGACCCCCAGTGTCCTCAAAGATTGCCACCCCTCTTGGTTGAGGCTATTGTGGAAGCAGCTGACAGCATATGGCAGACGCCAGCCTCCACTCCTGCTACCACTAAAAGGACAGATAAGAAATACTTTGACCATTCCACGGGCATGGAGTGCTTGTTCAGCCACCCTCAAGCAAACTTGCTGGTGGTGGAGTTGCCTCAGCAGAGAGCTACGGTGCCACACAATAAGTAGGAAAACTTACTCCTCTTCCACACTACTGCTACAGATGGCCAATTACACGGCACATTTGTCCAATCACAGTTTTGATAACTACTCCAAGTTAACATCCTTGATGGAGTACTTACCAGACTCAAAAAAGCCATTGGTAAAAGCCAACATCCAGGAAGGCTGTGCTGCTTCTAGGGCCAACGTCCAGATTGCCCATGACGTGGCCGATATGGCAGCTCAACCTACGGCAATGGATATAGTTATGAGGAGGGCACCTTGACTCCAGACTTCAGGCGTCCTGAAAGAGCTGCAGAGCAAAGCGAAGGTCTTTCCCTTTGAGAAACAAAAGTGTTGCCGAATCTATGTATACATTGCTACACTCAAAGAGACTCCTGTACTACCCTGAAAACTTTGTGTCTAAATGGCAGGGTGTACATAACCTGATGGTGCAGTCTGTATCAAAGAAGATATTCCCAATCGTTTCAAATGCAACCCCAATCAAGACAATGCAACCAACCCAGGCCTCCTGAGAGACCACCAAGGCATAGAAACAACCAACCTCATAACCAACAGCAAACCAGACAGCAAGTTTGATGGTGTCAGCGAGAGCCACATTCCCACTAACGCAATAATTGCGTCTCCTTCCCTGAAGTTGTTCCATCACTGCCTACGACTATACTTAGATCAATGGTCCCAAATAACAACGGACAGATGGGTGTTGTAAGTAGTGTCTTTGGGATACGTCATCCCTCTTCGAGCTGCCCCACCCACCACCCCACCTACCCTGTTCCTCTTCAGAGACCTCCCCTCATGAGATTATGCTTCGACAAGAGGTGGATCACCTCCTCACCATAGAGGTCGTGGAACCAGTACCATCCAAGTTCAGAGGGAGAGGCTTCTATTCCCGAAACTTCCTCACCCAAAAGAAGTTGGGGTAGGGATGGTGGAGGCCCACAATGGACCTTTGAAATTTGAACCATCACCTCCAAAAACAGCATTTCAAGGTGGTGACGTCGACCTCCATAATTCCTGTGCTAGATCACGGGGATTGGTCTGTGATTCTCGACCTCCAAATGCCTACTTTCATATAACCATCCGTCCTGCTCCCAGATGATTTGTATGGCTCATGGTGGATGGGGCACATTTCCACTACCGGGTCCTACCCTTCAGCCTTGTCACATCTCCCAGGGTATTTTCCTTTGATGGCTAAGTGTTATCTTTGCATATCTAGAGGACTGCCTTATCAAGGGGGCATCTCACGCGGAAGTCGCCACTATCATACAGGTTATGAAAGCCACATTGCTCTCTTTGAGCCTCTTCATAAATGACCAGAAATTGACTCTGGAGCCCACACAAAACAGAGTTTATCGGTGCGTGACTAGAGTCTGTTGCAGCTGGGGCGTACCTTCTGCTCCAGCATTATTGTACTATTCCAGACATCATTCACACAGTCTCTGTGAACCCAAAGGTGCAGGTTATAACTTGCTTGCAGCTCATGGGGCACATGGCTACCACTACTTACGTTGTCCAAAATGCACGCCTACAGTTTTGATGCCTGCAGCATTGGATAGTGACCGTATATAGACCCATAAATCATGATCTTCACAAGTGGGTCACGGTGCCAAACAATATCCTCCAATCCTTACAGTGGTGACTGATGCCAGACAACCTACCCTCGAGCATCCCATTTCATCGACCACAGTCAATCTTACTGATAATTATGGACGCTTCCCTACTGGGAAGCAGAGCTCACTTCAATGGCCAGTTTGTACAGGGCTAGTGGTCCACCACAGAGGCATCGCTGTACATAAACCTGTTGCAGCTCAGAGCGGTGCATAACCCATGCAGATGCTTTCTGCCATGGATTTCACATTGTGCTTGTCAAAATACTTAGACAATATGGCTACAAGGTACTACATCAATTGCCCAGTGGGAGCACGCTTCCAGTTTCTCTTTGCCGAGGCAATCCACCTATAGAACTGGTGCATTGTTTGGCACGTAGCACTGGTCGCTTCATATTTACCAGGCATCAGCAATACGAAAGAGGATGCTTTGAACAGACCCTTTGCACCAGGCCACGAATGGGAGATCTGCCATGACATTCTTCTCCCTGTGTTCTGCCAGTGGGGATTCCCAGTCATAGTTTTACTTGCTAACCATCTGAATCACCAATGCAAACAATACTGCTCCGGAGCAGGTCTGGGGCCGAACTCCCTGGGCAACACGTTCTTAGTCAATTGGAGGGTCTGCTACTCTATGCATTTCCCTCCACAGTGCTAATTCCCAGAGTGCTAGAGAAGGACAACAGGGACGGAGCCAAACTCATACTGATAGCACCTGAATGGGCACGCTGGCACTGGTTCCCTGTCCAATGCGTGATGATGTTGCACATGCCGCAGCTTCTGCCTTGTCCCGCAGATCTGCTGACTCAGAATCAGGGAGCAGTTGTGCAACTGCAACCTCACACTTTTCACCTCATGGCCTGGCTCATTTCTGCTTCAACAGTGCTGAGGACCTTTACTCAGACCAAGCAAAAGAGATTCTCATGCAGAGCAGAAGACAAAATACATGTAAGACTTACCTTTCTAAGATGAAGCGATTCACAGTCTGGTGCTCCTCCAGCCAACTGTCTCCAAGTGAAGCACCAATCCATTCTATTCTGGACTACTTGCTGGATCTGAAACAACAAGGCCTAGCACTGGCATCTTTGAAAGTGCCCCTGGCTGCCACATCAGCATTCAGGCACATAATCAATGGCACATCAGTCTTTGCTCACCCAATTACAGCACGTTTTCTCAATGGGCTGGCTAATCTGTACCTACTAAGGTGGCCTGTTGTGTCCCCATGGAATTTGGACTTGGTTCAAGAGGGACTGATGAGAGGCCCTATGGCCACAGCCCTGCTCAGATTGTTAATGTTAAATACTGTGTTCTTCCTGGCAATTACATCCACCTGAAGGGTGAGTGAGCTGTCTGCCCTGATGGGCAACCCTGCTGGATATGATTTTCAACAAGGATGAGTTGATACTCAGATTACATCCCCAAGGTCACGTCAGAATTCCACATTAACGAGCCAATAGTGCTGCCTCTGTTTTACCCTAAACCTCATGCCTCGGCACGTGAAGTGCAGCTTTGTTGGTTGGAGGTGAGAAGGGCTCCAGCCTTCTACATCGACAGAACCAAACCCTTTCGGAGGACCAAGAGGCTGATGGTGTCTATAGCCTTTCGCTCCAAAGGTGAGGCGTTATCTTCAGAGAGACTATCTAACCTTATCACGTCCTGCATTATGACTTGCTACTCCCTGCTTGGTGTGTCCTTACCCTGCCAGTTGAGGGCATGCTCAACCAGAGTGATGGCAGCATCGATGGCATTCTTCAGAGAGTCCCCCTTCATGACATCTGCAGGGTGGCGACCTGGGCGTCCTCTGACACGTTCTTCAGGCACTATGCCGTCTACAGACAGATGACTGAGGATATCTCCTTGTCCACAGCAGTGCTATCTGTCCTGAACAAGACTTGAATCCCGTACCCTCCTCCTTGTTTATTGAGGCGGGGAGTACTGCTATTCAGTCACCTAAGGTGGAGCACCCATGGGGACACTCGAAGAAAAAAAGGTACTTGTCCTTGTGCAGCAATGATGATTCTTTGAGATGTGTCCCCGTGAGTACTCCACCCACCTGCCTTTTCTTCCCACTTCGGATTCTTCTGTGTTCTGTTTGAGATTCGAAGTGGTTTTGAGGAACTGTCTGAGTTCAGACCATGCATGTGATTGAAAGGGCACAAAACAGTGCATCGGAGTTGGGGTGTGTGCGGTCCGGCTGAAAACAGCTATGAAGATCTCCAGTCTGCGGGGCCAGGGCAAACCTGACACCTAAGGTGGAGCCCCTATGGGAACACATCCGAAGAATCATTGTTACTGCACGAAGTTGAGAAACGTTTTTCTTTATTTACTACCCAGAATCCTTTTCTAGCTTTTCTTGGGAGCTGCTTCTTCATTGATTGTACCATCTCTTCAGTAACATCGGTTCAGTTATGCAAATAGACTTGCATTTGATGGCACACAGTAGACTCATCCCTTGTTTTATGAGTACTTTACTTGTGAGTACTTGCTAAAACGAGGAACCTTAGTTCACTAGATGAGTGAATTTCCCCCATTTATATGAGCAGGGTCCCTGGCTGGGGGGCAGGGAGACCCACAGCCTTGCAGCTGGCTCAGCTCGAGCCATGGGGTTCTTGACTGGTGGTGGGGAGACCCGAGGCTGGAGCCTTCTCCCTCCCTTCCCTCAGATATGCAGCTGTCTGACAGCCCCTCGACTGGGGGAAGACAGGGAGCTCTTAGCCTGGTTCCTTCTCCGGTGATGGTGGGAACGTGAAACTGACAGGCCATGAGCTGATATGTTTCCCAGCTCCGCAAGCCATGGGGAGACTGGAACCAGCCTGTCCCTGGTTCTGAGCTCCTCCCACTCACGAGCCAGGAAACTGACCAGCCCTGGTGGTTACTGGCTCTACTCCCCTTGCAGGAAAATTTGAGTTATGCAGGGGTTGCAGGAACAACCCCTCGGTAACGCCAGGGTTTACTGCATTAGGGCCCCCTGCCCCACAGACCTCACCCTCGCTCAGTTTTTAACTGCCCACCACAGCCCCAAACTGTCCCCAGCCTTAAACCCCCCCAGCAGCCCCAAACCACCACGAGCCTTAGAGCCCCCCCAGCATCCCCAACCTGCCCCCAGGCTTACATCCCCCCCCAGCAGCCCCAAACTTCCCCCAGTCCTAGACCTCCCCCACATCCCTCAACAGCCCCAGCCTTAGACAGTCCTCCTTCTCCTCCTGCAGCCTCTTCACCAGGGCTGCTAGGCTGGGTGGCTCCCCCACCTCTCCTGCTCCCAGCAATTAACTCAAGTGTTAAGGTTTCAGCACCTAGGCGTAAGGTAATTGCTGTACCTAGTGATAAAAATAGCTGCCATCTCCAGCAGTTGTCACTATTGATACATATCTGCTTGAGGTAGCAGTATTAAGAAACTGCAAATGGCTTCTTTAACAGGCACACGCAGCTGGAAACTGCCCAGCTGGTGTCCTTCAACAAATCTAATGGGACCCAAAGGCTGGACATCCCGGCTCTACATACATACACTGCATTCTATTTCTGGTGCCAAACTATTCAAATACATCAGAAAAGTACCTAAATTCAATGGGTTTATGTCAAGTTACAAGGCTTTGAAATGAATTGGAGACTTTTACATGTATTTTAATGGGAATTTAGTGTCGTTTTATGAGTTTTCGCCTACAAGCAGAAATTTGGGAACCAATTGTGTTCATATAGTGAGGGATCAGTGTACATGATGAGTAGCCAGAAATGTTTACTTCCTTCTTCCTGAACAGAGCCTGTTTTACTTATGTAGTGAAAACAGTTTTCAGTAAATATACGTAACTCTTTAACTGTCATTGTATATAAATTTCAGATTTATTGTGATGACTGCTAAGTTCCCAGCTCTCAGTACAAACCTCACATGCCCCACTTTTTTGTGAATGACCATGTACACCTGTAGGGGAGCTCTTTAAAACCCTTATATATGTCCTTTGGCCCCAGTGGCCTCAGAGTTGTATTCTGTGACATACAGGCTGCAGAACAGCCATGAAATAGTAACGTAGCTCTTGTTTTGCACTACTAGTTAAGATGGAAATGTTTTACTTTGCTAGAATGAGATCTGAATGCATTTTGCCAATTCTCTGAACCTTCTAATTATTCCAAAGATGTTTCCTTTCATTTTGATCATATCAACAGGAATTCATCATAAACAACAATAACCTTTGAAAAAGTCCTAATCAGACACTTGGCCTAAATGTTAATGTAAAAACAGGCTAGAAGCAGGCCTGCTGAGGGTAGGGAGGGTAAGGGGGGCAAAGGAGGCGGATGCCCTGGGACCCAGCATTTCAAAGGGGCCTGGAGTTTTGGCAGCAGTGATGGTAAAGTTCCAGGCCCCAAGTACTGTGCCTCTGAGTAAGGGTGCGGGGGAGCCCAGCAGTCCGATCCAAGTGACAATAAGGGCTAACTGCCCTAAGCCTGCTCCTTCCACCTTTGGTCCCACCCCTTCACAAGGTGGTGAGCCACCCCACCCCCCACCTTGCCCCAGGGCCCACAGTGGCTGTTGGCCCTGGGACAAGAAGGTATACCTTGTGGCTGAATCAGGCTCCAGCCTTTCCATCTTTCAAGCAATGACTTAAACTATCATTTTTTCTTTCAGGGTATTGTTGGTGGTGTCACTGGAATAGTCACTAAACCAGTAGAAGGTATGCAAAAATTAATGGTAGACTTAAAGACTGTTTTTTGGAAGGCTAATATATTGTACTGCTTATAGCTTACTTTCTATTGAGAAATATTGACAAACATTTTAATGCTTTTTCAGATATGAGCTAATTTTGTGAACAAAAGTAACATTTTTATATCAAATCATATCATTTGTGAAAAGTGTTTTGGTTTCATAGTTTTACAGTTGCTAATAAAGGTGGTTCTTCAGGTGCTTGCTCGTGTGCGTTTGAGTGAGATGTGCACACATGCATGCACAGCTGTCAGAAAGCGTTCCCTAGCAACTGCCAGTCGGGTCAGCGGGGGAGTCCCCTGGAGTGGCACCTCTGTGGAACCTACAGATGGTGATGCTGACCCAGCACCCCCTCAATTCCTTTCTTACTGCCCAGGTGGCTGTTAGTATAGTGGCTCAAGTACCTGTTGCCACGCGGCTGCCACAGCTCCCTAGCTTTTGTTATGTAAATAGTTGTAAATAGTTGCCATGTGCATGTTTGCGGTGTCTGCCATCCACGACCACAGTGGTATCCAGGTCTGCCTATAGCTGGATGACTGGTTCTTGCTGGTCACTCTTTCTGCCAGATGTGGGCTCAGGTGGCTGTCACCAAGGAAACTCTGAACAGGCTGGCTCTCCTGCTCAGCCAGGCAAGGTCCTCATTGGTCCAGGCTCAATGCATAAAGTTCATCAGGGTGGTTCTCAATGCTCTCCAGGCCAGAGCATCCCTCCCCAGTCACCTCTTCTAGACTCTCAGCCAGCTCCTCTCTCTGTCCGAGCTTCCCATCACCATCGTCCACACGTGCCTCTGGCTGCTGGGTTTTATGGGAATGTGTACTCTTGTGGTTCCGTTTGCCAGGCTCCATCTCTACCCTCTTCAGGTGTGGTTGGCCTCAGTGTCCTGTTCTGGCTGGGACAGCTTGACACGATCATGTCTAATGCCCCAGCATGTCTCCAACGCCCTCTGCTGGTGTCTGTGCCCACAGAACATTCTCATGGGCATTCCCTTTCACATACCCCAATCTACTGTATCCCAGGTCATGGACACGTTTGGTTTGGGCTTGGGGGGGGGCCAATCGGGGCATCTCGCTGCTCAGGTGATGTGGACAATGGAGGAGTTCTCTCCACATCAAAGTGTGCAACCCCCCTGTAATTCATGTCATTTATCTAGCTTTTCTACCTCATCTCCATGGCCACTGTGTGGCAGTCCTAATGGACAATACCACAGCTATGTATTACATCAGTGGTGGGGGGCGCTCCTTCCCACTCTGCTGCAAAGCTCTGCACAGCCCACTTGATTCACCTGGAGGTGTCTTATCTCCCTGGGATCCCAAAACAGCCAGCGTATTGTCTCAGTCACTGGTCCCTTGCTCACAGGTGGGGCTTTCCCGGACTGGACCTCTTCCTGTCCTGAAGCAACTGCAATTATTCTGCATTCAGCTCCTTCTGGGACCTCGGCCCTGGCTCCATTGCAGATGAGTTCCTCATTCCTTGGACCCTGGGGCTGCTCTACAACCTTTCCTCCATTTTCCCTTGTTCCTGAAGGTTTACAGGGACAGGGCAGATGAAAATCTTCACAGTCCCTGCATGGGCTCGCCAGCACTGGCACCCCACACTGTTAGCACTCTCCCTGCTTCTGCCCATACAGCTTCCCCTGCTTCTGGACCTCATCACACATCTATGACCATCTTTGCCTCCCAGACCTCTGGTGTCTTTACTTCCTGGTATGGTGGCTTCCAGGGTCAGTCCTGCCAAGCAGGCATGCTCAGGGCCGCTATGGTGGGTCCTCCTTAGCAGCCACAAGCTGTTTTACATGGTGATCATATTTGGTCAGATGGATGCACTTCTGCTGGTGCAGTCAGTGCGATCTTGCTCCTGTGTCTACCTCTATACTGCAAGTGCTTGACTACCTGGTTTCCCTAAACTTGCTTCTTTCTCCCTAAAGGTTCACCTGGCAGTCATCTTGGCCTTTCATCCCAGGGAGGGTGGGTACTCTGTTTTTGCTGGGGCATTTCCTCAAGGGTGTCAACCATCTCCACCCACCGGTCCATTGGCCAGTCCCAGTTTGGGACTGTAATCTGGTACTTATGCCCACGTCCCTCCTTCAAACTTCTGGCCACTTGTTCCCTCCTCAGCCACCAGGAAGGCCACTTTGCAGGAGAGGTAATTGTCCACAGGGACAATGTACAACTCCACCCTCACACAGCTTTCCTGCCGAAGGTGATCTCTGGCTTCCCTTATAGCCAGGACATCTTCCTTCCTGTATTCTACCCTGAACCTCATAGCTCCCAGTGAGAACAGCAGCTGCACTTTCTCAATGTGAGATGACACTTGCCTTCTTTGCTGACTCCAGACCAAAGCCTTCTGCGAGACCTTGCAGTTCTTTGTGGCAGTGTCAGTCACATGAAAGGGACTTGTGCTTTTGTCAGAGTGCATCTCTTCCTGGATCCATGTCCTGTATACTGGTGTGCTATGACCTCGCTAAGATTTCCCCACTGTCTGTCATGGCACACTCTACACAAGCTTGAGCCTCTTCCACTGCCTTCCTGGCACACTTGTCTTTCCAGGAAATCTGTTGTGCTGTCATGTGGTCCTCTATGCTCATTTTCATGTCTGACTGTGCTATTGTGCAGCAATCTAGATGGGAGGCAGCCTTCAGGGCTGCTGTCCTTGAGTCATCCAGGCATTGATTCCAACCCCTCTTACTAGGTTTGGCTTAGGAATTACTTAACTCAAATAGATATGAGCAGGCACTTGAAGAAGAAAAACAGTTACTCACTGTTGTAACTGTTGTTCTTTAAGATGTGTTGCTCCTATCTGTTCAAAACCCACACTCCTGACCCACTGTCAGAGTGGACCACAAAAAGGAACTGAGGGGGTGCCAGGTTGGCTGGGTCATATATAGGCGGCACTCCTGGGGTCTCCCCATCTTTCCCAAATGGTACTTGCTAAGCAATAACTTTCTGACAGCCATACACGTGCACACACACCTAACACAACTAGATACGTGCAACACATCTCAAAGAACAGTTTTCATTAAGCAAGGGATGGCTTAACTTTAGAATTTGGATCTTCTTCAAGAGCATGCAATTAATACTGTGTTTTCTTTTCTAAAGGGGCTAAAAAGGAAGGTGCAGCTGGATTCTTCAAAGGAGTTGGAAAAGGGCTTGTAGGTGTTGTGGCCCGTCCAACTGGAGGCATAATAGATATGGCAAGCAGTACCTTCCAGGGAATTCAGAGGTAAAATGATGGGGTGGAAGTTATTGTCTGTTTACCAAATAGTCTTTGGTATGTGGAATGTGTGATTGGAGATACAGTGGTAACATATGTTTGCTTGTCACTTAATCTGACAAAGCTACAGGATGCATCAGGAGAAAGGAAAGTGTATGGTGGTGATGCTCTATTAGGTGTCAGGTGCAGGAAGAATTCTGCAACTACCTGAGACTGCTGATGTTACAGTATGCCTTAATACACTATAATGTCGTGAGGATTACTGTGGATGAAAAGCTGGATATGAGTCAACAGCATGCCCTTTTAACCAAGAAAGCCAATGGCATATTGGGGTGCATTATTAGGAGCATTGCCAGCAAAGTGATTATTCCCTTTTATTTGGCATTATTGAGATCGCATGTGGAGTATTGAATCCAATGTTGAGCACCTCCCATTGCTGAAAGGAAACAGACACATTGGAGGAAGTCCAGCAGCGGGCAACAAAAATGAATAGAAGGCTGGAGTGTTTGACTTAAGAGGAGAGGCTGAGGGATTTGGGTTTATTTAGTCTACAGACAGGAAGAGTGATGGGGGATTTGCGAGCAGCCTTCAACTACCTGAAGGAGCCTTCCAAGGAGGCTGTTGTCAGCGGTGACAGATAATGGAACAAGGAGTGGTTGTCTCAATTTTTAGTGTGAGAAGATCTAAGCTGAATTTTAGAAAAAACTCTTTCACTAGGAGATTGGTGAAGCTCTGGGTTACCTAGGAGGATGGTGAGATCTCCATCCCTAGAGTTAAAGTCCTGTCTTGGCAAGTCAGGCCTGGGATGCTTTAGTTGAGATTAAACTCCATGACTTCCTGAGATCTCTTCCCACCATATGACTCTGTGTCATGACATTATTTATAAGTTTCATGCAAAAATTAAAAATAAAATGCAAGTCAATTGTTATAATTCAGCAACTGAAAGTCCATACAGTAAGGTAAGAACTAAATAAAACCAAAAATTAGCAATGAAAAATGTTTAACTCCTGAATGCTCAGTCATCTGTCATGTCACTCTACTGTAGTATGTAGATCAGGGTGGTCCAACGTCTTCAACATTGTGGACTGCATGGATGCAAGATCTGAAGCTCACTGGTCACACATGATAATTTTATCTTGTAAGACCATGTAAAATTAGATGAGGTTATGTTAACCATGTTAACAATAAGAGGGTTATCAGGGAAGGTGTGGAGCTGTTACTGGATGAGAGAGGTAACCTAGTGATGGATGATATAAGAAAAGCTGAAGTACTCAATGCTTTTTTGCCTCAGTCTTTATGGACAAGGACAGCTGCCACACTACAGTGTTAGACAATGCAGTATAGGAAGGTGAAGGGCAGCCCTCAGTGGGGAAGAAATGAGTTAAGAGCTGCTTAGAAAAACTAGATGAACACATATCCATGAGTCTGGATTTAATGCACCCAAGGGTACTGAGGGAATTGGCAGACATCATTGCTGAGCCTTTGGCCATTATCTTTGAAGACTCTTGGAGACTGGGAGGGATCCCGGATGATTGGAAAAGGCAAATGTAGTGCCCATCTTTAAAAAAGGAAAGGGGGACAATCTAGGGAACTATGGACCAGTCAGCCTTACCTCAATCCGTGGGAAAATAATGGAAGAGAGCTTCATGGAATCCATTTTGGAGCACTTAGAAGAGGGGAAAATGATCAAGATTTAGTCAATATGGATTCACCAAGGCTAGGCTGTGCCTGACAAGTCTGATTAGCTTCTATAACAAGGTAACAATCTCTGTGGACATGGGAAAGTCAGCGGATGTGATATACCTTGATTTCAGCAAAGCTTTTGATAGTCTCCCACAACATTCTTGCCCATAAGTCAAGAAAGTATGGATTGGATACCTGGACTATAAGATGGATAGAAAGCTGGCTTGACAGTTGGGCCTAATGGGTGGTGGTCGATGGCTCAATATCTGGATGTCGGTTGGTTTCAAGTGGAATGCCACAAGACTTGTTTCTGGGGCCGATGTTGGTCAACGTCTTATTAATGAACTGTATGAGAGACTGGATTGCACCCTCAGCAAGTTTGCAAATGACACTAAGGTAGGAGGAAAGGTAGATATATTGGAGGATAGAGGGAGGATCCGGAGTGACCTGAATAAATTGGAGGACTGGGCCAAATGAAATGTGATGTGGTTCAGCAAGGAGAAGTGTAGAGTCCTGCACTTGGGACAAAAGAATCCCAGGCATTGTTGTAGTCTGGGGACTGACTGGGTAAGCAGTAGTACAGCGGAAAGGGATCTCGGGATTGCAGTGGATGAGAGGCTGAATATGAGTCAACAGTCTACCTTTGTAGCCAAGAAGGCTAACAGCATGTTGGGGTGCATAGAAGGAGCATTTTGGGTGGATCTAGATAAGTTGTTGTTTTTCCTCTACTCAGCTGTGGTGAGGCCACTTCTGAAGTATTGCATCCGGTTTCGGGCCCCCCAGTATAGAAAGGATGTGAGTGTGCTGGAGCAGGTTCAGTGGAGGGCAAGGAAAACGATTAAAGGGCTGGAGCACATGACCTAGGGATAGGCTGAGGGATTTGGCCTCGTTTAATTTACATAAGAGAAGACTGAGGGGTGATTTAATAGCAGCCTTCAGCTTTCTGAAGGGGAGCTCTAAAGAGGATGTAGAGAGACTGTTCTCGGTGCCAGACGGCAGAACGTGGAGCAATGGTCTGAAATTACAGAAGAAGAGAAGTAGGTTGGATATTAAGAAAAACTACTTCGCCAGGATGGTGGTGAAGCACTGGAATGTGTTGCCTAGCTAGGTGGTGGAATGTCTCTCCCTAGAGGTTTTTAAGTCCCAGCTTGACAAAGTTCTGGCTGGGATGACATAGTTGGGGTTGATCCGGCTGGAAGCAGTGCGCTGGACTTGATGACCTCCTGAGGTCCCTTCCAGCCCTATGATTCTCTGAGGTTAATAGTATGTAAAGATTATTACTTGTGAAGCCTGGAAGTTTTGGTATTAATAGTTTTCATGGGTATAATTGGTCTGTAACAGAGTAATGGAATAATGGAATAATTTTAATAATACTCTTACTGGCAGAGCAAGGGATGGTGGTGGGGGGAATTCATTTATTGTTTCCAAAGCTCCATGAAAAATGTATGAAAAAAATTCTGATAAACTAAATAGAACCAATACAAATAGAAAAAGTTAAAGATTAAAAGGAGGCATTAAATGTCTATTAAACTAGTGCTAGTTTTATTGTTTGATAGTTATGGAAGGTCCCGGAGTAAGGTTTTTCTTTTACCATAGTATTCATATCAGTATCAATGTTGCTGATAGTTACAGAGGTAGCCATGTTAGTCTATCTCCAGCAAAACAAAACAGCAGAAATGTAGCACTTTAAAGACTAACAAAATGATTTATTCAATGATGAGTTTTTGTGGGACAGATCCACTTCATCAGATCAATCTTGTTTCCAATACAAACTGACATTTAAGTACGGAGGAAGAAAAAAAATTGCAGTAAAAACTGACACAGGGAAATGAAGGGCAGGGGAATGTTAATTGTCCTGTCTGAGATAATTACGAGCAACAAAGGAAGGGAAGCAGTCCTTGTAGTGCATGAGGTAACTGATGTCTCTGTTCATAACAAGTATTAATGTGTCAAATTTGAATATGAATTCCAACTCAACGTATTTCTCACTCTAATTTGTTTTTAAATTATTTTTACTCCAGGACACACATTCTCAGGTCTTTAACAGAATGGCCCACTCCACTGAAGTTTTCACTAGCCGGCTTATGTGTATTGAGTTTCTTGATGTCTGGTGTGTCCATTTATCCTTTGGTGAAGGTTTTTGCCCAGTCTGTCCAAAGTACATAGTGTCAGCGCATTGTAGGCACATAATAGCCTATATAATGTTGCTGGAAGTGCACAAGAATGTGCCTTTTCTTCTTGGTTAGGTCCAGTGATAGTATCCCCAGAATAAATACAGTAAGATCTCAGAGTACGCAAATCCAGAGTACATAAACCCACTCTCACGCGGCTGACCCCCAGTTCATACTTTATACAATAAACCCTCCAGACATGCCCAAATGCAGGGTGGGGAGGAGATCCTCCTGTCAAAGGGAAACAGAGCTGGCAGCAGCCAGCTCTTCCCAAGTGCTGACAGGGTGGTGGGAAATGGGGGCCCCAGCCTCTGCAGCAACCCCCAGCTCCAGCCTTTGCTGCATGCCTCTGCCACAGCACTCATCTCCAGCTTCCATTGCAGCCCCTGCCACATGCTCCAGCTCCAACCCCTGCAAACCCAGCTCAACTCTGGCCCCTCCTGCAGCCCTACCCCCCGCCTCCACACACCTTAACCCACTGTCCAAGCCACTGACTTATGCTAAGTCTGAGGTACACAAGGGTTGCGTGGAACACAAACCTCCCATATCTTGGGGGATCACTGTATGTGGACAAAGTTGTCAGTGGGTTTGTTGCAAGGAAAAGTTCCAGGATTAGTATTACTGAGGTGTAGTCTGTGATTGCTGGTGAGAATCTCAAGTTGGGAGGTTGTCTGTAGGAAAGGACAGGCCTGTCACCTCACGCCTTCTGAAGCATCATGGTCCAGAATAGATTGTAGGTTTTTAATGATGCATTGCAGGGGTTTGAGTTGGGTGCTATAGGTGAGGACAAGTGGTGTTCACGTGTCTCCAGTGTTTCATTTCCCATTTGCTTTCTGGTCTTGGATTTCACTTTTCATCACAGGAAATGTAATTTGACATATATAAATACTACCAAACACTGAATGTATTTTGAGAGACAAGTCTCTTAGCTTGGGGAAATGTTCCTTGCAGATCTTCCAGAAACTATCCTGACCTTCATTTTATTTTGTTAGCAATGATGGGTCAGATTGCAGTTCACACAACTCAAGCTGAAGTTCTGGTGACTGTCTCTCCATTATAGATTCCATCAGATTGTTAAACAGGTGGAGACTGGACTTCAGTTTGTTGAAGTCTGAAAGTCTTTTGCCAAACTCACAGATGCAGGAAAAAAAATGAAACTGTAAAGCTTGAAAGTCTGCCTTGATCTCATCAGTTCACAAGAAGAAGCAAAGTGTGCAAGATCATTCTTCCTTAAACACACAGGCTGTTTCTATACTAGCTCCCTCCTTTCGTAAGGGGCATGGTAATGAGGGATTTAAGCAGATGCTAATGAGATGCTGCTATGAATATGCAATACGTCATTAGCATAAAGGTGACCGCGTGCAATTCAAATGTCATGAGCCACACTGCCTATTGGCTTTGCCTCAGTTTTACTGTGGGCCACCTGCACCTTCAGATTAGGGCCCTTCTGTTTCGGCTCTTCACAGTCCCCAGAGTATTTACTGAATATGTGGTGGTGGTGGAGGCCTTCCTCCACAGCAGTGGCATTCAAATTTACCCCACCTGACCATGCACAAGGTACTCCTCAAGATTCACAGGGACCTGTGTGAACATTATCCTGATAGCCCTTTCTTGGGCTTATCTGCATGGGTATCCCTCGCTGATGGAGCTCTTGGTGTTTCCACCCATTTGACTTTCCCTTTTTTTCTGGACCTCATCACATAGGACCACAGTTGGTGTGCTTAGAGCAAGTGCGGCAAGTCCTTCTCCGCTGCTGCAAGCCATCAACATGGTGCTCATACTTCACTAAGTAAACACGCTTCTCCTGGTGCTGTTATCAGCACAGCTTCATGCCTGTTTCTACCTCTGTCCCACAGGTGCTGAATACCTTGTTTCCCTGAAGCAGCAGGATCTCGCTGCTTCTTCCCTCAAAGTCCATTAGGTGGCCATCTGAACCTTCCATCCAGGAAGGTTCTGTTTTCCTGAACCCCGTGGTGTGGGGTGCTGTCTCAAGGGTATGGACCACTTCACCCATCAACAAGTTCCAGCCTTGGACATTAAGCTGGTACACCATGTGCTTATGAGCTCCCCCTTCAAACTTTTGATCACATGTTCCCTCGTTTACCTGGGGCACCTGGCATTGGCCACCGTCGGCAGATGGGATGCTGGGCTTGATGGACCTTTGGTCTGACCCAGTATGGCCATTCTTATGTTCTTATGTTCTTATGTACCTCTCCTGGAAATTGGCCTTCCTTGTGGCTGTCACTTCTGCCAGAAGGGTGTCTGAGCTCTGGGCCCTCATGTGGAGCCCCCAGACACAGTGTTCCATAAGGGTAAGGTTCAACTCCACCCTCCCCCAGCTTTCCTTCCAAAAGTGGTCTTTGGCTTTCATACTGGCCAGGATGTTTTCCATACTGCTTTCTATCTTAAACTTCACAGCTCCCCATGGAAACAATAAACTGCTCTCTCTCAATGGGAGGTGAGTGCTTGCTGAGTATATGAAGGGGCATCTGGTTTCATTGCAGTGCATTTCTTTCTTGATCACATCTTGCACACAATTTTGCTATGTTGTTACTAAGGTTGCCCTGCCACCTATTACAGCATATTCTATATGAGAGCCTACCTTTTCCACTTCCTTCCAAGCTCATGTTCCTCAGCATGAAATCTTTTGAGCTGTGATGTAGTCGTCTGTACCCACTTTTATGTTGTACTTTGCTATTGTGCAATAGTCCAATGGGATGCAGACCTCGGGGCCACTGTCCTTGAGTCAGCCATACTTTGACTCTGACCCATACTCCTGTGTTTGGCTTGTGAATCACAACTTGGATAGATACAAGCAAGCACTTGAAGAAGAAAAGTCGGTCACTCAGTCAATCAGTCACTTTGTTACTGTTGTTCTTTGAGATGTGTTGCTCATTTCTATTCAGTACCTATCCTCTTTCCTCCCTGTTGGAGTAGCTGGCAAGAAGGAACTGAGGGGTGGTTGGGTCAGCAGGGTCATATATGAGGCTCCACACCTGTACCACTCCAGAAGCTTCACAGATGACCCAACAGCTAGCAACTAGGGTAAATCTTGCCGACACTCATGCACATGGCACATGCACAGCTAACTTGAATAGATATAAGCTACATATCTTAAAGAACAATAGGTAAAATTATGAGTAACTTTTTTTCCTCCCCACCCAAATATCCTTTGCTTGGATTCAGAGATTTGGGAGGAAGGGGATGCATGTGTTGTGAATGAGTATGGGTTTGGTGCAGGAAGCAGAGGAGGGAGATGGTGGAGAAGGGAGTAGGATACAGGTATGGCCACGGGCACAAGAGGCAGGCTGGAGATCTACTGCTTCCCCAAATAGAAACTTCACCCACCTTCCATGGTTACCAGTAGATAGGGAACGCTATATCTGTGTGCTTGATTCAGCTCAGCTGAAGGCCTGAGGCTGACATATGTCACATAGCCCCGAGATACCTCACACACGTGTTACCCATCCCTAGTTATACAGGACCTGGATTGGAAGTCTTGCTTAACTAATAGAGAGATCATGCTGATGTTTTTCTTACTACTTTCTTTATATATGACAATAGAATTGCAGAGCCTGTCATGTCCCCAAAATATCTCTATTATGGAACTGACTTTTTGAGTGCTCACGGAAAAAAAGCAAGCTGCAGCCCACGTGCCTATAGTTGGACCACCCTGTCCTAGACCACTACAATCGCTGTCAGAGGGACATGTGATCATAGGTCATTTATATGCTTTTGAAAGTACAACTCAAACTCTCATTTGACAAGTGATGGTATACTCAGTCATTATTTGGAGTTGGGATGCAACTTCTCCCATAGGCATTTAATTTCATAATTGTCTAGATGAGGCTGTATAGCAGTGTCATAGGTTGTCACGAAACACAAAGACACTTAGGTATGAGCAAGCTCCCTCGATGTTCGAAGGGATCAGTTCTAAATAAATTACTTAAAAATCTGTTGTGACTAAACTAGTAATAGAAATAAAAAATGCAAATAACAAAAAAAAAAACCAATTTGCTGCAAATGTATGTTGTACAGGTTGAACCTTTCTATTTAGGTCTGAGCATATTGAATTTGTTGTTCTTTGACAGGGTAGCAGAATCAACTGAAGAAGTATCTAAACTCCGTGCTCCACGTCTCATTCATGAAGATGGCATTATCCGACCATATGACAGTGGTGAAGCTGAGGGTTATGATTTATTTCAGGTAGGAGCTGCATTAGTAACTTAAGTACAACCTAAATTTTCTAACCATTGAAGATTTTAATGCAATAACATTATAAAAATGCTACTCTGGAGAGGGGACTTGGTTATATATGTTAGTCTCTGAAATATGCCTATTTATTGCTATCCAATGCAAGCTTTATTAACAGTGAAGAAATAACGTACATGGTATGCAGCATAAATCAGATTACACTCAGCCTTTCAAAATTCTGGCGCAAATTGTGTTTAACAATTGCTCATCTCATCATTTTGTGTTAAATAGTTCACTTTGACCATTGCTTTAAAGGAGTTACGTGAACATAGTTTAGCATTTGTGGGACCATCTGTTGTAGGACAATATTTAGATTAATCCTGTTACTTACTTTTTTTCCCATGTTTTCAATCTGGTTTTTTTAATGATAGTGTTCTAAAAGCTGCACAACACACATGATAATCTAATCTGGTTGACCACCTGCATGGTATTAAGACATGGGCATCATGTTGGCAATGAATGCTACTTTTCATGTACTGGGAAATTTTAATCCAGTTAATTTTGAGTAAATGCAACAAGGTAGGAAAAGGAGGAGAACTTTAAGAACACACTAGCCGATATTTTAAGTGTAAGTTAGCTGAAGTATTGGTTAATATAAATACTGAAACAAAATTAATGATTTAAAATGTTTATTTCTAAGTTAGACAAAAACTTGCATCTTAATTATTGATGATTGCATTTATCTCCTGTAGATATCAACTATTATTGTTTACGATGCTTCTCTATGTGTTTCTAATACTGACCCCTCTCTCTCTCTCTCTTTCTCCCCTTGCACATGCAGCAAAAACTGGAATAATGGAGTAAATATTTTCCATGCATTTTTTTCATGATTTCCTTCATGGTCTTTTATCTATTTGTAAGGACATGATTCCATTTAAAATTCCCTCAAAATATTCATTGATTTCTGTTAGGACCATTACGTAGCCATTGACTGGCACATTAAATAACCCAGTTCATAGTAGGAAAAAATAATTTTGCCTGTTATCTTTTGGACTGTTAACCCAAGTTAAGACTGGATAAGTTAGGAAGATGGTGGACACTAACATGAAATCATTTCCTCATGCTTTTTTTAAATGATGTTGCACTTTTCCATTCAGGGTTCAGAAGTAGTGTTTATTAAAGTGGTCACCAAAGAAACACACATGGTAGTGTAGATGGTAAAATGCTCATCAATTAGGCAACATTCTTGAGTGGGTGTTCATACAGTGATTATGCTTAAAAATGCAAAGAAAGCAAGTACACTCAGCCCTTGTTAAATGAGTACTTTATTTACCAGTACTCGCTTAAACGAGGGACACGTGTACTGACGTTCACTGGATGAGTGAACTCCCCCCGCCAAGATGAGACTTACCCCCTCCCCGCAGCTCCAACCCACTGCAGCTTAACCCCCCCGACCCAAACCGCTGCAACCTAAACCCCCTGCGTGCCCGAACTGCCGCAACCTAAACCCACCCGCCAACCCCTGTGCACCCGAACCACCGCAACCTAAACGCCCCCGCCAACGCCTGTGCACCTGAACCACCACAACCTAAACCCCCCGCACACCTGAACCACCGCAACAGACACTCCCTGCCTGCCCTTGCGCACCCGAACCACTGCAGCCTAACCGCCCCCCCGCATGCCTGAACTGCCACAACTTAAGCCCCCCGCTAGCCCCTGTGCACCCGAACTGCCAGCATTTAGATCCCCCACCTCCCAGCGCACCTGAACCGCTGCAGCCTAACACTGCTGGCCCCTCATACCAAAACTGTAGCAGATTTAACCCGCCCAGCCCGCCCCCGCTGGCCTCACAGACCCAACCTGCAGCAGCCTGAACCCCCTCCACCACCCAACCCGCCACTATCTTTTAACACTCCCTCCCACTCATGTCCCCAAACTGCCCCAGCCTTTAACCCGCCACAACCCCAGGTTCACTAACCTTTCAAAAGCTGCACCATCTGCTGCCACTCTGAGCACTTGGAATCAATCAGAGACTGTTACACATATTTTAATAGGAATTTAGTGTCCCTCTTACAAGTTTTCGCCTATGACTAAAAAGGTAGGAACCAATTGTGCTCACATAGCGAGGGATGAGTGTATAGTTAATGAAGTATTGACTTCTGCCCAAGAAAATGCTTTTGCAATTAGATAAGTCATTGTCTAAATTTGAAAATGTCAGATAAAATGCTTCCATTCATGGTTCAAATAAACTACTCTAGGCTTGTGCTTGTCTGACTAGCCACATGACTCCACATGTATATTTAAAGGGGAATAATCTTCGATATAATATTTTCTGCCAGTCAAGAAACAGCCAGCTTTGTTGACTCTGCCCGTTCCACCAATTCTGTTTTATGCAATGCATGCACTTTCTGTTATGCCTCATTTAAACTGTAATCCCTAGTATGTAAATGAGTGAGGCCCCACATCTCTCCTTGATGTGTGAAATTTCATATTAGGGAAACCAATATTTAATTCTACAAACAACCAAATGTCTCTTCTATGTTTTATGTATATACACTGTTGACAGATAATTTAACTGGCTTCAGCCACTTGTCTTAAACATTGTAAGATTCTGATCAATACTCAGTACTTCTTTTGGGGGTTGTTGTGGTGCTTAGTGCATCTGTGTGCACTAATGTTTTTGTCAGTTCACTTTCAAAAGTTCCTGATAGTTGCAATCTTTTGTAAATCACTATCTTAAACTTAGTGCAAAAGCAAGAATTTTTGAAACTCAGTTGTCTGACATACCATATTAAATAAAAATGGAATTATATTAGTTCTAAGTGTGCTCTTGTCATTCTATTGCTTAAAAATAAATGGTAGATTTCCTGGTCTGTAATGTGGGGCAAAACACTTTGGGTACATGAAAAAGAAAGATGTAGCAAAATTAACATTGGAGAATTAGCTGCTATACATTTATGGAACCTCTGATATGGATATGTATAATGTGATTTTTCTGGATTAGAGTTGGTTTAATAATAAATATCCCTGCACATAGAACATTCAATATGGAAATATTTCTACTGGAAGCTAGGAAATGCCAAAGTGATTGTGAAATACCTCCCTCCACTACCACAATGTTGCTCTACCTGTATATTTGGTATTGTGGAAGTTGGAGTGGCAAAAATGAAGCCCTAAGGGAAAACAGGAAATTGTCAATGAGTCTTAGCCTTTAAACTAAATCATCCTTTCTCATAAAAAGATTGCACTTGTCAAAACACTGCATAATAATTAAGTCTAAGTTCTAATTTTGAAATTTCTTGAAATAAATTTGTCAGAACCTTCCAGTTAGTGAAAAACAGATATTTTGTTTCATACTCTTGGGTGAATTCTGCCCCACTGTGCATGTGCCAAACTTCTGTCCCCCTGCTTCTGCTGGGGAGGCACTGCAATTACATTTTTGCCCAACACTAGCTGCTGTAGTTCCAGGAAAGAGGGCAGCTAGCTGCAGAGAGGATGGGAGGTAACTGTACCCCCTCATAATGCCGTGCATTGGAGCCAGTTGAGACAAAGGACATGGGAGAAAAAGACCGTGTGGGGCATGCAAGGGTACTGTGGGGGTCACATATATGAAGATTGAAAAAAGCTGGTGCGGGAATTGGCTGGGGTGGTATCACAGGAGCTAAAGGGGTGACAACATTGAACCAGGAGGTGAATGGGAATGGGGGTGCAGGGACACACTGAGGTGGCAAGAGAGAGAAATGCAGGGACACATGGGGATTCGGGGGGGTGGCTGAGTGGAATACAAGGACAAATGGGGATGAGAGAGATGGAGTGAAGGTGCAGGGATGTATGGAGATGGACAGACGTACAGTGGGAAACTGGGACAGCACATGTGCCTGAGTGAATGGGAGAAGCTAGGAGTCAACCAGGGTCTGCGTGAGTGGAGCCCCCCCAACTCCCTAACTGTCCTTCCTCAATCCCTGTTTGACACTTCTCCCATCCACACCCCAAAACTCTCCGGGTTCAGTCCCGGCTCCTGCCCACAAATGATGTGCTTCACTTTGAGCAACTCTGTTACTCCTAACACTCTCCCAAGCTTTTACACTACTACTGAGAGGTGCAGGAATTATGTTTGTCTTGTAGTTTATATTAATACGCCTAGCAAGAAATCTATTTGCCAAAAAATGTTGAATGTGTTTGCTTTCTGTGTTGTTACATACGTATTTTCTGAGTGGTATTTTGAAATAAATTACCACAATAATTGAAACAGACATGGTTCTGTTATGATATTTTGACAAACAAATTGTGTAGGATTTTCAAAAATTTACAATATTGTGTACAAAAGCTGTAATTTTTAGTGCAATATTCTTTCAGGAGTAACTTTACTGTGGTGTTCATGGATTTTATTTTTCCTTTGTAATTGGCCAGAGTACAAATCTAAGAAAAGGATAAATTCATGGAAGTTAGGTCCATCAATAGTTATTAGCTAGGATGGGTAGGAATGGTGTCCGTAGCTTCTGTTTGTCAGAGGCTGGAAATGGATGACAACAGAGGGCTTGGTCAATGATTTACTTGTGCTATGATTTACCTTCTGGAGCACCTGGCATTATCTACTGTCAGAAGACAGGATACTGGGCTAGATGGAACTTTGGTCTTACCCAGTATGGCTGTTCTTATGTTCTGACTATTTTTAGTTGCAAATGAAGAACTGTATAATATAAAAGTCTGTCTTCGTTCCTTTCATTCTGTTGGATTTGGTAGCTTCACGTGTCTGAGTTTTGCAACACTGACGTGTTCAGCTTTCCCTCCTTTTTGTCACTGGTCATCGTTGCTGCCACGAAATCTGGCCACCACTTTACCAGCCTATCATTTCCAGGCTGCTTTCTTGTTACTTCTGAAATCCTTCTGATCTTGAACATATTGTGTCTGACGGCAGGGCACTTCCTACTCATGCTGGTGCCCTGTGCAATCCAGGACTGACACACACACCCCACAGGGGGAGCAGCAGGGCAGGAGGAACATCATCCCTGGGAGCTGGGATTGCCAACTCTCGGACCAGACACAATTTGTTGTAATGGTGTCCATTCCTTCCTGTCCAGGCGAGTTGGCAGCCACAGAGCAGGGCAGAGAGGGAGCAGCACGTGAGCCTCAGGGGAGCAGATGGGAAGGATGGATTGTTTTGAGCCACACAAGCATGGGCCAGAGTGCTCATGAGGCGCAAGGGGCAGCCATGCAGCTGCTTACTTGAGAGAAGTAGCACTTAGAAGGCAAACTGATGCTTCCCTCCAGCTGCTAGGTACACTACTGCCCCCTGCTCCTTCAGAGACCTCTGGCCTGTGTTTGTGCTGCTCACTGGTGAGCAGGGCCTGGGCACAGCTGGAGGATTGGGTCAGCTCAGCCTTTGGACAGGAGGGCAGTGGGAAGATGGGGCTGGCTGACAGAGGCATCCTACCTCACCTGTATAGGACACCATGAAATTTGGGATTGTTTGGTGCCCCAAACATCATGGTGTCCCATGCGGCTGTGTGTTTTTCATATGGGTTGGGATGGTCTTATCTGAAGCACTAACCGATCTCACCTTCTTGAGTACTAATTCAACTAAAGTTCTCCAGTGAACACCCAGCCAGCTCTCTCAAGGTATGCCTCACAAGGCCCCATCACTAGGTTTCATTTGCTGTCTGCAACAAATGTAGCCTTCACATTGTTACTTGACTGGATCTTCTCAAATGTTCTCTCTCTCCATTCTTCTAAATATCCTTTGCCTTCTTCACCCTCTTCACTCTTGTTAATGGGAATGTCCAGCTACTAATTCATTTTCCGCACTTCTCCATGTCTTTTTTTTTCCCCCCCAAGTATTTGAAAATCACTTTCTTACCATGCTTCCACCATTTCCTACTTAAAATTCCTGCTTACAATGCATTTTGTCAGCAAGGTAGAGTGTTGAAATAACCCCATGTACTCACCAGCAAGACTTAGGATAGTTTGTGTCATTCGTTCTCCTGACTCTCTCTACTCCAGAATGTAAAACAACTGCAGTTGTGACTGACTACTGCATTGTTACACAAATGGGGCTTTGTTTTGTTGTATTACCCATAATTTCTGCAAATCCATGGAGAAGCCAGTTTCAGTTTAATCTACAAGTGACAGCAGTAGCTTTGTCTGTTTTATACACTTACAAAGGCTTATAATGGTGCTTTACAGAGAAGGTAGAGAACCTCTTATTATAGAGTATGTTAGCTTTTCAGTAAAATATCTAATAAATAGTTAATACTTTTTGCAATTATAGGAATATGAAATAATTTGCATAGGAGAGTGATTTCTACTGGAGTATGTATATCATTCGTCAATACAAACTGGGGTGATTTCAGTGGATGTCATAGAATCCTAGGGCTCAAAGAGACCTCAGGAGGCCATGGAGTCCAGACCCCTGGTCAAAACAGGACCAACCTGAGCTCAATCATCCAAGCCAGGACTCTGTCAAGCCCGGATTTAAAAATTTACAGACTTGGAGATTATACCATTTCCCTGGGTAACCCATTCCATAGCTTCACCACTCTCCTAGTGAAATAGCTTTTCTTAATAGCCAACCTAGACTTCCCCCCACTGCAGCTAGAGATCATTGCTCTTTGTTCTGCCCTCTGTCACTACTGGGAACAGCTTCTCTTCATCCCCTTTGGTACCTCCATTTTGGTAATTGACAGCTGCTATTAAATCCTCCCTCACTCTTCTGTAGACTAAATAAGCCCAGATCCCTCAGCCTCTCCTCATAGGTCATGTGGTTCGGCCCCCTAATAATTTTCTTTGCCCTCCGCTGAACTCTCTACAATGCATCCACATCCTTAATGTAGTGGGAGCCCCAGAATTGGATGCAATACTCCAGGTGTGGCCTCCCCAGTGCCAAGTAAAGGGGAATATTTTAAGTGTATGTTAGTATACATTGATCTACACGCAAGCCCCATTTAGGATTTACATTCTTGAACTGTCACATTTCAGTTAAAAATATTGCTAATTTTAAGAACTTGGTTTAATATACTTAAGTCCATTAAAAACTAGCTGTGACCAAAACCATTTTTTAAACTTCACTCTAATTTGCTACCACTTGTATTTCAGAAAGGTAACGAAGATGTTGGATTTAACATGCTTTTTCCTTAAGCTTCTTTCTCAACCTACGCATTCCATAAATACTTGTATCTAACATATCACTTGTTAACATTTTCTTTGTTAAAAGGCCTGATCATGAGAGGTGCTGAGTAGATGCAACCTGATAGTTTCTTGTATAGAACACCTTTTTCTCTGGTTCATGCTGTGAGCTTTGTGTTTAAATGTAGGCATATTTATTAAACATAATGTGCCATATTATTCTCACTCTTGTGCTCAAGAGTCCACGCTTGGCAGAAGGAAAGAGCTGCTGTTCATCAGTGGCATAAAAAGAATGTCAGTTGAAAGTATCAGCAGAAAGCTTGTCTAGCCTGTTTTTAATTAACTCCAGTAATGGGGATTCTGTAGCCTATTTTTGAAGCTTATTCTAGTGCTTATGTACCTTTGTAGTTTGAAAGTTTTTTTGTAATATCAAATCTAAATCTCCCTTGCTGTAGATTGAGACCATCTCTTCTCATCCTACATAATTGATCAAGGCCTCTTAATAACAGAACTTTGCTAATTTGAACACTGTTATCAGGTCCCTCCTCTGTCGTCTTTTTTAATATTAAACATAACCAGTTTAAATCTTTGTTTTCATTTTTTCAGAACTCTCATATCAGAAAGCTGGAAGGAGAAAGTTATCGATATCACTGTGTGCTTCCAGGAAGAAAGAAAGCAAACCTTGTTGTTACCAATAGGTATTACCACCAGTATAAATTAACTATTCAAAAGCTGCTTTTGGAAGTATTCCATGTTTTCAGACCTTTGTCCCTTTCTTAGTGTGATAATTAAAAATCAATTATTCTTTGCCCTGTAGAATTTGTTAAACTTGTGTAAACTTTCCTGTTGTCTGTTTCCCAATATTCCACACTTCCTGTATTTTGTTCCTATAATAATTAAAAGGGAATCAGATCTCAATTGATATTTATGTAGCTGCTTAGTAATTCATTTTAATCAACATCATTGTGATTTGTGCCATTTTACATGCAACGGTTCTTAAACAAGAAGGCATACAATGAGTATAAATGAACAAGCATGAGGCGTAGTTAATCACTTTCATGTTTTCAGATGAACAGACTTCTGTACCCTGTTTAGTTTTGTCACGATTTTTTGCCACTGAGTCAATAGGTAAACCAGGTTACACTATTATAACGATTCCCAAATTGTTATAACAGTCAAACTGTTAATGAAAATCCAGAATAGGTTTCTTCTTCATTTTTTGCCTAAAATTATTCACTCTCTATGCATCTACTTTATCCTATATGCTCCAACAAACTTACCAATATTAACGTGTCATTTATAGCCCTTGTGATTTCTTTGTACAAACAGAATAAATGGAGCTATCACTACTTAGGAACAATGAGAAAATCACTTACAAGGGCACTGCCTACTGGTCTGAGACAAAAATAGTTGAAGCATTTGGGTGTTTTTAAAAGTACTTAAACTAAAGAGCACGTGAAATGTGGTCTTTGCTGTCTAAGAAAGAGAATGAGTGACAGCTTTCTGACTTTACTTTACCCAATGTGCCCTCCCATCCACATGAATATCCCTCTTAAGTTAACTTTGACAACCAGTCAACCTCGCAATTCACAATGCAATGCCTATTGAAATACTGCCAAAGTCCTGATGGAAAGGAGAAGACTTGCCTTCACTGCAGCATCAGCTCAAGATGTTACTCAAATGTAGGTCCTAATCTGATGCCTCTTGCCCCACCCCTTCGTACGCACAAATGTTTAGCTAGAATTAAGTATTTAAACTCAATTTAACTTAGAGTTAAATTAAAACTCAGGCTAGCTGACCTGTTGGGAATATGGGTTGAGGTCTGAATGCTGGTGACACACCAACTAATAATGCAGCTACAGCTTGAGTTACCATAGCTCCTCAACTAGCTCTGTGTAGCTTGTGTTTCTTGCTGTGTGTCTGCTCTCGAGTTGAGCAAACTTGATCTGGCTTTTGCAATGAAGATAAGCTTTGATTTTTCAACCTCAGTGAAAAGGTGGTTTTAATCACTGCTGGGAGTTTTTCCCCAAACACGTTTGTTCTAAAACAAGCTACTTTTGAGTATATTGAAAGTAGTCACAGCACCACAGCCCATAAATAACATCATCAGCTCCATGGGGTGCATATCACTGGACTGTCATAAATATAAGGGCAAGTCAAAATTAACTTTG
Organism: Carettochelys insculpta; assembly: GCF_033958435.1. Classification (NCBI taxonomy): domain Eukaryota; kingdom Metazoa; phylum Chordata; order Testudines; family Carettochelyidae; genus Carettochelys; species Carettochelys insculpta. The sequence continues at coordinate 11,633,119 of NC_134148.1, forward strand.
TTTTCTTCTGATAGTCATGCTCTAGGCAGAAGTTAAATATTTCACAATGCTTTTGTCTTTTGGAAAGGAGGCTGATGTGCGTAAAGGAAGTGGAGATCCTAGGCCATGTAACAGACTGGGATTATGTATTTGAAGATTTTGCACGTCCTCCTTCTGTTGAATCAAATGTGCTAAAAATCACTGTTAAGGTAAAAAAAAAAAAAAGCAGTCAAGTAACACTTTAAAGACTAGCAAAATAGTTTAGTAGGTGAGCTTTCGTGGGACAGACCCACTTCTTCAGACCATAGCCAGACCATTGTTAAGGTAAACAATGTTTATGTTTTTAGAATACAGATCTAATCTGAACAGCTACTTAAATTAAAAAAAAATCAAAATAGTATTGTGGAATTCTCTTTGGTCATGTGTACACCTGCCTCTCGCTTTCAAAAGGGGCACGTTAATGAGGCACTTCAGAATAGGTTAATGAGGCATACTCAGCACCTCATTAGCATAATGGCAGCCAGTCACACTTCGAAAGTGCTGCTTTCAAAACACAGACTGGCTGTATAGATGCAGGCACTTTGAAATAAACCCCATGCTTTGAAATTCTCTTATTCCCAATTTGTTTTGGGAATAAGGGAACTTCGAAGCGTGGCACTTATTTCGAAGCACCCGTGCCTTTGCAGCCAGTCTGTATTTCGAAAGAAGCACTATGGACTGCCTTTATGCTAATTATGGTGCTGAACATGCATGTCAGTGCTCCATTAATCATTCCAAAAGGCAGGGGCATGTGTAGATGTGGCCTTAGTAATTTCAATAAGAGTGGTGTTTTCCTAAGAAACTTAGTCAAAATGAGTCTTCTTCTCACCCACTTACACTGTCCATTAGTAAAGGTATTGCAGGCAAAATCATGCCCTCGGTTAACACTTTTTCAGTCCAATTGAACCTCTCCAGCATTACTGCTTTTAAGAGACATGCGTAGTTGAAAATGACTGAAACTTTTAAATGATATTTGAGTGTTTGGTACAGAAAAAGTATGCTGTAAGGTTCAAACCCATATTTTTAAAATATTGCCCCAAAAGTTTAACTTTTTGCGTTCATCATTTGATCTGAAGACCAATGTTGATTTATCAGTTTCCAGTGAAGACTATGCACCCACTTCTTTGGAAGATTCCAAGAACTTAGTGGAAGGTTAGAAAACCTAGATTAGAAGCAGCAATTTTATCATTATTATTACCATTTGTTCTGGAATTGTTACTATATGTCAGCCTGTAAATGCAGTGCATGTTGCACTTGTAATGTTATTTGTGTGCCTTGTTATGCTCCTTAAAATGCTCTAATTATGAAGAACTTTTATTATAACATCACTCTACTTGAATTGAATCCTTGCATAGCTTAGTACTCCATTGTCATTTATGAGTGGAACTAATTTTACTGTATCCTCCTATACTTTGAAGATTTTGCCTGTAATTTAAGGAAATGAATTAGTGTTTTTAACTTTTCACTGATGGTGAGCTGGTAAGCAGTCTTGTATGGTATTTATCGATATAAATTCACTTGTTAAAATTTATTTTTCCAAACATGTAAACATCTATCTCTAATGATAACTACTTTGACAAGTTAGGATGATTGTGGGACGAAATTATATTTTCATAATACGGTCTAGATGTATACAGAAAGAAAAGCAGATAGAACTTAAAAGGTGACACTTAAGTATGCAATATTTGGGTTTAATGTTCCCACCCAGTCTTTTATTTTTATTCTTCTTTGTAACAGGATCAGGGGCTGTTAATGTTCCAGAAAAAAGACCATACGGCTCATGAATGTCTGAAGAAAATTCAATTGAAGGATGAAATTACTGCAAGGGTAACATTTTTTTGAACATGTCATGCCATTCTAGCTAAATCAAAAACTACTGTAAGTCAGCAAAATGAGAGAATATTAAAACAGGCCTGCCCAGACTACTGGTTATTTGGTGCAAAGGTCATTTAACTCTGCATGTACCCAAATACATGTACCTTTTTAAGATGTGCACCTTTGTGTACAATATCAATCTTAGAGTAGAGTCTTTGTAAGTTTCCCCTAAGGTGATATGCTGCTGAATGTTGGGAATTTTGTGAATGGTAAGAGAACGTGTGGGGAGGCTTGAAAAGTTGTTTAAGAATGTAACTGCTGAAAAGTACCGGGTGTGGTTCAAAGAAGACTCTGGATCCAACTTATGTCAATTCTACCCTTTTTCAATGAAAGTGTTCCTGTAAGGACCTCTCTGTGCCCAGAGCTGCTACTCAGATTTTGATCAAAAATTCACTTAATGATGTGTTGCATTATTACAGTTAGATAAAAGAGTTAGGTAATGTATCTGGACGTTTTGTTTTGGATGCTCCAGGAACTCAGATAGCAATGGCAGGTTTAAGCTTTCATTCATTCTCTTTATTGCAAGAGGTCAATGCACATGCCTACTAAGTCTTCTGCCTAGGATTGTTGTATTAATAGGCTTTTATTTGAAAATCCCCAATTCATAAGCTAGACTTTTGAGGTTATATAGGCTTATAGGTTCAGCATCAGGTCTGGTAGCAGTAGAAATGCTGTTTGGTTGGAAATATTGCCATCAGAGATGAAAGTAAACCAGTATGACCCTACCAGTCAGAAATTGGCTGGCAAAGTTTGGTACAGCGTACCAGCTGGTCATAGGTGACACAGGGTATGTGGAAGGCACCACACTCACTGCCTCCAGCCCTTCCATGAAGCTGCCTCTCCTCTCGCTCCTGTGCAGCAGCAGCTCCTCGGGGAAGGGCAGCTGAGAGTCATATGGCAGCTGGAAAAGCTTCTGTTCTTCATCAAGTGTCCCCATGGGTGCTCCACAATAGGTTTCGGGCTCGCCCGGCGCCGCAGATCGGAAACTTTCCAGCAGTTTCTCCTGGATCGCGCATGCCCCAGCGTGCGCCGCTCCCTTGCGCATCCCCGGCCACATGCGCGATCTGGTCCCTGCCAGTTCCTTCTCAACCACCATCGCCTGCAGACGGAATCCACTCAGGCTACAGCCAGAGTCAGATTAGCTAGAGTTTTTTTCGTGTAAATTGTTGTTTTTCTTTCCAAAAAAAAAAAAAAAAGGACAAGAGGAAAAGCAAGAGAGTGACAAAAAAACTAAAAAGACAGAGAGGAGTGGAGAAGACACGTAGATGTGAAGGCCAGTAGGCCTCCCGCCGCTGCAGGCTGGTGTCCGCGAAGAGTAAACAGGCACAAATTCAGTGCTAAGTACCCTATTAACAGCACAAAGACTCACTGCTATGTCCTCTTCGGGCTTTAAAAAGTGTGAGTCCTGCCGCGAAGCTATGCCGGCCTCCGATGGGCATAGTGAATGCATTCGGTGCCTGGGGGAATCACACGTTACCCAAAAGTGTTCCCATTGTGCTAAGCTCACAGCCAGGGCCAGAAAAGACAGAGAAATGCGGCTGAAAATGCTCTTGTTTGATCAGGCTCTCCAGCCTGACGTGCCGGAGAGGCCTCAACCAGAGGGAGCCCCTGGGCTCCATAAAAGGAAGGCGGCTTCCCTCACCCCCTCAGTGCAGAAATGGAGGAAGCTCTCTCCCGCCCGATCCCTGCCGGCGGTCTCAGCGAGCGGGACGGGCGCAGCACATAGCCCCCAGCCGCATACCCAAACAAGTGGCAGCGCAGCAGCGCACGTGGCAGAGGCTGAGCCTCCGATTACCAAACAGCCGGCACGCACAGCACTCAGAGCGGCGGTCAGGCAAGCGCCGGAACCGGTGGCACCGCCACAGGCGGCACCGACCCCTGCAGCACCAGCGGTGCAGGGCCAACAGGCACGGAGCCTGCAGGCACCGGAGGACATTATCCACGCGGCACCGCAGCTGAGCGTGCCAAGCGCGGCGCCGACAGCGGGGCCGAGATCCCCGGCACGGGAGGGGGCAGTGCCAGCCCCGCAAGGGAGGGGAAAGGCGAGAGCAAAAACCCGGCACCGCAGCCCTTCTCCGGACAGGGCTGCAATGCTACTATCAACCAGCCCTCCCCTTATGCTGCACACATGACCCAGAGGATCTGGGTCTCTACCAACCTATCCAGAGCCTCCTTCTCCGTTCCTCCAACCAGCGTCACCATGGCTTGGGCCAGCTTCGCCCTTTCTGGGATTGGATCCCTTGGAGTACTGTCACAAACCAGTTTCACCATTGTCTGAATCGTCACGGAGATCTCGCTCTCCCAGACATCGGGGGTACGCACCCCGAGAGTGGTCCAGGTCTCCATCCCCAGACCCGTGCCCGTGCTGCCATGGTCACTCTTACCATGCTGGACACAGACACCCCAGGCATACACCTAGGGGCCGGTCCTCCCCGGCCGTCCAATACCCCCGCGGACACTCTCGGCCAGGAATGGAAACACAGCTGTCTCAAGGGGAGTTAATTTTGGAACCCCGAGACTTTCCTTCGCAAGCCTCTAGCGGGCAGGTGTACCATCGGCTGCAAGAACCTGAAAGTTCGAGGGAGGTTTACCCTAGTGGTTCCTCTTCGTCCTCCCCTGACGAAGCTACGGTCCCCGGGGATGTTGCTCCCCCGGATGACCTCAAACAGTTTCAGGAGCTGTTTAAAAGGGTGGCTTTCACGCAAGGCATCCAAACAGCAGAGGTACAGGAGAAACATCACAAACTCCTGAAAAATTTGAGACCCCCGGCTTCATCCAAAATCGCTATCCTGCTCGACGAAGCTATCATGGAGTCAGCCGCCACCATATGGCAGACCCCGGCGTCCGCTCCACCTATAAACAAGAGAGCGGATAAGAAATACTTCGTCCCGGTGAAGGGCATGGAGTTCCTCTTTAGTCACCCACAACCAAACTCACTGGTGGTAGAATCGTCTCAGCAGAGATCAAAGACTTCCCAGTGCAAATCGGGGGGGGTCAGACAAAGATGCCAAGAAGCTAGAGCTGTTTGGCAGAAAGGTATATTCCTCCTCCACCCTGCTATTGAGAATGGCAAATTATGCAGCACATCTAGCAAACCATAATTTTGACAATTACTCCAGGCTTACTTCTCTCATGGATTCGCTTCCGGAAGATAAGAAGCCGGTGCTAAAGGCGATTGTGCAAGAGGGCTACGTGGCTTTGAGGACGGGAGTCCAGATCACCCTGGACGTGGCAGACACGGCGGCATGCTCAACGGCTACAGCAGTGGTCATGCGTAGAGAATCCTGGCTCCAGACATCGGGTATCCCGAGGGATCTGCAGGTGAAGATTGTTGATCTTCCCTTTGACACGCAGAAGTTGTTTGCAGACTCAACCGACTCAGTCCTCCACTCCAGTAAGGACTCCAGAGCTACACTTAGAACCCTGGGTATTTATACCCCTCCATATTGGAAGAAAAAGTATTACCCTCAGCAAAGACGATACCCGTACCACCCACAGCGTGCTCAGTACCAACGGGGTTATGACCAAGGGCGACATCAACAGCAGCAACAGTATAGAACTCCCAGGCGACGTTCTCAACAAAGCCGCACATCCTCTGGGCAGGCCCAAAGGCAACAAGTTTGATGGGCAGGTCGAGGACTGCACTATCCCTACCATCGCGCAATGCCATTCCCAGCTAATGTTCCATCATCGCCTCCGACCGTTCCACCCCCAATGGCAAAAGATCACCGCAGACAAATGGGTACTGGAGATCATAGCCATGGGTTATGCAATCTGCTTCCAGTCGCTCCCATCGCCGAAACCTGCACCCAGGCCCCACCTCAGGGACGCTTCCCACGAGGCGAGACTCAAACAGGAGGTGGACCATCTTATGTTCATAGGGGCGGTGGAAAGAGTGCCGGAGCGATTCCAGGGGAAAGGTTTTTATTCACGCTACTTCCTTACAGAGAAGAAAACAGAAGGCTGGAGTCCCATCTCAGATCTTTGGGGCCTCAACCGGTACTTGCGCAAACAGCGTTTTCGGATGATCACAGTCGCCTCTATACTCACGGCACTGGACGATAGAGATTGGTTTGCAGCCCTCGACTTACAAGATGCGTATTTTCATATAACGATCCACCTGGCACACAGACGCTTTCTCCGTTTTATGGTCGGCAAAGAGCACTTTCAGTACAAGGTTCTTCTGTTTGGCCTCTCCTCGGCCCCCAGAGTCTTTACCAAAACCCTGGCAGTGGTGTCAGCCTACCTGCACAGACGGGGTATTTATATTCCCATACCTGGACGACTGCCTATTGAAAGGGGCCTCAAAGGCAGAGGTCCTACGCGTGATACGTGTAACAGCAAACACGTTTTCTTCGCTGGGCCTGGTCATCAACCTCGCGAAGTCAAAGACCGACCCCACACAAGACATAGAGTTTATAGGGGCACATATAAATTCTATTACAGCAAGGGTCTATCTACCCGACACCCGCTTTCGCGCCATCAGTTTGCTGGTGCAAGTCATTACATACAGCCCCACGGTGCCGGTCTTAACGTGCTTGTAGCTGCTAGGCCACATGGCGGCGGCGACGTTTGTGGTGCAGAATGCCAGATTACATATGCGCAGCCTGCAACATTGGCTGGCGAGCGTCTACAAGCTGGCATCCCACACTGTCCGCAGGGTGGTGTCGCCCACGACAGAGGTGCACAGATCCCTGCAGTGGTGGATAAACCCCAAGAAACTGCTAACAGGGGTACCCTTTCACCAACCACAAATCTCTATTTTTCTTATTACCGACGCTTCCCACATAGGATGGGGAGCACGCATCGGCGACGAGGTGACGCAAGGACTATGGTCCCCTGCGGAACAGTCACTGCACATAAACATACTGGAGCTCAGAGCAGTGTTCAATGCCTGCAAACACTTTTGAGACCACATACAGGGCAAAGTAGTCGGGATCAATACAGACAATACCGCCACCATGTTTTATATAAATCGACAAGGAGGAGCTCGATCCCGTGCCCTATGTGCGGAAGCAGTCCGGCTGTGGAACTGGTGCATCGCCAACAATATAACGTTGAAAGCCTCGTATTTGCCGGGCGCTCACAATGTGAAAGCAGACCAGCTGAGCAGGCGCTTTGCACTCACGCACAAATGGCAGATCCGCTCCGATCTGCTACGACCGATCTTTCACACATGGGGGTTTCCTCAGATAGGTCTGTTTGCCACTCAGCACAACAAGAAGTGCCCCCAATACTGCTCCAGGGCAGGATTGGGGCAGGGGTCCCTGGGGGATGCATTCGCGATTTCATGGAAGGGCCCCCTACTTTACGCATTTCCCCCCACAGTGCTCATCCACAAGGTCTTACAGAAAGCCAGAAGGGAGAGAGCCCGCATGATTCTAGTAGTCCCAACGTGGGATCGACAGCAGTGGTTCCCCTTGCTTCTGTGCATGTCGGACCGCCCACCGCTCCGCCTTCCGGTGGCGCTGGACCTACTCACGCAGGCCCAGGGGTCTATAGTGCACCCACACCCTCAAGGCCTGTGCCTACAAGCATGGCTAATCCATGGCTCAGCCCCCTAGAAAGCACATGTACGGAGGGAGTACAACAAGTCCTGGAGAGTAGCCGAAGGACCTCCACCAGGAAAACCTACAAGCAGAAATGGACTCGATTCACTGCATGGTGTTCTGCCAAGCAGTTAGCTCCCCTTGACGTTCCTATACCTGTAATACTAGAATACTTATTGGACCTCAAGAGGGGCGGGCTTTCCCTATTCTCGCTAAAGGTCCACCTTGCCGCTATATCTTGCTTTTCGGCATGAAGAGGAGGGGCCCACGGTATTTGCCCATCCTGTTGTTACCAGGTTCCTGAAGGGGCTGGTAAACCTGTACCCCCCTCGGAAACCGCTTCCACCATCGTGGGACTTGGACCTGGTGCTCAGTGCGCTAAGGGGCCCACCATTTGAACCCTTAGCCACAGTTCCCCTACATCTCCTTACGATAAAAACAACCTTCCTCCTTGCAATTACATCAGCTCGCAGGGTGAGTGAGCTCGCAGCAGTTATGGCAACGCCACCCTGCATAGTATTCTCAAAGGAGGCGGTAACTTTACGGCTGCACCCAGCCTTTGTTCCTAAAGTTTCTTCAGAGTTGCACCTTAACGAACCCATAGTTTTACCTTCGTTTTACCCGAAGCCTCACAGCTCCATCAAGGAGGCATGCCTACATCTCCTGGACATGAGGAGGGCGTTGGCCTTCTACATAGACAGAACTAAGTCCTTCCGGAAAATGGACAGACTTCTAGTCTCTCTCGCTCCCAGGTCAAAAGGAGAGGGTCTCTCTTCACAGAGAATCTCAAAGCACATTGTGTCCTGTATAAAAATGTGCTACGAACTTCGAAAGACTCCTTTGCTGGCCCCGCCGAGGGCTCACTCCACCAGGGCGGTGGCGGCGTCAACAGCCTTTTTCAAGGGCATCGCATTAAAAGACATCTGTAGAGCGGCGACCTGGTCATCCTATGACACCTTCGCCAAGCGTTATGCCCTACATGGGGTGTTCCAAGAGGATACCCGCCTCTCGACAGCGGTCCTTTTGGGGGCAAGCTGCACATAAACCGATTACCCACCTCCTTACTTGGGTTACTGCTGGGTAGTCACCTATCGTGGAGCACCCATGGGGACACTTGTAGAAGAAAGAGAAGTTACTTACCTTAGCAACAATGGTTCTTTGAGATGTATCCCCGTGGGTGCTCCACCACCTGCCCATCCTCCCCGCTTCGGATCTCTGTTTAATATTTTTCAGGAGCATCCGAGGCGGTTGGTCAAGGAACTGGCGGGGACCGGATCGCGCACGTGGCCGGGGACGCGCAAGGGAGCGGTGCGCGCCGGCGCATGCGCGATCCAGGAGAAACTGCTGGAAAGTTTCCGATCTGCAGCGCTGGGCGAGCCCGACACCTATTGTGGAGCACCCACGGGGACACATCTCAAAGAACCATCGTTACTACGGTGAGTAACTTCTCTATGTTCAGCTCCTTGCCTCACTGCTCCTCCCAGCAGGGAAAGGAGCAGAACGCCCAGCCCTGTCCTCTGGCAGTGCTGCTGCTGTGCAAGTAGAGACAGAGGAGAGGTAGTTCCTGCAGTGAGAAGGGGTGGGACTAGGGCTTCCACTCCTTTCCCTGCTGAAAGGGCCAGAGCAGTGCAGCTACAGAACTGCCATAAACTCCGCTGGCTCCCACATTGATCCCAGTTTCCTGCCATCCATGTAACCTGGGATGGGGAAGAGAAGGGAAGAGTTTGTGAGCCCCAGGCTTGGGGTAGGGGGTGGAGTCACGTGGAAAGGTCATGTGACACTCCCCCTTTACCTGATATGCCTCTCAACCCCATATTGGGGGAAAAATAATTTAACTTTCGCCCTTGCCTTCTGTGCACAGTTGCAGCACTTTCACTTTGGAAAAGCATTTGAAATTTTCAATAATTTTATAAACAGTAGTAAAAGCATGAATGCTCTCATCCAAAAAAGAAAATAACAGTAGTGCAATATTAATTTGACTTACAGCATCATATTTCATATATAGGCATATTCACATACAGAAAGTGGAAGGAGACCATGAGAGTCCTGCCTTGCCTCTAGCATGCCAAGCAAGTCCAATAGTTGAGATATCTTTTGGCTTAGATTGTGGTGGCCTGTTACAGGGTTTGATGGCTGCTCTGAATGTTCATAAATGTATTGTGCCTCCTTTGCTTGTAACTAACTTCTCCACTCTTAATAACATTGGCATTATCCTTCTTCTTACCACATATGTAAGTCGGTTACTGTGGCAGTTTTGCAGTTATGCTTCTGATGTTCATAGCCCAAAGTGGTATCAATAGATTTGTTGTGGTTACATGTCAGATTTTTATTCCAGCTCTCAGCAGATCTACTGTGACATAGTGTAACTGCTGATCAAATTAATTACACTAGAAACATAGAATCATAGGGCTGGAAGGGACCTCAGGAGGTCATCTAGTCCAGCCCCCTGCTTCAAGCAGGATCAACCGCCACTAAGTCATTCCGAACAGGACCTTGTCAAGCTGGGATTTAAAAACCTCGAGGGAAGGAGAATCCACCACCTCTCTAGGCAACGCATTCCAATGCTTCACCACCCTCCTGGTGAAGTAGTTTTTCCTGATCTCCAACCTACACCTCTCCCTGCTTAACTTGAAACCATTACTCCTTGTTCTGTCATCTGACACCACTGAGACCAGTTTCTCATCTTCCTCTTCAGAGATCCCCTTCAGGAAGTTGAAGTGCTGCTATTAAATCACCCCTAAGTCCTCTCTTCTGTAAACAAGCCCACATCCCTCAGCCTATCCTCATAGGTCTTGTGCTCCAGTCCCTTAATCATTTTTGTTGCCCTCCACTGAACCTGCTCCAGCACATCCACATCCTTTTTATACTGGGGGACCCCAGACTGGACACACTATTCCAGATGCTGTTAGCCTTCTTGGCTACAAGGGCACACTGTTTACTCATATCCAGCCTTTCATCCACCATAACCCCTTGATCCCTTTCTGCTGTACTGCTGCTTAGCCAGTCTGTCCCCAGCCTAGAGCAAAGCTTGGGATTCTTCTGCCCCAGGTGCAGGACTCTACACTTCTTCTTGTTGAACTGCATCAGATTTGTTTTGGCCCAGTCCTTCAATTTATCCGGGTCACTGTGGATTCTCTCTTGACCCTCCAACGTATCTACCTCTCCCCCTAGCTTTGTGTCCTCTGCAAACTTGCTGAGGGTGCAGTCCAGTCCCTCATCCAGATCATTAATAAAGATGTTGCACAGCACCGGCCCCAGAACCAAGCCTTGCGGCACTCGGCTTGAAATCAACCACCATCCAGATATTGAGCCATTGACCACTCCCTGTTGGGCCCAACCATCAAGCCAGCTTTCTATCCATTTTATAGTCCAAGGATCCAATCCATATTTCCTTAACTTCTGGGCAAGAATGTTCTGGGAGACCTGTATCAAAAGCTTTGCTGAAGTCAAGGTATATTACGTCGACTGACTTCCCCTTGTCCACAGAGCTTGTTACCTCGTCATAGAAGCTAATCGGATTGGTGAGGCAGGACTTGCCCTTGGTGAATCCATGTTGGCACTTTTGATAATTTCCCCTTCCTTCCAAGTGCTCCAAAATGGATTCCTAGGGCTTATAGTCCTGATTTTCCTTATGAATCATAGAATCCTAGAGTTGGAAGAGACCGCAGGAAGTCATGGAGTCCAGCCCCTTGCCCCAAAAAAGATCACCCCTAATCAAATCATCCAGCCAGGGCTTTCTCAAGCTGGGGCTTAAAAACCTCTAGGGATGGGAGAGTCCACCACCTCTGTAGGTAACCCAGTCCAGAACTTCACTAGCCTCCTAGTGAAATTGTTTTTTCCTAATATGCAACCTAGACCTCTCCCACTGTAACTTGAGTCCCTTGCTCTTTGTTCTGCCATCCGTCACTACTGACAACAGCCTCTCTCCATCCTCTTTAGAACCCCCTTTCAGGAGGTTGAAGGCTGCTGTCAAACTGCCCCTCACTCTTCTGTTCTGCAAACTAAACGAACCCAAACTTGTAAGCTAACTGCGAAAGCTAATATTCTACAAGCTTTGAGCTGCAGCTTCTTTGGATGACTGTTGGATGCTATCTTATTTCTATATTCAAGCTAACTTAAAATATTGTGTATTCAGTAAGCTAAAAATTATCCCATTGCCTAGGCCAGTCCATACGGCATTCCGCGCAAGCCCACACTGATAAACAATGGAGGCTTTTTTCTGTCCTCTCCAACCTATTTTACAGGCTGGAAAAATTCTTGTATCTAATTATAGGTTTTAAATTGTCTTCAAATTTTGTGGAACCTAAATCATTGTGGTTGGTCTTAGTTCATACTCAGAATTTGTCTTGGTATCTTTAGAAGTATTGCAATGGAGATAAAACACACGCACAGGTCAGCTTCACTGTATTTTACCAATGGCTGGACCTTTCTGGTTTGGCACCACTGGGACCAGATCAGACCTGAATCAGGGAGTTTGCCAGACCAGGGAGGTCAATGCCAGCCCTACTCCCAGCTCCAGGCTCCAGTCTCTGACCTCTTGGCCACTGGTCTCAAATCCGTCAGTCCTGCTCCCAGGCACCTTCCAGCTCTCTGCTCTGGCAACATCTGTCATCCTGCTGCTCCAGATTTTCTCTAAGTGCTGGGCCACAGATATTGGCGGACCAGAGTCCCAGGCTAGAGGTCAATCTGTATATATAATAAATGAGTACACTGCTTCTAAAAAGAAAGACGTGTTGGTTTGGGTCCACAATAGTGGTAATTAATATACCTTAAAAGCTCCTTGTACTAATTTTTCATTAAATATGATACTCTGGCATTTTTATTTTTTGTTATACTGTATTGGAAATCATCTACTATTTTTGTGAAGACCTAATGACACTTAGAGTAGTCATTAAAACATTAACCTTACTGATGTATTGGCTACATATTCAATTTGTTGGTGACCAAAACATTCCAAATTGAGTGAGTAAGTTTAGTTAAACGTCTAAGTTGTCTGATACTCAGACCTACAGAGCACTGACTTCAATAGAAATGTTATATGTGAGTCCTTTGTGTATTTTAAGAATTTAAATATTTCCAGTAACTTGTGTTCCTGCTAATTTTTTTTCCCATCTATACCTGGATCAAATGATGGTATGTTCAGCACCAGTTTTGAGATAATATGCAGATATGTGCCACCAGTACAAACAAAAAATATGTAGATATAATCTATATTTTTATAATGTTCATAGGTATGGAAGAAGAGAGACTATTAAAACAAGGGATAATTAACAAGGTGCATTGGCAGAGATGTTCAATATTAAATCAAATAAAAAGAAAATTAACACTACCCTTAGAGTACATGTGTTTTATCATCCTAACAACTCAAGCTAGTAAATATATAAAAATGGGGCATACTGAAAACAGCTATATATATAGAACAAATATGTGGCCATTAAGTGGAAACATAAAAAATGTGCACCACAGGCCCTATTTAATAACCTACTCCTACCATAGACAGCTAAATCTTGAGGAAAAGCTGCTCTCACAATATGGAGCACCTGCCAGAACATAGGCATGCTACAGACTTCAGCAGTTCACAAAATTATCCCTTTTGCATGCTTATTACCTGCACACACAGCTCATCTTAAAGATGCTAAACAAGTCTGAGTCAACTAGAAATATTCATGCCCTCACTGCAAATATTAATACAATATTTTCTGACACAGGAAAGTAAAATTCATTCACTCAGGTTTATACAATTTTTGGGATGTCAAGTCTTAATTTAATACTTCACACACAAAACAGTAAAAATAAGTAATAAAGCAAACAAACAAGTGACTTAGAAACAGGCAAAGTTCTCTTGACTTCACACTGCGTGTGTCACCAAGTAAAAATCTTAAGAGTAGCAAGCAGTCATGCAGCACTTTGAAGACCAACAAATTTATTAGGTCATTGTTAGACCTACTTCTTTAAATGACCGCAGTAGACACTTAGAATCCAGGGTTCATATAGTGGGGGTGAGAGGCCAAAGGAAGGAAGTGGGAAAGGTTACCTGTTACTAGTAGCACCAGTAGATGGAGCAAATTAACTGAAGTGTGAGGTTTCCCATGCCTGAGAATATAAAAGGTGGGGAAATTGCCCTTGTAATGTGTTGTGGCCTGATCTGTCATATACTTTCCGTAGCCATCATTCAGCTAGATGATATACATTTAGCTTTTCCAGACATTGCCTCATAACACTGCCACTCAGCCACTCTTCTACAAGTGCCCTTTCATGCCCAGAATTGAATGCACTGCTTGATTACAGCTCAAGGGGAGACAGGCACTGGAGTATGCCCAAATACAAATAACAGTGCAAAAACTTGGACCCAATGTAAGCCACACACCCTGGGCACAGGGAAAAGGCTGCACCTAGCTACTATGACTGGTCTGCTGCCCCAGTTCCTCCCAAGTCAGCTCCTTCCTCAGCAAGCATTATGCAAATGGTACTCAGTGGGCAAGGTTAGCTCAGTTTCTCGCTGAAAGGAGGAGGTATGAAGGAGCCTAGCCAGCCTCTCACAGTTACCTTCTGCACAGCGGGAATTAGATTTGCTATCCCAGCCCCCACCCCTATGCCCAGACTGCAGCAACTGGAGACTGAATGGCTGTCAGTACTGCTGTCAGTACTGCTCAGGCTAACAAAGTGTGATCTAACCTGAGTGATCTAGAAGCCATGAGCTCAGCTGTCAGCCCCTTTCAGAAGGGCAGACTAATACTAGTAGGAATCATTGGTGCTCACGGCCCCCACAGCACAACAGGTGCTAGGAGAGACTGGGTCAGTGTCTCCGCCTCTCTCCTTTTCTGTCCCTGCAACACTTACCATTGCTGCAAGGCTGCCACTGGGATGACTGGTCTCTCTTCCTGGCTGCCACATATGGCTGGTGATGGGCTGCCCCAGACTTAATCTCCCCATCTCTTATTTTCCCACCTACATTGATCTGTAATTAGGTGAGCAGATTTTCCTTGCCTCATATGGAGTCACCCAGGCACATACCTCTGACTAGGGCAGACAATAACTGTTGCAGGAGGGCCACTCCCAGAATTTTGGAAGTGCTCACAGGCCACAGTTTTATATTAATGTTGGGAGCAGCCTCTGAGAGAGAATTTGGATGCAGCAGTGGGTTGTGAGCTGGGGTAGTGGTTGGGGTGCAGGGTGTGTGTTGTGGGGGGAGTGCAGGCTCTGGATGGAAGACACTTACCAGTGTAGCCGGCTACTGGCCAGTGGCACATTGTGGCACTCAGGCAGGTCATGATGGCTCCACAGGGTTCAAAGCTGCCAGTTGCTGCTGGCAAACATTTCTGCACTCCCTCTGGGGGAATGGGGCAGCCAGTGGGAGTTGTGAAGATGGTGCTGTGGGGGCAGTGCACAAAGAACCCTCTTCTTCCCAAGGGGCATACAGACACATGCTTGTCAGCAGCCTCCAGTCCTGGCGCTTCCAGGAGCGGTGTGACTGGGCACAGCAAGCAGGCAAACTGCCTGAATGCCCTCACCCTCCCCTTGGGTTGTAGGACGTTAGGCCGGGGTCAGAGGAAAGAGGGTCATGGCAGGCCAGATCTGGTTGGCGGGGGGCTGGGGCATATTTTGCACCTCCCCCTCAGCCTTAGAGGGAACTATGCCAGTGGCCAGAGTGGGGCTATTCACTTTCTGAATATTAGGCACATTCTTAGCCATCTTTCTGAATAAGCCCTAGGTACTTAACTTTATGAACACAAGCTGAAAGTTTTGGCCTATTGTGCATGCTTTTCAACTAGCGCTGGACAATGAGTGTGATTTTTAAGAAGTCACTGTCGTTGTTTGCTTAAAAAATTAAAATGGAAGTACACTTGTTTCAAAAATTGCCATAATTCAATAAGTTTCAGGTGTTTTTTGGTGGGGATGGCAAGATAAACATTGCCTCTACTAATTTTTTATTACTTTGCAGAGAATTTGTCGTGCCGTGGATGAAGCTCAAGCAGCAAGGCAGCAGCAAAAATTGGTGAAAAAAGCTTCACTGAAGTTAATCAAGCCACAATCACCACCTTAATGATAACAAGGTTTGCATTGGGTTTAGCCTGTTGTATGTGATTTTACTCATGAAGAATTGCCTGAAGCAATTTGTATACAATGTACAGGAAAAAATTAAATATACTGATGGTCTTCGTATAGGGTGTAGCTCCTATATTATCGAGATCACTTTACATTTTTAAAAGTTAATTTTCTTGGCAGTGTTGCATAAAGTTAGTTGTTAGAATATATCTTTCCCCATCAGTATATATATGTACTTTCACTATTCTGCAAGAAAAAAATTAACTCAGTAGAAAATTTATTTTAGAAAGGAGTGACCTCTAATGATTTTCCTATCAGCTTTTTTCCTTATCTTAAGAAAAATATCTAAGAATTAGGTGGGTGTTTTTTCCAGACTTGGATTGGTACTTACATTAAATTGTACCTAATTTGCACTATAAGGTAATGTTTACATGTGAATTAGCAATAAATAATTTTGGCTTTTGAAAACTAAAATCCCTATATATCAAATTGAAGCTTGTTAGTAATACATCTTCTGTATTAGGAAACCTTTCTAATGTTTAAATATGTTTTTGTGGTGTTGGTCTTTCTATACTTGAAAGAAATATGGGGCTGATTGTGTTCTGTGGCACAAGAAAATATTGCACTTTAGACTAATTTAAAGAAGAATGTGGGTATATGTAAAAACACATAATTACTTCTCAGAGAAGTTCATTTTAGAAGTAATAGCCTATTTGTTTATTAAACATAAAGTGATTGACAGCTTTGGGTCTCCTAAAATGAAAACCAATTTACTATCTTAATAAATAATAATAGGAGGGATTTAGTAGTAGACTGCAGATTAATACTGGCTATAGTTGAAAACTTAAATAGTTTTTTCTGTGAAGAAAATACTATTTTTATACAACAAAATTTATGCAGTTGGTCAAAAACTTAAACTTTGGTTTGTTGTCCATATTTCAATGTGTAATTGATTTTTAACTGATATTTGCCATTTAGGTAAAGTAAATAATCAATATCTGACAGTCATATTTTTAACTGTACTATTGCTTGTCTTATACTAATTCTAGGCCCCAGTTCAACAAGATACTTAAGCACATAACTAATCTTTTAAGTGCATGTGTAGTCTCATTTTCGTCATTGAGACAACTCACTACAGAAAGTTAGGCACTTGCTTAAATACCTTTCTGAATCAGGCCTATATGAGCAAACACAGTTGAGTCATCAGTAAATTGAGACCTATCACTGTCAATGTTTGGCTTTCAAATGAAAGAATGTGTCCTAAAACACCCCTTGTTGTACCCATTTGCATTTTTTTACTCCGTGCCACAAGTAAGCAAAGTGTAGCTATTGACTTACCCTTAAATTTTCTTTTTTTATGTGCACTCTTAAAGTTTTCCAGTATGAACACGATAAAATAAAAAAAGGCAACCATGCTCAACAGATAAATTGCTTTGGCAATATTTGATCTTTGATAATTGCTTCAGTAGAAATAAAGATAGAGGGCCCAAATTTCAGCTCTGTACTAGGATCTTTCTGAAATTTCAGAGGTATGGAATTCTGGTATTCTGGCATGGGTCCATATCTAATTTAAATGGTGTGCTTAGACTGTCTTATCAAAGGAAGGAAAATGAAAATAATGAAAATATGCCGCCAGATATGAAGCATCTAGGGAAAATTTGCACCTGTGCTTTATTTACTGCTACTTATATGTTTGTAGTTTTGAACATCCCATAGTACAGTAGGAAGAAAATGCCTCCATTGAATAACTGTTAGCCTTAGACACAGCTTTGGCTGAGGATGTCCTTAATGTTTCATACAGTGAATTGTTTGAATGAGTTATGTGGTATATTCTATACATTTCAACTACTGTATTTAAAACATGGACAAAATAAATCTTTATATGCATTTACTCATGTTTTGAGTCTCAAAAATTATATAATGACTCTCAAATGATGAATGAGATTTTATTTTCCATAAGAAATTTATAAACAGTCTTAAAATGCATATGATGGTGGGTACATATGGAAAAAGAGTACTTGCGGACATGCAAATTGTTAACTTACAGCACAAGAGTTCTCACTGTGTCTTTTCTGAGCTCAGCTCGTGGCCTATGAAGAACAAAATGGCAAATCTTGACAGAAATCAGAAATTTCATTACTCTTTACGGAAGTGGTCTTGGAGTTTTAGAGGCTACCATGCTGTCTGAGGATAATAATGGGGATAAAAACCTGACCCTAAATTTCTGCCGCTGGTTTTCTACTATCTTGAGTTAGGTGATCCGTCACAATTGCTATTTTATCAGTAATAATATTTTAGTCTTCTCTGCAAATATTGTAGGTAATGTTTAATTGTTTAAATAAGCATAATAAAGTATTTTTATAGACATGGAAAAATGAAAAAGTCAGTGACTTTATACTTGTACTTTTACAACTAGAGTCATTTGGAAAGATGTAGACCTTTAGATTCACATTGAAGACCTCTGCTACTTTGAGCCAACACAGTAACTAGTGATTACTACATTGGCCAGTTGCTAGAGGAGGTCTGAGATGTACATTTTCCCAGTGGGGGTATCTGAGCTGTTTGGTAGCAGAAGAGGAACATAAAAACTCCGTGGAATTGATTCAATACCAAATTATTTATGGGAATATGGTCCATTAGCTAAACCCTGCTGCTTGCATCTCTCTTACCTACCCTTGCCCTTGCTTCTATTCTACACTCCTGTAATCTAATACCTGCGCTGTGGCTCCTGTCCCTCTCTTCTTCACCAGTATCTTCTCCAACTCTCCCTGTTTTTGCCCACCCTCACTGTTATACATCCCTCTCCCTCTGACTTTTGCAAACCCCAACTCTCCCCCCTTACTTTCTTACTCATCTCCAAACACCATTCCGTTTTGCCTTATAGAATGCTTGTCAAAGTAAAGCTATCCCAACAGGAGGGTGAATGCTGTTTTCAATGTATTCTTCATCTATGGGCTTTTACAATTCAGAAAACATATACCTGCCTGAGACAATATCATTATTTCATTAATATGACATGATATGTATCTTCAGTTGGCTGTCAGGAACTTCTCCCCCAGGACATTGCAAGTAATGAAACAGCATAAAATACTGCAGTGGACAAAAAAGGTTTAATTTAAAATGTTAAGAAATGAACTTGTAAGCCTTTTGGTAATGGCTGGTGTGTAAGTTCACTACAGTCTGAATCAATTATGTCAGTTTACAAAAATTTATCATGTATCACAGCATGAATATGAACTATGTCAAACTCTCAAAAGAGATGACAGTGGACTACTAACATCAGTGGTGGAGTAAAAATAAGGTGGTAAGATGAAAGCATATGAGCCATTTAGCTGATGTGCAATATTTCATCTAAATATACAGATTAGGACTCTGTTTTATTATACCTTCAACTGATGACATCCATACACTATTAATGTGCATATTGATATTAAGTACCATATGAAGGTCAAAAATCAAAGTTAAATTAGTTTTGGTGCATTTAGATGTAATATGAAATATATTCTCAGTCAAAGTCCAGGAATTGTGGTGTTATAAATGTGTATGTCGCTTTGGTTGTGCAGTTCCTCTCCTTAGCCTGTGGGTATTTTATTTGTATAATCACCGTATTGTTATGTCTCAATATCAATGCTGTGAATATGCAAATCTCCCAATTCCTGCTACTATAATCTCTGCAGTCTGATTTGCTCCTTCCAGTAGGGTTTCAAGCTGTTTGGCAGCAGCTAAGATGGTAGTTCCATCTATTCACTTGATCTAGTGAAGCAGAAAAGCTGTGAAATGTATGTGAAAGGGGGGAAAATACCCAAAAAAGCCTGACCTGTCAAAATGAACTTCTGAATTTTAAAGTTTGGATTTGCTTTCTTCCATCTTCTCATTTTCTCCTTTGTACATGTCAGGCCTTAGTGTGTGCAGTGGGTTCAAAAGGAAGGGTATGTGAGGAAGCGAAGAAGGAAAATGAGGAAGGAGAAGTCTGTATAATGGGCATAGGGGATCAAAGGGCAACTCTGAAAGATCTTTTAAGGGGACAAGGCAGTACACTGTTTATTGAAAGTGCAGCTTTAAAAATCAGCATATGCATGCGCACGCACATGGAGGTGTTATGGTTGCCAGTCTGTTGTGACCCCAGTGAATGAAGAGGCCAGTTTGGACATGAGTGAGCAGCTGGGGCTCTATGGACTGTGATCTGAAGTGACAAGGTTGCACAGGGGCTGAATCTACATAACCATGGCAATTTTTACAATTGTAAGTTCCCATGCAAGTTTCTTTTGCGTTGTCATACTGTGATAGTTAATCTTTGAAGTGGAGTTTTATTACGAAGTTATTGCTGTCATCATCACTGAGGGTTTCTCGTCATTATCCTTCATTAGCATTTCGATGATTGTCTGGTTTTGCTTTTATCTGCTATCTTCCCTGTAGTGGTGTTCACCTTTGCTTCAGGGTCATCAATATGCCTTTCTACAGCCATTGTCAGCATGTCCTGATAGTCTTGATTGGTGTCTTCTGATTTTTGCCCCTCCCTCTTGGCCATCTGAACCCTTGGTACTGGTGCCTTCCATTCCCCATTCACACCAAGAAGAATAAATGATAAAAGAGCAAAACTTCTTGAAAAGCAAAGGTTTTTTCCATAGAACAAAGAAACTAAGTTAATTTTACTAAAAGTTCCTTTTTACTACTTCCAAGAACTATTTTTATAAGGATTAAACAGTTATTCTAAAGTATAAAGAATGAAGCATTAACCTGAAATAATGAGACTTTTCTGGTGTTTTCCTACCTTCTGATCAGGGTAAGCACCGACAGCAGTGAACCAAAGAGAGGGTCTTCAAGGAGCCTATTAGTGTCTATTTATTATTCCCTTGAAAATGTTGAATCCCGGTGTGATGAGATGTATCACCCTGCCCTGAGTCAGAGCAGGCTAATATGGCTCACATGTTGTCAAGGCTGATCCCCACTCTGACACTCCAAGTACATAAGGTGGGGGCCCGCAAGACCTCTGAAAAATACCTTGCTTCTAGAGGATTCTGCTTAAAAGCTTCCCAAGGTCACACGTTCCCTGATCCTGGGAGATAGCTGCCACCATCAAGTGAGAAAAGCCATCTTTAAACCCCAGGAAGACATATTTGGGATGTGTCTCTGTCAGGTAACCCCAAGCTTTTAACCCTCCCTTAGGAGAGAGCTTGAAAATAAAGAGGAAGAAATTAAGCTGCAATCTGATAGCTGACTGTTCGGTCTTAAGCATGTATGTACACATACCCTTCTCTAGGACACAGGAATCAAATCATGGTGTGAAAGAGCTGATTTATTAAGAAAACAAAAGAAAGTGTGCACATAAAGTGATGATGCATACTTGGTTGCTAGGTGTTACAGAGCAACTTTTAAGAAGGGTGGATAAAAGCACGGAGAATCACTTCCCTTGGATTTAGTTTAGAAGTTACAGTGTACTAGGGGGAGGGGGAGGCAAGGGTATTCTGGCCAATCTGAGAAGTCCCACACCAAATCCAAAATAAACAATAACCTCTTTGTGTCTGACTAAATGTTAACTTTTTCCCGACATATCTGTAAGCCAAGGTCTCCTTGTGCCCTGTATATTTACTGAAATCCTTAAGCCTGCTCAGGTTTAAACATCTGTCTCTCCTCTGGCCAGACAAAAGAAAAGCACTCTCAGTGAGTAACTGCTTGAATTCAAAGATCTTTCTCTCTTCCGATTGGCTTACCTGGCTGCTTGCTGACAGAGAACCCACTCTCTCTGGGTTGAACCCTTTACAGGCATTCATTCATGACACCTGGCCAAGGAGGTGCTGCCCCCACAGTTCTGGGTATGCTCCAGCTGCAGACTTACACCAAAGGCCCATTCATTTGGTCTGTCTGGGCTGGCCACTGCCAAGGAGGGAGGTTCTCCTGGAGCTCCAGAGAGTGAGTGGCCTGTAGACCAGACCACAGAGGCTAGTTAGCCAGGGATGACTAGTGAAGACCCCATGTCAGAGAGGAATGTTGCAGAGGATGTTCAGGAAGGCAGGTAGGAAGCAGCCCAGGGAGGGGAATACTCCCTGTCAACTTTGTGTGTTTCAGCTGGCATCCCCAACAACTAAGTGGTGGGCACCCCTCTGCTGATAGGGCAGTGAGATGGGACCCAGTGGTGTAGGGAGGGCCTGGACTTCCCTACCACCCTTCCCAAAACCTGACCCATGGGATCTGCCCTGCGAGAAGTGCCTTGCCACACTGTCCAGTTAGAGGGGGGCTCTGCTGTACAGACTCTGGCTGTTAAGCTGCATTGCCCTGAAGAGAGGACTTTAGTTGCTGGGCTACACAGTCCAGTGAGCGGGGGTCCTTCCTTTATGGACTCTGCTCTACAAGAAAGGCCTTTGCTATATGCACTCTGGCCTCTAGGCTGCAATGCCCGGCCTGCAGAGAGGGCTTTGTACTGACTCTGGCTGCTACCTTATGCTGCCCTGTGAAAGGTGGGACTAAGTAAACCAACCTCTGGCACCCAATCTCACTGTGTTGTCCAGCTGGTTTGATATTTTATCTGGTCTAGGTGGCAAAATCCTCTTGGAGAGTTACAACTGAATCTGAGGTAGACTTTTGGCCATCCATTATTTCTGCCTCTGTGTTTAAAACAATGTCTTAGCTCCTCTGCTGTGCTTGGGCAAGGACCACCACCATATATGCACAAAATAAGAACAATCCTATCCAGCTTGTCTTTCTTTTTACATGTTATTTTTTAGTCTGCTTAGAAACAGAACTTGAAAGCCCAGAACTTTAAAGAAGCAAGAGCTAGTAATGAGGCTGGACAGAGTAAAGATATTAATCCATTTTTACGAGACTGTAGGTGCATGTGTAGCAGGCTTGCAGTGAGATTTAATTGTAAATTTTATTTTTAAATGAAAAATTTAGTATTTTTATCCATCCTGATGGAGACCTGCATCCTGTTGGAAGTGGTCCAGTAGAAGGATGGACTCCAGGAATAGAATGGAAGTGTGGAGTAACACATCATAAGGAAGTTCCCTGCAGTGAAGCACATACTTGGGCATCAGTTCCTGTTGCTTTAAAGTTGTTTCTCTTAGGTATTCATCATCCCTTGAGACTTTATTTTAAAGCTTTTCCCCTTATTCCTGCATTGTGCCTCTATACTGGTGGCAGGTCTTTCCCTGGTCCAAGCTCCTAGCAGCATCAGGAGATGGATGCCATATTGCCTGTGTGCTGGCTCAGCCTTTGAAATAGGGTGGAGTAGGGTGGGGGGAAGGGAAGAGGGATAGAAGCTGAGCCAGCTGGTGTGCAGTTCAGCCTTTGAAATGCAGAGCAGCCAGGGGGAGGGTGTTTAACTGAGTAACCAGCAGAAGTGTTGATGATTGCTCTGTTACCAGATTACTCACTCTTTAATATCCCGAATAATATCAATATCATATGAGTATAGTGTGGTAGATCACAGGCTGCACACAGCAAGAGCCTGATGGAGAGGGAGAGTTTTGGGAGTTGGGTAAATGCCTTTATGTTCCACTCCTAGGGTTACAGAGGGTGCGGCCCTGCAGAATGGATAAGCAACTGGGGCTCATTCGGAGTCAGCCAGAAACAAAGGCTTATCAGGCATCTGTTGCTAGCAAAGGCCTCCTGGCTCCCTTACAAAAGGCTTCCCCCAAAGGCAGAAGGGGGAACGTGTTGAGAGGTTTGCAAGAAAGAGAGGCAAGAGGTTTGAGAAACAGAGGAGTGAAGCAGCTCAACGAGGTACAGGGGGAGGATACCAGAGGGAAGTGGTGGGTGAAGTGGTCCAGGGAAACGCTGCTGAGTGGGGGCAGGGGTAGAAGCCTGCCAGCTGTCTCTCTTCTAGGGTCCCTGGGCCAGAGCCCAGAGTAATGCAGTGGGCCAGGGCTCCCCCCACCCTTCCCCTGGAAGGTTGTTCTACTGCAAGGACAGTAGCAGCCCAAAGGCCAGCTGAAGGGTGTTTTTCTCCCAGCCTGGGACTTGCCTGTGATGAGAGTGGCTCAGTAAATGGAGGCACTTGCCTTTGGGAATCCCCAAGGCAGCAAAAGGGCCACTGTGAGTCTCTGAGGCACACAAAAAACTGCCAGGAAGCACAGAATCTCTATGGGGACTGAAAAGGGACTTGTCACAATAGCCAGACATGGATTAAATTAGAATATGTGGTAAGAGAACTAAGTAGTGGTAAGAGAGACTTTCACATCTAATTCATTTAGCTTTTTAAGTGTGAGGTCTTAGTGTTTTACCTTTTATTTCTTTGTAACCAGTTATGATTTTTATGCCTTGTAACTTGTAATCACTTAAAATCTATCTTTCGGTAGCTAATAAACTCGCTTTATTGTTTCATCTAACCCAGTATGTGCTTAGCTTGAATGATCTGAAATAACAAGACTCTATTCATAAAAATGATGGACTTCAGATAAGCAGAAAGATACCAGGCATTAAGTACAAGACACATTTCTAGGGGAAAGTCTGGCATTCGGAGTCTTCTGGTGGTCCCTGCAACGTAATTCATGAATAGCTGGCTCTAGTGCTCCAGACAATACAGCTAGGCGCACTCTGCATGCTGGAGGCTCCGTGACAGCAAATCGGGAGTGGTTGCTTTCTTGGTGAAGTGTTATAACAGGCACACTAGGCTGGTGAATCCAGGGAGCATGGATGTCCATCAGTCCAGATTGTGCACAGGCAAAAGTCAAAGCTACTTACCTGGGTCACTACTTTATTCAAGTGCCCCCAGGAGCTAAATTAGCTTAGTGAATGTCACTGTCCCCCTATGCAGGACAGAATGAATAAAAATTCCACTCTTACCACACCTCCTTTTGATCCTCTGGCTGTGAATGCTTCTTGAAGCTTGAGATTCAGTGCACAGAAGTCGAAATATGTGGGTGATTCTCACCCTTAATTTGCAGCTACTTTGCAAAGCTGTGTTACAATGATGAGAGAGGGACTGTGAAAGAAGCGGTGAGGGATGATAAGCCCACAACTTGAGTTCCAATATGTGTGTGGTTTTAGACTTCCCCGCATGTTTGTATCCATTCCCCTGCTGCCCCCTGTGCCCAATGGAGGTAAGACAGCAGTGCCAGAGGGAGCCTTGCAAGTTTTGATACCCAAATCAGGTATCATCTTTGAAGAGTTAGGACATTGGGTCATATGTACCCATGAGAACTCTTGAAATACTCTATAAAAAAATAGGTAGGGAACTAACGTATGTCAGTGATCCCCCACATAAGTTACCTGAGATGCTGCAACTTTCTGCTAGCCTATAATCAGAAACCAGTCAGATGCAATGGTTAATACTTTAAGTTGAGCACAGTCTAATTTGAGTGGTTGTGTAGTTTTTGTTTAAGACCCCTTTTCTCTTGTAAATTGGACTGATATATCAATGTGGTGATTTTTGAGAAGTGATTATTTATCCTTTCATATATGCAAGAGTCTTCTACAATGTGGCGCAAAGTGCCTAACTTTTCCTTAATGGTAGCTTGTGCTAGAATTATTAAACAATCTTGAAGTAACCCATTAAAAAGAGAGCTTAAGAAACAAGCAATAAATGTCAGGAACATCAATCTCTCTGCTTCCTTCCTTGCCCCTTCCCTGTTTGACATCAGTGACTTTTATAGCCTTCTTTTAAAACTTAACAATCATATGCCAGACTGTCAGGGAGATTGAACCCTGAGTTTTACTGATACCTCTCCATGTACCAGCTACTTGGTCATCTTCCATCTAAAACCACTGGCACTCCCATCCTGGCAATATAGCTATCCAGTCTCTGCTGCTTATGCCCATACTGTAGCTTAGTTGCCCTTAACTTGTCTTTAGTTGAAGCAAGTAAGCGCCTTACAGTCTCAGTTGATTTCCAGGTATGGAGTGCCCAACCATTTGACCATCTGAAAATCCTCATTTCCATGGAGAGCATACTGATTTCCCTCTTAATGACCTGTGAGGTCTTTGTTCCATACATTATGATGGGCAAACGTATAGTTGTACACATTCTGCCTTTTACCTTCAAAGAGAACTGGGGTCAGCTCCCATCTTTTGCATCTAGCAGCTGTATTATGGTGCTGCACATAACTCAAGGGAGCACCATCACTGGTGACTATTGATCCTTCTCTTCTAAGCTCTCTGCATGTAGCATACTTTACTGTGTATCAAACAGATGTGAGCTTAACTTTATAGGATTTTAAAAAAATAGAAAATATAATTTTCTGATTCCAATGTAACATTTTAGAAGTTCAGATAGTATAATACAAAACTATCTTGTGAAATGATGCCATTAATTGCTGTTTCAGACGTTGCCCACAAGATGGAGGAATGACTTAACATTTGTTTTGCAGCTGCCTTTTAAAATTTTCTCTACATACTGATATCGGTGAAAGGAATTAGCCAGTTTAAAATCTTGTATAGCCAAAGTTGTCATAAATTTTGCCACCTGTGGACAAAAGTACAATAATTTATGGAAGATTACCTCTGGAAGTTTGTGTGTGCATGTATTGTAACATGGAAACAATAGGTGCAACACTTGTAGTTGTGTATTTTTTATACAATCAAAACTTAGAAGCAATGTGATTTTTTTTTAATTACTCTACTGTGTGAAAGTCTGTTGGACTGCACTACTATGGATGTGGCACAGAACCTGGAATCGGGGATAGCATGAGGGTTAATATTGCTAAGGATTTTAAAGCCATCATTGTGCACTTGTGACAATGCACTATTGTGCAACTTAGAGTGGCCCCTGCCCTAGTTTAGGCAGACCTGAGGAACTGTCTGAATTACAACAGCCTATGTCCTGCTTCTTTTGAGTGACAGGGCTGCCCAGAATATCACAGTGCTGCTATGCAATCTTATTCTGCTTGACCTTCTCATCCTTAGCTTCACTCCTACTGTGAACCCTCTGCCCAGTGCTTGTGAGAGGGTCATCTGAGGACAGCTAGTTGCTGTCTTCCCCAGCCCTTATGCAAGGGGAATTCAGTACCAGCTGGTCCCAGCGTGTGTATGGTGTCTTTTATACCGATCCAGCCATTTTATCCAATATAAAGAATTTAAAAGGGAGGTGAGAATCTCATTCAATATGGATTAGAACAATTTGTAAAAATGCAAAAACAGTTTTGCAAAAATATTTTCTGTTTTCAAACTGTTTTTGCAGAGTTCAAAATGGGTCCACTTCTAAAAAAAATCATTTGGGGTTTTTTCCTCTTCTTTCATTTTGCCACATACCCTGGATATCATTCACTTTTTCTCTTTTTTGCAGTTTTATTATCTTCTCTAACTTTTAAGAATATCTCCATCTTCATGATAGATGGAAGGTGGATCAGAGTGAAAAGAGAAGAAAAAGTGGGTGGGAGACCCACCAGCCATGGTTTAAACTCACTGGTGAAAAAGGAAAGAAAATACTTTCAGGTTTTTTCTTTCCCCCTCACACTCACAAAGTGAGGTTGGTTGGTTAATGGTGAAATAAATGTCTTTTGAAAAAACACAAATTAAATAAACCAATCCCATTTTCATAGTGGGGAAAATGAAAATAGTGTTTTGATTGTGGTGGTTGTTCCTTCATGTGCACATTTTCTGTTTTCCTCCAAAATTTTCTTGCCTGGGAAAAGGGAAGAAAGAGAAGGGACTCTTACAACTGAGATATGAAATGTTTTGGAGGGAAAAGCTTTTTCTTTAAAAATAATTTGTTCACAAAATGGCTTAATCAAACTATTGACTAACTTCTCATCAAAAGCATTTCAGCCAGCTCTCTCATCTGTCCTTATTCCTTCCACTCATACAGGCTTGGGAAGGATGTGAGGAGGAGTTAAAAGTAACTGAGGTAGCCTAAGGGGGAGTGCAGTTGCTAGGCGACAGGTAGTCTTGAGATTACTGGGGTGAACTTGGGAGAAGGGCTGCTAGAGGTTGCACTAACTTCTGCTTCTATTCCCATTAGTTTCTGACTCAGAACAGTCTTGGTCTGGTTTTTCCCATCTCTGGATCCCTCTGAGAACCCACAAGAACTCCTCCAGTGTACATGCATTACCTCCTTCCTCCCCCTTCCCACAGGGTAACAAGACTGCTGCCTCCCACCCTCTGAGCCAATTGAGAGGTCTGGGATTTGTCATGGTAGCAGAGGCTGCTTGTTCAACACTAGCACCTTGCAATGAGTTTGCTGTCTGATCCCTCTGAAAACATAATTCAGTCCTGGCTTCCTGCAGCCACCCCAAATAAGAAGAAAGAATAAGACAATTAACAACTCATCCCTTCCATTCAGTGCAGCTTTTCTGGGGAATCAGAAGGTAAGCTCTTCATTTCTTCCTCAAGTGGATACCAGCGAGGAGTTCTCTTCAGAAAGCCCCTCAGACCTGTACCTTTCCTAACTGCCTGCTGCTGGAAACCTTGGCTCTGACTGCTTCCCTTTTCAGACGGCAAGAACGGTGGATGGGAATAAAGGGTCAGGGCAGGTCTTTGTTAGGAGATCCTCCTGCTTCCTTCTAGTCACCTGTGTGGTACTTGCCAGACTTGCTTCAGGGAGGGTTTTAAGGGTGTGAGGGAAAGGGAACATTAAAAATTGTGGAGAAGAAAGCAAACCCACCTCCAACCCCAATACCAGTAAAAGAGTAGGGGCTGTGTGAGACTCTTCTTTCTTATCTGTGCTTTTGCTTTAAAAGCTCTGATAGAACCCATTTATCATTAATGGTAACACTTGTAGCCTAAAAATTATTTACAGAAACTCTCTTGGATAATGAAAACCATTCTAATTTCTGTAATGAAAATCAATTTCTTCAGGAATTCATTTTTTAAAAAAAGGTGGCACTTAGTTTGTGTGGGCAAATACTGTTTGTGTACGTACTCCATGCTCAATGTGGTGATTTCAGCATTAAACGTAGTAATAATAAAAATGAACTACTTTATCCCTTTTCATAACAGGGTACGAATACCAACTCTTCATGCCACATCTTACGGCAAACAATTTAAGATAAAAATAAACTCAGTGCAGTAGTGAAGTGGGGCATGCTCACGTTGCAGCAGCTCTGAATATTGTGGCAGAATTTCATCTTTAAACCTGACAGTCCATCATCTTCCATGAGCCTACATTCATTAATATGCTTTACCACCTTTGTCTGCAGCGTACATTTGATTCTGAGGACAGCATCTTCTGCTTTTGCCAATCTTCAGGTTCTTAGCTGTATTTTTTTCAGTTCACATTTAAACTGGCAATAAATTCCAAAATAAGTAGCATTACTTTTTTTAGGGAGAAATGAAGGTGTAAGTGATTGTCTTTGACTTTAGTTACAACACTCCAGAGAAATGAACATTTTTCAACATTTTTATCATCCTCACAATCAAGTGCTGTGATACAGATACAACTCTCTAGTCTGGCAACATCCATAATCTGGCATGAGTGAACTGGTCATCTGGCAAACTGTTCATGGGTGTGGCCAAGTTCCCTGTGGTCCCATAAAGTTTGTTTCCAGCCACCAGTCCTGGCTCTGTGTTCTGTGCTGTTATTTAACTGTAATTTACCCCAACTGTCTTCGAAGAGCCCAGTAAGCAGTGAAACTGTTGGTTATGTGTTAGACAATATTGACTTTCCATGGTCCAACAAATTCTCTCATCTGGTGCCAGATGAGGGAGGTTCAACCTGTACAAACGTGGAAGTATAAATCTACCAAGTTATCCATAATGGCTTACCCTGAGTAATGCAATATTTCAGAACTGCGGCAGTCTGAGAGAAAAATTAATTACCCTAATTCATATTTAAACTTCACTACAAACAAAAGCATCTCACTTCAGATAAAAAGTTTTCTCCAAGATTGTTGATGCTTTTATTTCTGTTGACCACATATATAGAGAGGCCCAGCCTGAAATGGGCAGAGTTCATTCCACTGCGAGAAGCTCAGTGGGTGTTGTCTGTAAGGTCAGCAGACATCCTTGAAAAAATTTTGGAGGGAAAATGACCTGAGGATAACCATAGGCAAGCATGACAGCAGAATTAACACCAGTGTTTCTTTGAGAGCGTACTTATCATCCCACTGACTGTAACTTCCAGTCCAACCAGTCTTCATCTTCCTTGGTGCACCTCCTCCTCTCTCACCAACAATGCACATCATAGACTCATAGGGCTGGAAGGGACTACAAGAGGTCATCGAGTCCAGCCCCCTGCTTCAAGCAGGATCAACCACAACTAAGTCATCCCAGCCATGACTGTGTCAAGCTGGGACTTAAAAACCTCTAGGGATGGAGAATCCACCACCTCTGTGGGCAACGCATTCCAGTGCTTGACCACCCTCCCGGTGAAGTGTGTTTTCCTAACATCCAACCTACTTCTCTCCTTCAGTAATTTCAGACCACTACTCCTTGTTCTGCTATCTGTCACCACTGAACAGTTACACTCCATCCCCTTTAGAGCTCCCCTTCGGGAAGTTGAAGGCTGCTATCAAATCACCCCTCAGTCTTCTCTTCTGTAAACTAAATAAGGCCAAATCCCTTTCTTCATAGGTCACGTGCTCCACCCCTTCATCATTTTCGTTGCCCTCCACTGAATCTGCTCCAACACATCCACATCCTTCCTATCATGGGAGATGTAGTCCAAGGGAGTCTGTAATTGCTACTCATGGATACCTTCAGCAGGATGGTACTAAGAACATAAGAATGGCCATACTGGGTCAGACCAAAGGTCCATCAAGCCCAGCATCCCATCTGCCGACGGTGGCCAATGCCAGGTGCCCCAGAGAAGGAGAACAGAAGACAAGTGATTTATCTCCTGCCATCCATCTCCTGCCCTTGTTATGAAGGCTAGGGCACCATACTTTATCCCTGGCTAATAGCCATTTATGGACCTGACCTGCAAAAATTTATCAAGCTCTTTTTTAAACCCTAATAGAGTCCTGGCCTTCACAGCCTCCTCGGGCAAGGAGTTCCACAGGTTGACTGTGCGCTGTGTGAAGAAAAATTTCCTTTTATTAGTTTTGAACCTACTACCCATCAATTTCATTTGGTGTCCCCTAGTTCTTGTATTATGGGAAAAGGTAAATAATTTTTCTATATTCACTTTCTCCACACCATTCATGATTTTATATACCTCTATCATATCGCCCCTCAATCGCCTCTTTTCCAAACTGAAAAGTCCCAGTCTCTCTAGCCTCTCCCCATATGGGACCCTTTCCAAGCCCCTAATCATCTTAGTCGCCCTTTTCTGAACCTTTTCTAATGCCAATATATCTTTTTTGAGGTGAGGAGACCACATCTGCACGCAGTACTCGAGATGTGGGCGTACCATAGTTTTATATAGGGGAAGTATGATACCTTTTGTCTTATTATCGATCCCTTTTTTAATAATTCCTAACATCCTATTTGCCTTACTAACTGCCGCTGCACACTGCGTGGATGTCTTCAGAGAACTATCCACTATAACTCCAAGATCCCTTTCCTGATCTGTCGTAGCTAAATTTGACCCCATCATGTAGTACGTGTAATTTGGGTTATTTTTTCCAACATGCATTACCTTACACTTACCCACATTAAATTTCATTTGCCATTTTGCTGCCCAATCACTTAGTTTGCTGAGATCTCCTTGTAGTTCTTCACAATCCCTTTTGCTTTTGACTGTCCTGAACAACTTGGTGTCATCTGCAAACTTTGCCACCAAGTTGTTCAGGACAGTCAAAAGCAAAAGGGATTGTGAAGAACTACAAGGAGATCTCAGCAAACTAAGTGATTGGGCAGCAAAATGGCAAATGAAATTTAATGTGGGTAAGTGTAAGGTAATGCATGTTGGAAAAAATAACCCAAATTACACGTACTACATGATGGGGTCAAATTTAGCTACGACAGATCAGGAAAGGGATCTTGGAGTTATAGTGGATAGTTCTCTGAAGACATCCACGCAGTGTGCAGCGGCAGTTAGTAAGGCAAATAGGATGTTAGGAATTATTAAAAAAGGGATCGATAATAAGACAAAAGGTATCATACTTCCCCTATATAAAACTATGGTACGCCCACATCTCGAGTACTGCGTGCAGATGTGGTCTCCTCACCTCAAAAACTGTAACATTCAACTAAATATTTTATAGAATAGACTTCTGAGAGCTAACAGGACCCTTTAGCTGGGAAACATTAAAAATTAAAATGGTTAAAATCTTCAGCCCTGAAGCAGAGAGAGGCACAATGTCTGTAGTGGAGTATGCTGGACTTCATTCCCAGATGTATTGGGGTACATGGGATAAGTTAGAGCTGCCTAAATCTTGAGAACAATGATAAGCGTTAGGTAAGAAAATATACATATAGTCTTTTTGTTGTTTAGCCTTTTTCTTTCTGATTTCCAACAGCCAAACTTGCCGACTGTCTGAGCGCTGCATACAACAGTTTTCAGAAGTTTGGGACATGGGCCACACCTGCCGGGCTTGGGGC
Source organism: Carettochelys insculpta (assembly GCF_033958435.1). Classification (NCBI taxonomy): domain Eukaryota; kingdom Metazoa; phylum Chordata; order Testudines; family Carettochelyidae; genus Carettochelys; species Carettochelys insculpta. Next base: position 11,664,960 of record NC_134148.1, read on the forward strand.
TTCAGACCCGTGTAGAGGTCTGCCCTTCTCCTGCTGAAGCCCCAAGCCCTGGCAGGCATACCATGAGGATTCCTTCCCCTGTGGGGCCCAAGCTGCTAGCTATCCTATCCAATCTCGTAGATGGAGAACAAGGAAAACCTGGGGCCACCATGAGCCACACTTTACCTGGGAAAGAGATGAATGTGGCATACAAGCTATGGTTTGGCCACTTCTGGCATGTCTATTGATAAATAACACTTGGCTTTGCTGTTCTGAGTCCTGCATTTGTCTAATGGTCACAGCTCCCAAAGGCACCCAACCCAGCTGTGATGCCCAGAAATATGGGTAATAAACCCAGGTTCTACATTTTCATAGGAGAGCTTGAGGACTAGAGTGGATGATGTAAGGAAGGGCAAGCTCATCTTCAGGAACATTTGTGCAGACTATAGGGTTGTCAGGCCCGTCCTCTCTCTCAGTGCCTGGCAACCTCCCCAAATGATTCAATAAAGCACTCCCACCATCGTATGAAAGGAGGGGAGGGCAGCGAGTGTACAATTTTAGAAGAGAGGCTGGTGGCAAACATGCAGGCAATCCACCACCAGATAAGCAAGTGTCTCTGTGTTGAAAAAGAAAATCACTCCAGCTCAACTAAGATGTATTTTGTTTCTGTAGTGTGATGAGGTGTGCTTCCCACAATAGCCTCAAAAGAGCGGAATTAGAGTAGGTAGCCCCAGTCAACTAATTAGGCTGCAAAAGGGGGAGCTCTAGTCTGGAGGCAGCTAATTAGCAAGAATTTCACCTGCAAGATAGAGGCGGGTGTTCTACACAAGACGATAAATTAGAAGCTTTCAGAGTGGCCTTTGGGGAAGTAATCTGTAGTCCCACCTGTGGGCTCTAGAGATGAGATGCCTGAAGAGGGAGGAGGAAGTGGAAAAGCCAGAAGAGTTAAGAGGGCCAGTTGGCATAGGAGCGCATCAGAAAAGGGCAACAAAGAATGGGGAATGGACACTGACTGCTGTGTAGAAAGTTCCTAAGTAGGAGCCCAGAGAAGAGGATGGGCCTGGGTGCTCCTGCCAGTCACTGCTGGAGTGGTGGTGTGAGGCAGTGAAGCAGAAGACTGCCTGAGACAAACTCCCAGTTCACAGTTTGACCTGGCTATAGGGCTGTGACTCAGGAAGAGGACACGGTGTTTCTTGAAATGAGAGAAGTGCCACAGAGGAGATGGGATCATAGAACCATAGCATACTGGAACTGGGAGGGACCTCAAGACGTCAAGTTCAGTCCCCTGTCCTCGCAGCAGGGCCAACCATCATCTAGATCAGCCCTGTTAGATGTTCGTCCAACCTGTGATTAAATATCTCTACAACTACTGTAGGCAATTTGTTCCAGTGCTTAAGCACCCTGACAGGAAATTTTTCCTAACGTCCAACCTAAACCACCCTCGCTGCAATTTAAGTCCAGTGCGTCTTGTCCTATCATCAGAAGCTAAGGAGAATAATATGGATAATGTAGATGTAATGGTTAGAAGGGGTGTTTGCCTGATGGAGGTAATCCATAGAAGTGCCAGGACCCAGAGACACCCAACAAATCTATTTACCTGTCAGGGGCTACGTCTACACGTGCCCCAAACTTCGAAATGGCCATGCAAATGGCCATTTCGAAGTTTACTAATGAAGCGCTGAAATGCATATTCAGCGCTTCATTAGCATGCGGGCGGCAGCGGCGCTTCGAAATTGACGAGCCTTGCCGCCGCGCGGCGCATCCAGACGGGGCTCCTTTTCGAAAGGACGCCACCTTCTTCGAAGTCCCTTTATTCCCATGAGCTCACGGGAATAAGGGGACTTCGAAGTAGGTGGCATGCTTTCAAAAAGGAGCCCCGTCTGGATGCGCCGCGCGGCGGCAAGGCGCATCAATTTCGAAGCGCTGCTGCCGCCCGCATGCTGATGAATCACTGAATATGCATTTCAGCGCTTCATTAGTAAACTTCGAAATGGCCATTTGCATGGCCATTTCGAAGTTTGGGGCACGTGTAGACACAGCCAGGGTGAGATAAACAGCACATGACTGAAGACCCAACTACAGTGACATTTAACAACAGACCAAGGAAGTAAAGATCTAAGGGCAAATTCTGAGAAATATTACAAGAATATCTAGACAATAGGGATGACAGCTATTACCTAATCGCTATGGCTGTGTCTACACTACAGGGCCCTTTAGAAAGGCAAGCTTCCGGAGGGCACCTTTCAAAAGACCTGTCTTTGAAAGAGTGCGGACACACCCAAAAGTGGATCACTCCATTGAGCTGTTCTTTTGAAAGGGGGCAGTGCTGTTTTGAAAGGAGCAGGCATGCAGCCCTAGAGGCCTGTTGAAAGAACAAGCCAGGAAACACTGCAAACAGGGTCACATGGTGGACAAGCCCTTCCAGGCACTGCAGCCAGCCACTCCCTTAAAGGGGTGGGGGGAATCTGGTGCAGCGTGGACTGCCCTGGCCACGAGAAGCTGTGCCAGCTCCAGCAGGGCAGCAAGGTTCGGGATGGCAAAGGCACTGGCTGGGGTGGGGGAGCGTGGGAGGCTTCAGGGGAGGTGGCAGAGGAGGTGATGGGTGGTGGGGATGGATGCTGGGTGACAGCCTGGGTGAGGGGCCATAAGGCCATGGCAACCTCACCCCAGGCCACATGCTGCCACCCCATGTCTGCCTCCTTGAAGTCGAGCCACCGCCAGAGCACAGCTGTCTGGTCCTGAATTGCTGCCATCTGGGAGGCAGTCTCCTCTTCCTCATGGTGGCAGCAGTGGTGTAGCCTTTGCACAGACCCACAAAGGCAGTGGGTGGCCCAACAGCCTGACCCCCTCAGCACTTGGAGCGGGGTGTGTCCTGGCACTGGACAGGATTCACCTGGCCCTCTGTCATTGGTGCTGTGAAGACAAGAGGGGAGGGGGTGGCCCATCACCCCTTTTCTCTGGACCCAGGGGCTGTGACCCCCCCCATCAGCAACCAGTGGGCTCTGGAGGATCCTAAGCACCTGGGGGTTCCCACAAGGGTGGGTCGCGTACTGGGTGAGACCTGTCCCCCTCCCAGACTTTCTCCCTGGGCTTGCGGGTTGTGCTGTTCATGGAACAGGGTGCTGAGTGTTGTGCCTGGGTCACTCTGCGGGGTGCGGCCAGCCAGAATGTGTTGGGATGAGGCAGGTGGCCGGCCTGCTGCCAGCTGTGATGGGTGACCCTCCACTCCACCCTAAGGTGTCCTATTCTCCATTCACATACCTGAAAGTCCCTCGAAGACTTTGGGGGTGGCTCAGTTGGAGGGATACCTGCTGGAGGGGATCTCAATTACCAGGGCCCCCTCCCCATCCAAGGACGAGTCCTGCCCCTGGCTAAGGTCCATGCCCTAGAATCCCTTCTGCTCACCCCACATGAGCTGGGCCTCTGTCTCCAGCGCTGCTGTGTCCACCACGGTGTCTGACTTGGCCATGTCCGTCAGCCTCAGCAGCCAGTGGGCGCTGCCCGTGACCAGCCAGCTGTGTCCCAGGCCTAGGCATATGCCTGGCACATTTCTGTTACTTTTGATCTCACTTGGTTGGCCGAACAGGAGAGGGTGGCCCCGGGTCTTCAGGCCGGCCAACGGGGACAAAGGGTGCGGCTTTCCAGCATTGGCGTGTGGTGTGGAGGAGCACCTCCTCTTCCCCTGACAGCCCCAACAAGTCCTTTATGTCCCCCTTGCTCCAGGAGGGGAGCCATTTTTTGGCCCCTGGCTGGCTTCTGGGGACTCCCAGGTCAGTTGGAGGGGGGTTCCTGGGGGCCACAGGGGTCTTGGGGCTGTTTCATGCACCTGGTGGGGTGCCTCACTAGCCTCTGCCCTCACTGTGAGGATGTGCTGCAGGCTCATGCGGTGCCTGCAGCCAGCACACTCTCAGCTTCCTGCTTGGGGCTTCTTGGCAGGTATGTCTTTAAATGTGGCTGGATGCTCCAGCCAGAGAGCCCCTCATGTGCTGGCAAGAGTGTCTCCACATGCTAGCTGGCTGGCGATATGGTGGACCGCTCTTTCGAAAGCGCAATCTATGGAGTGTCTACACTGGCTCTCTTTTGAAAGAGGGTTTTGGACAGAGGGGCTCTTCCTGAGACAGGAAGGGAAGAATGGTTTTGAAAGCTGCACCATGATCTTTTGAAAATAATTTTGAAAGAGCACTTTGTGTGTGCAGATGCATCGCGGGTTCTTTCGAAAGGGGCCCTCATTTCCATTTCACTTTCAAAAGGGCTTGTTAGTGTAGACTCAGCCTATGAGTTAACAATGTCTTCCAAGGAACTTTGTCTGAAGACCTCTTAACATTTTAAATTATAAATATGCAGGAAAGGTTCCCCAGTCAGGAGATGTTCCTTGCATTTTCAGCAGAACCTGAAAGAGATTTCAGTTAATACAGAATGCAAACCAACACAGAGTAGAATGCTAGCAGTGTTCTGTAGTGCAGTTAAGCATTTCCAATAGTTTTTCCTATTAAAAAGAGTCTTTTCTAAGCACCCAAGTGAAAACCATAGGATAAGTAGCTGCATAATATATTACACACACTCTTCCACTGGGCATATTCTGTTTCAGAGGAGAGGGGTTTGGAAATGAAGCCATTCAGGTCAACTGATTTCCACCTGAGAGAATCTGTTTTATAATTAAGATTTTGTCAACATTTTCATTAAAAACCTCTGTTTCAAAACTCAATCTAGAACTAAACTTGGTCTCACAGTTTTTTGACTAGGAGCAGATTTTCAGTTTTAAAAAGAAAATGTCAGTGTAGGTGTTCTGGAGTTAAACCAGAGTAATGCCAAATTAAAAGTCTTTGGTAAGTCTGAATCATGAAAACTTACACACAGGCAGTAATTCTGAGGCACTTGATCAGGAACATGAGGGATGACGATGCTAGCTATCTGCTAATGTGTTGGCCCTGCTAGAAAATTCAAAAGATAGGTGAGAACCAGTATTGAGTTAGAAACCTCAGCACAGGGATGCTGACAGCCTGCGCATGTCCCTGACAAAGATGAAGTTGGCGATGGTTTTGCAAGGGGCAAGACCTCAGGCAGAAGGAAGCCACCCTTCTGCACCACCTAAAGTTCAGTGTGCCCACCTCCCAGCCCTCACCTCTGCGTGGAGTGTAGGCATAGTGTTTTAGTGGCAATGTAAAGGGCTTGGGGCTCGACCACCATCACCACAGTAACAACAGCAGTGTCTAGGAGACCCGTGCTCCTTTGAATCGCCAGGCCCTAGGGCAACTGCCCTCCTTGCCTGCTCTTGTCAGTGGGCCTCCATCAAAACTTAGTTATTTTCTAGCTTCTTGTATTTCCACCAGCTCTTGACAGTTCAGCAGCATAAGTCTGAGTCAGTAGTCATACCTAAGACCTCCATGAAGCAGCCAATGTGTTGCATGAGTCAATTTTGGAGGTTCATGAATAATACTTGACTGTGGCAGGGCCAGGGTGAAGGAAGGCTAAATAAGCAGAAGGGTCTGCAGGGCAATCACAGGCAGCTGGATGGGAGATGGCTCAGCCTAATTACAGCCAGCTGGTCCCAATGAGTGGGCCAATGAGAGGCCTTTAAAACCCTCCACAGTGGAAAGAGTTGGGGGGAGAGAGTGAGAGGAGAGAACAGGTTTGAGAGGAGCAGAGGAGAACAATAACAGGAACACTGGAAATCTCACGCACGCGAGAGCGAGCGAGCTTCTACAAGATCAAGAGAGAAGGCTTGGGACTGCTATGGCCTGGAGAAGGTACCAGGGGGAATCATCTGAGGAAGTGGCCCAGGGAGGAGAGTTGCTGTGCCAAGGACCAAGAGAATCAGCTTCTCCCACTGGCAGCTGCACAGGGTCCCTGGACCGGAACCCAACACGAGTGGGTGGGGGCTGGGTTCCCCCCAGACCACCCCTCATCCCAGCGAGGGCAACAGGGCCCTTAAGGGGTCCTAGTGGACTGGTCAGAGGACAGAGGCCCAGGAATTGGACTGACTTTGTCACATGTGGTGATAAGTGGGACATAACTGCTGTGTGCTTTCACAGTGACCCCAAAGCCAACTATCTGGGCCTCTAGTAAAGTACCCATGGAGGATGTGATAAAGGCACTCCTGCAGGCCATAGCCACCCAGTAGGAGGCTACCTGGGTCCAGCAGGAGATGAACCAGCTGCTGATGCGTCAGGCTGCCCAGGACTGCACTACCCTGCAGGAGGTCGTGGAGCAGGTGAAGGCCCTGGCTCTCCATATACCAAATCAGGACAAGACCCGGTCAGTACGTGCTAGCTGTTACCTACAGATGACGACTGGGGATGATGATGATGGTGCAGCTTACCTGCTGGCCTTCAAGAGAACTGCTGTACAGGAGGGCTGGCCTCAGGCTCAGCGGACCAGTATCTTAGCCCCGTTTTTTGAATGGAGAGGCCCAGAAGGCATATTTTGATATGGCGGAAGAAGCAGCTTCCAGCTACCCCCAGCTGAAAGGAGAAATCTTAGCATGGGCAGGTGTTATAGCAGCAGTGAGGGCCCAAAGGTTTCATGGGTGGAAGTACCGGGAGGGAAAAAAAACCCAAACCCGGTTGTTTGACCTAATCCACCTGGCCCGGAAGTGTCTGCGAACAGAGGTCCACAGTGTGGAGAAGGTCGCTGAGGTTGTCATCGTGGACAGATATATCAGAGGGCTGCCGCGTGATCCGCGGGAGTGGGTTGGGCAGAATGACCCTGCTACCTTTGATGAACTGGTGGCCCTTGTGGAGAGACACTTGATGGCCAGGGAACTGCTTCAACTCCCTTGAAGGAAGGGTGCAGCTGGGCAAAGAGCCTGGCCTTGTTCCCAGGGCCACTGTTCCTGAAGCCCCAGAATGGGCGTGGGTGGAGAAGAGCGGGGCAGGGGAATCGCTGGAGGGTATGAGAAGGCTTGGGAGTGAAGATAGGAAAGGCCTGAGAGCCAGACGCAGCAGCCCAAAGAAAAGGTGGATGCCCCACACAGGGTATAGGTGTTAATGCCTGTGTGGAGCTGTGGCACATAGCCACACAATGCCCCAATCAGGAGGAGCCCATGCAATGTGGCGTGGGGTGCCTGCGAGATCCCTGCACCCTGATTTACCTTGCTGGCATTTCAACAGCCCCCGCCCCCATCAGTACACTTGCCCTGTGAAGATGAACGAGATAGAAACAACAGCATTGGTAGACTCTGGGAGAGCAGTTATTTTGGTATTGGGGATGTTAGTGGGTCAGGACCAACTGACCCAGGCCAAATGCACAGGGATCTCTTGTGTTCATGGGGATGTCAATTATTATCCAACCATCCTGGTAAAGATAGAGATTCAAGGTAGCATCACAAATGTAACTGGAGGAGTGGTTCCCAAGCTCCCCTATCCCGTGGTCATAGGACGGGACTTCCCTGGGTTCAATAACCTACTATGGCGTGATGGGGCCAAAGAGGATAGCCTGGCCCCAATCTTTTGTGAATTTTCCCAGGACCTATTCTCAATGCCTGGGAAGGCCTGTAAGATGAGGCAGGAGAGAGGGGCAGCCAAGAGGCTGGGAACCAGGATACTGGGCCACAATTTGAGGCAGGTACTGGCAGGCGGGCAAACCCGTCTGACTACTAGGGAAGAAGGCAGGGAAGTAGGTGAGCTAGAGGCAGGGCCCAGCTTGTCGGGGAGGGGGACAAGGCGGGCTTCCCAGCCCAGAACATGTGGGTCTCCCTCAGGAAATGTTTGGGCAGGATCAGTCCAATGACCCAGCATTCCAGAATGTCCCTAAGGAGGTGGTCGAGGTGAACGGGACCCCTGTGGAGGGAAGGAGCAAAGGTAGGGGCCCTTACTACGTAATTAAGGGGGACTTGTTATACAGAGTGGCCCAGATACAGGACCAAGAGGTAGAACAGCTTTTGGTACCTTGGAAGCACAGCAGGGCAGTAATGGGGCTGGCCCATAGCCACTTATTTGAGGGGCATCTGGGGGTGGACAAGACCCTATACTGCATTCTGCGGAGATTCTTTTGGCTGTGGATCTATATGGAGGTCCAGAAATATTGTACTTCCTGTCCGGAATGCCAGTTACATGGGCCCCAACCACACCTGCAGGCCCTGTTGATCGGTAGGGGCACCATCAATGTCCCGTTTAAGAGGATTGCCATCGATGTAGTTGGGCCACTAGAGAAGTCTGCATGGGGCCACCAGAGCATCCTAATTGTTGTGGACTGTGCCACCAGGTATCAGGAGGCTGTACCCCTGCATAATACCCTGTCCAAAACAATAGCAAAGGAGCTGATCCAGATCTTCTCAAGGGTGAGGATACCCAAGGAAATACTAACTGATCAGGGGACCCCCCACCCTTTGTGTCCAAGCTCATGAAAGACTTTTGTACCCTGCTCCAGATATGCACCCTGAGGATGTCGGTCTATCACCCCCAGACTGATGGCCTCATCGAGGGATTTAATAGAACTCTGAAAAGTGTGATAAGAAAAGTTGTGAGCCGGGACAGCAAGGACTGGGACTTCCTGCTGCCATTTCTCATGTTTGCAGTAAGAGAGGTCCCTCAAGCTTCCACTGGGTTTTCCCCATTTGAGTTCTTGTATGGGCTTAACCCCGGGGAATCCTGGACCTCGCCAAAGAGGCCTGGGAGGAACAGCCCAACCCAGGGCAGAACATCATTGACCATGTGCTGCAGCTGAGACCGAATTGCCAGAATCACCGCAATAGTGTGGGAACACTTAGAGAAGGTGTAGAAAGCCCAGCAAGCCCACTACAACCAGCAAGTGACATCCCGGAAATTCCAGGTGGGAGACCAGGTGATGGTGTTGGTGCCAACAGCCAAGAGTAAGCTCCTTACCATGTGGCAGGGGGCTGTATGAGGTGATAGAAGTTGTTGGTGAAGTGGATTATAAGGTCCACCAGCCTGACCAATGGGAGCCAGAGTAGATATATTATATCAACTTGTTAAAACCATGGGGGGACAGAGAAGTACAGCTGGCTGTTCTGGGAGCACCAGTCCCAGAGAAGGATCCCCAAAAGCAGGTGGAGATATCTCCTGAGTTGACCCCAGACCAACGCATGGAAGTAGTTGACATGATAGAGCAAAACCGTGATGTGTTTTCAGCTAAATCGAGAAGAACAACAGAGGTGTACCATGACATCATCACCGGGAGTTAAAGTGAATGTCAAGCCCTACCAGATACCCGAGGCAAAGAGAGGGGAGATCCAAGCAGAGGTTAAGAAAATGCTGGAGCTGGACGTCATTGAAGAGTTGTACCGTGAGTGGTCTAACCCTACTGTATTGGTACCCAAGCCTGATGGAAGTTTACAGTTTTGCAACAACTTTCGAAGGCTGAATGAGGTGTCGAAGTTTGACGCCTACCCCATGCCACAGGTAGACAAACTGATCGACCAACTGGGAAAGGCCCGATTTCTGTCCACCATCGATTTGACTAAGAGTTACTGGTAAATTCCTCTGACCCCAGGGGCCAAAGAGAAGACAGTCTTCTCAACTCCAGACGGACTCTTCCAGTACACCGTCCTCCCCTTCAGTCTGCATGGCGCACTCACAATGTTCCAAACACTCATAGACAAACTATTGTGTCCACACACCAAGTATGCAGCTGCCTACTTCTATGTTGTTGTTAACACTCCGGATTGGGACACGCACCTTGAGAAGGTGGAAGCTGTGTTGGAGACCCTGAGGAGAGCTGGCCTTACTGGGCTGCAGATCTGGGGAGAACAGGGTTGCTACCCCGGCCCGGTGGGCCGAGAGGTGACTAAAGTGGACCCTGTCTCCCCACTCCAGCCACCACTTGGCTTCGGCAGCTGAAGTAGTATGGGTCTCCTGTAGGAAGGTGACCGAGTACCCCCTCTCCTGGAGGAAGGAGAGCACTCGGCACCTGCGGAGACCTGACCCGCAGCCCCTGGCATTCAGAGTGGCAAAGACGATCGGCGCCATTTGGAGGGTTGGGGAGGATCCTCGCCAGAGGGAGCACCGACGGTTCCCGTGGGGCCACGCAGCAAACCGTGACCAACCCCAAACGTGATAAGGGCATCACAGAAGCCGCAGGCCCATTGGTAAGCCGTGGCGTCCCTCCTCCCGGTCCCCTTGCCCTCCTTCAGAAGGGCCCTCACGGACCCTAAGATGGAGTGGAAGTCCCCCCAGCGCTGGAGGGCGAGAGGAACCTTGTTCTTGGAGCCGTGAACGTCCTCCAAGAACTGGCGCATCTCGCCCACCAGAGCATGGGGTGCTGAGGCCTCCTGGTCTCTGGTACCCATCAGCCTCGCATTGTTTGGGGCCTCACGGCCAGAGAAAAGGTTGAGGTGGGGGCGGGGGTCTGATTTTTGGGAGGGATGGGGGTGGCAGAGGGAGAGCAGCCCCGGAAGTGCTGGGAGAGGGCGGTACCAAGGGGGCCTCCTGAGGGGTTACAGCCTCGGGGGCAGGTATGAGTGGGCAGGGGTCAAAAGGAGGAGTAGGAAGAGGAGGGATGGGGGCAGGGGAGGTGGAGATCAGTAGGGGAAGGGAAGGGTCATGAGGGGGTAGGGGAGAGGGAGAGGAGGAAGGGGAGGGTTTGGAAGGGGTAGGGTTGCGGGTTCCGGGGCGGAGCATTGGCTGGGAGAAGGTATGGGGGTGGTGGCAAGTGGTGGGGCCAAAGTGGGAGCAGGGGTGGGGATATGGACTGAAGGGGTCTCCGGATGGGGGGCTTCCTCAGGCGGTGGGGAGAGGGGGGTAAGGACGAGGTGCTGGCACACTCAGCAGGAGGTGCCAGCAGGTCGGGGGGTGGGTATCAGGGTTTTCAGTTCCAGGAGCAAGAGGGGGGTACAGGGGAAGCTCTGATTCCCGTGGGGCGTCCAGGGGCTGGCCGACCTCAGCGGGGAGGTCATCCCTAGTTAAGGGGGGGTCATCCCTTGGGACATCTCAAGGCAGAGGGAGGTGGCAGTTGGGGGATCGCTGGTGGGAGGGGTGGGGGAGGGTGGGAGGGGTGCTGGAGAGTCAATGGACGGCCCACAGGCCTCCAATAGTAGGCCATCTATGCCCAGGGCCACTGGGGTGAGGCCGAGGGCCTCGACCTCCTGCGAGAGGAGGGCAAGGCCGAGGCCCACCTCCTCCGGGCACTCCGCAGCAGCGGTCTGGATAGTGGCCGGAGGGGTGTTGGAGGAGGGCACAGGCGCAGGAAAGGCCATCTCAGCCTCCTCGGGCTCTGGCTCTGGGATAGAGAGGATGTTATCTTTCTCGGCCGCCACGGCCTCCGTCACCCCGGCAGCTGGTTGGTGGCCAGGGGTTCGGCAGGTGGCAGGTGGGGGGGCTAGCAGCTCTCTTTAGTTCCTTGCGTGTCACCTCCACCCCGTCCTCCGAGGGGGTGGGGTGCCAGACGCGCACGCTCCTTTTCTTCCGCTTCCCCCCCACGAGTACCCAGCCCTCCGAGGAGGCGGGCTGGGCGGTAGAGGAGGAGGGGCCAGGGGACAGAGCTGACAGGGAGGGAAGGGGGGGCGGGGTGGCAAGGGGGAGGGACAACCCCCCCTGGGATGGGCCCTCCTCTGGTCCTGCCGCCGGCCCTGCCTCCCTCTCCTCCACAGTCCCGGCTCTTGTGCCCGCTCAGGCGCCGGCGCCCACTTCTTCTTGCCCTGCACCATGCTGCTGGGCGCCCTCCGACGCCCGAGCGGCGATGGATCCGTCCGGGACGAGAGGAGGAGGGGCGGTCCCAGGGCCTGTCGCGGTCGGGGCGCCGCCGATCTCGTGGCTGACGCCCCCTGGGTCGGAGGAGGTCCCAGGCTCCCCTTCGTGCCGGGCCAGGGGGCAATCCCTCCAGACATGCCCCGCCACCAGGCACACAAAGCACTAGGCCTCCCCCAGGGTATAAAAGACCCAGTACTGGGCCCTTGATAGGGCACCAGTATAGTCCCCTCCTGGGCCACCCCACCGTGTGCTGCCACCAGCGGCAGTTGGACACGGACCTGCTGGCGGAAAGAGAGCACATGACGTAGGGCGGGGTCTTTACAGCCTATGGGGAGGGGACTTAGGACCGTCAAAGGCTGGCCCAGGGTAGTGAGGAAGGGCAGAAGGGCAGAGTTGGGAAGGAAGGGTGGGACAGATGAACAGACCACCCGCACGCCCAGGTCTTCGAGCGGCTCCAGGGGTACGTGCACGCCCCCAACCACCAGGCCCCTTTCCACTGCCTCCTGGGCGGCGGCCTCCAAAGCCAGGAAGAAGACGATCTTCCTGAACATCCGGGAGGCCGCCACCACAGCCGCAGGCCCCACCACCCGTGCCAACGCCCGCACATAGGTCTCCACGTGGGGCGAGGTGGCCACCAGGAGGCAGCAGACTCCATGCCTCCTGGTGAGTGCGGGGAGGGGGCCATGACCGTCGGGGATGGTAGTCCCGGCGGAGGTGGAAGGAGCAGGGTGCGGGGCGGTGGCCCCTGCCTGGGCGTACAACCTGGGGGCTGAGAAGTCAGGGCCCCCGGGAGTGGTGGAGGGAGCAGGGGGGAGGGAAGAAGGGGAGGCTGCAGTGGGTGTTTGGGCAGCCTGGGGGAGAGTCCCCGCCACGGGAGGTTTGCCTCTCCGGGCAGGGCTCTTGCCCTTTCTTTTCCCCTGGCCCTTCCTGCCCTTTTGCAGGGGGATGGGTTTGGGGCTGGGTCACCAGGGGGCACCGCGGCGGAGGCGGTAGGAGCCCCGGAGTCTGCGCCCGCACCCTCAGCTGACGTGGCGACAGAGTTCTGGGCAGCCCTGGACGAGTGGGCTGCCGTTTCAGGGATAGGAGGGGTGACAGTGGAGGGGAGAGGGAGGGGGTGTCACCGGATGACCCTCCAGTGGGCGTGGGGGTCATATTGGTGGGTCTAAGAGGGAGGAAGTTTGTTGGGGGTGGGGGCCTTTAAGAAAGAGCGGGGGGGGGCAGAATGGAAGGGAAGGAAGGAGTGAGGCGTAGCTGCCCCTCCCCCACTGGCCGGGCTGAGGACCCAGTCAGATGGGGGAAGGGCAGGGCAAGGGGAGTGAGGTCAGTGAAGGGGGAACACAAAAAAGGCCACAACTCCCAGCACAAGATGGTAAGATGTCTCCTGTTTCTGCACTGGGATGTGAGGGATCAAACTCTGTGTGTGCGCGTGGGGGGGTGGGGGCTCAGGCGCTTAGGAAAAACAAAAATAAGGGGGGTGGAAGGAGGGGTGGCACAGCCAACCTAGGGGGAACCGGGGGGAGGCTAATGGGGGGAGGGGTGTGCCCACGTGCGCCTGAGGGGGGGCCCACAGCAGCTGCTGCAGAGCCTCAAGAAACTGGGGGGAGAAGGAAGGGGCAGCTGGTTGGAGGAGGCCCAGGTGGAGGGGGCCCCAGCGGCAGCTGGGTGTGGGGGGGCAGCAAGGGAGGGGTTGGCTGCAGGGGTGGGCCAGGGGCCTCGCCCCAACACCCCACCCCTGGCTCTGCAGCCCCCCCTCAGGAGCCCCGGTGGAGAGGGGCCCTGCCCAAACTCACCCCTCCCCAAGCCACTCCACAGGAGGCTGTGGAGGGAGCCCAATTGCTACTTGAAGAAAGCCCCTTACCTTCTCTGGGTGCTGAGGATGCAGCAGCTGCTAGATGAAGGATGGGCCCAAATGGGGGGCCAGTAGTTTCCTCCCTCAAAAGATGAAAAGAGGGGAGGGACCCCCCCTGCTAAAGGGCGGGGGGCAAGAGTCTTCCCCCCTCCACCCGCTCAGCAGCTCCTGAGAGGACTAGCTGGAGGGGTGGAGGAGCCGGGGGAGAAGGAGAGAGCCTGCCTGCCCGAGGCAGGAGGGAAGCTGACCCCAGAAGGGGGGTGGGGGATGGCCCTGCAGGACTTTCAGGCAGCCAGGGGCTGGCCGCCTCCCGGCAGCTTGCCTTCCAACCGTGGGGGGGGGCGGGTTTCCCACGGCAGCAGCAGCCCTGCAGGAGCACCCACAGCCAAGCAGAAGGTCCTGGAGGGTGATCAGAGGCAACTGGGTGGGAAACAGCTCAGCCTCATTACAGCTAGCTGGTCCCAATGACTGGGCCAATGAGAGGCCTTTAAAACCCTCCGCTGTGGGAATGGCAGGGGGAGAGAGTGAGAGGAGAGCAGAGAGAGAGCAGGTTTGAGGGGAGCAGAGGAGAACACCAGAGATCACAGAGAGAGCGTGCGCTTCTACAAGATCAAGGGAGAAGGCTTGGGACTGCTATGGCCTGGAGAAGGCACCAGGGGGAATCATCTGGGGAAGTGGCCCAGGGAAGAGAGTTGCTGTGCCAAGGACCAAGGGAGTCTGCTCCTCCCACTGGCAGCTGCACAGGGTCCCTGGACCGGAACCTGACTTGAGTGGGTGGGGTTTGGGTTCCCCCCAGACCACCCCTCATCCCAGCGAGGGCAACATGGCCCTTAAGGGGTCCTAGTGGACTGGTCAGAGGACAGAGGCCCAGGAATTGGACTGACTTTGTCACATGACACATTAAGTATCACCCCAGACTGGTGAGAGGGTACAGTTGGTTTCTACCAGAGATGAAGGGTTGAATCGCTGGCTGCTGTTGTCATTTGGAGGTCTCTTAGAACTTTCTCAAACAGTCCATTGACAGAGAAGGGATATCACCTATGATATTTGAGAGTGTGTGTCTGTGTTTGTCTGTTCCAGAACTCCTCCTAAACTGTAAGAGCAAAGACCACCAAACTTGGTGTACAGCTTTCCCTTATCATAATTTAAAGCAAGGAAAGGGTTTGGTTGTGCCAGGAAAATGGGAGGTACCTGGAATGGGATCGCTTCTCTTTAAAACTATACAGAAAAGAGAATAAGGCAATTGGAAAGGGGCTGGCTGCTCGCCCACATCAGGGATTGCCCCAGCCCTGATCCTCCTACCTTATTGCTGGCAGTCCCTGCTTTATCAGGGAGCCAGCAAAAAGTGCATTTTGGTGTATTCTTCACTCTAGCTATGGACCGCAGGGTGCACACAAACCTGGACCTGGCCGAGCCAGTGGACGTGCACCCCTCTTCTGGCTGTGCATCCTGGACCTGCAGCATCCATGGAGAGGCGCTTCTCACCTGGCCCCAAGCTCCTGCAGCGAGAGAGGGCCGGGGTAGTCTGCTCACCAGTGGCAGCCTGTGTACTGAAATCCTTATCTGCAGCTCCATCCCCAAGAAATGATATAAATGAAGCATTTGCATTTTTATTTTCCAAAAAAATGAAAGAGTGGAGATAATGACTTGAGCAATGCTGATAAATCTTCTAGAAACTTAATAGTACTAATATTTGTTCAGGACAAAGTGACCATTAACATGGGTAATAGTATCTCAAACTTTGTTTCAATTCATGCTGCTGTTTTTGATGGGTTAAGCTCTTTCCTTGCATGTGCAACTCTGAAAGTAAAGATGGTGCCATGGTGAGAACATGCCTAGTTCAATTTCCTACTTTGCCACAGACTTTGGGTGACCTTGGCAATGTGCTTTTGAAAATGTCACCATTAGCTTTTCTTGTGCTTCAGCTCTTAGTCTGTAAAAATGCAGATGATAGTACTTCCCTACCTAATTCTTCAGTGGTGAAGATGAATGTGCTAAAAATTGTGAGGTTCTCCAATAATGGGGAGATAGGAGCCATTTCAGTACTTAGGTAACTAGATAGTCACCATGTCAGTGATTCCTCTTTGGTATGTGACATATTTGGTGATCCATTCAGATGAAAGGCGTTAATACTTGGCTCTTAACCTGTGTACCCATTTTGGCTGATGTCTGTATATTATATATACTCAGTAAACCTTACCCTCCACTCCATGCACCTTGGTTTTCAATTCCTTATCATGTAAGAGGTGCTCAGGAGAGTTTGCTGTTACATAGAAATTTGAAATGTTCAAGGACAGGGGTTGAGTAATATGAATTAAAGTCCACCAGAAATTTGTCTGATTCCTTGTAGCTCTCCTGTTTTCCAGGTTCTCCAAGAATGCCTGTCTGGTGGGTTATCATTTTGGGCAGCTTGAGAAATTTTGGAAATGTTCAGAAGAAATTTTTTTTGGAAATTTTGGCTTTGTTTCCATGTGAGAATGCAACCAAAATTTTAAATCCCCTGTGAAACAGAACTACTGTGTTTACCTACTAATTCTTCATGCTTGCTTCAGGAAGTTAGGATTATGTGTAATGCAAATACATTTATGTCCTCTGGAGCTGATACAAAGAGGAAATTCACTCTCAGTTAGCAGTCTGGAGAGTCAGACCATTCTGCCTTCCAGCTCAGGGTGGATGGCCCTACACATGAGATGCACTGCCTCATTTGGTGATCTTGGGTCTTGATGCTCCCAAAATAGGCCTGCAAATGAGATCCAATGTGCCCAACACCGGATCAACTCTGGGAGGGAGACTGGAATGGGCTCCCTTGAAGAGTATTTGTAGGGTTGGCCCACCACCAGAGTGCAATAAGAACTAACTCGGGAATGGTGGACCTTGTCCAATAGATCTGTGGACTGCGAGAAGACCAAGGCTGAGCCGTAGCTGCAGAGGTTGCACACAATATGCATACAGGATGTTGTTTTCTAATTTGTAAAGCAGTCAGAGATTCAGTCCTTGCATAAAAAGGACTGACTAAATCCATCTAGCTGTTAATGACACTCCAGTATGGGGAACACGTAATACTGATAATTGTAATCAGCAGATGTATTGCAAGGAAATTGGAGTTTTGTTTCTCCTTTGTCTAGTGAGCATCAATGCATTTTGATTTGGAAAGCTGTAGGGGCTGCAAAATATGTAAACTTTTGTTTTCTTTAGAAATATTTCTGTTACTGTTGAGGAATTAAACTAGAGGTCTAATCTACAGAGTCAGTTCAAATGGTCAGTCGCTCTGAACTGCTTATCTTAGAAATTTGCTTAAGAACTTTAGAAGGATTGTAAATATAATCATTGAATATTCTGAGATGCTGAGAATTTGCTTAGTTCAAAAGGCATAATTTATTTATTTGAATATGTGTTCTGAAAGCCTATCTGGGGTGCGATAGAAAGGCCCGATATAAGCGGGAAATAAATTCCATAAAAAGTTGAAAAACTGCTTAACCATTGAATAGTAACAAAGAGGAAGCTGTGCTAGTCTATACACTATCAAAACAAAAAGCAGTCAAGTTGCACTTTAAAGACTAGCAAAATGGTTTATTAGGTGAGCTTTCGAGGGACAGACCCACTTCTTCAGACCATAGCCAGACCAGAACAGACTCAATATTTAAGGCACAGAGAACCAAAAACAGTAAGCAAGGAGGACAAATCAGAAAAAGATAATCAAGGTGAGCAAATCAGAGAGTGGAGGGGTGGGGGGGAAAGGTCAAGAATTAGATTGAGCCAAGTATGCCGACAAGCCCCTATAGTGACTCAGAAAGTTCCCATCATGATTTAAACCATGTGTTAATGTGCCAAATTTGAATATAAAAGCCAGCTCAGATGTTTCCCTTTCTAAAACGGAGCGATAATTCCTTTTGTGTAACACACGTACCTTAAGGTCATTGACAAAATGCCCCATTCCATTAAAATGTTGACTAACTGGTTTGTGGATCTGGAGTGTTTTGATGTCTGGTTTGTGCCCATTGACCCTTTGTCTAAGGGAGTTAGAAGTCTGTCCAATATACAAAGCACCTGGGCATTGTTGGCACATGATGGCATATATAATGTTAGTAGAGGAGCATGAGAAAGTGCCTGTGATTCTGTGAGTAACCTGGTTAGGTCCAGTGATGGTATTTCCAGAGAAGATATGTGGACAAAGCTGGCAGCGGGCTTTGTTGCAGGGAAAGGTTCCAGGACTGGTGTTCCTGGGGTATAGACTGTGTCTGTTAGTGAGGATCCTCATGAGGTTGGGAGGTTGTCTGTAGGAGAGAACAGGTATGTCACCCAGGGCCTTCTGGAGTGTAGCATCCTGATTAAGGATAGGTTGTAGGTCTGTAATAATTCATTGCAGTGATCTGAGTTGGGGGCTGTAGGTGATGACCAGTGGTGTTCTGTTCTTGGCTTTTTTGGGCTGATCTTGGAGTAGCTGGTCTCTGGGTATTCGTCTGGCCCTGTCAATTTGTTTTTTTTACTTCTCCTGGTGGGTAATTCAGGTTTATGAATTCAGTACAGTGTTGTACTGATCAGTGGCACCAGATTGGCTGTGTACCACTGACTTCCTGAGGAAATTACAAAACATAGGAAAAGTTCCTGATAACG
This sequence comes from Carettochelys insculpta, assembly GCF_033958435.1. Classification (NCBI taxonomy): domain Eukaryota; kingdom Metazoa; phylum Chordata; order Testudines; family Carettochelyidae; genus Carettochelys; species Carettochelys insculpta. The sequence continues at coordinate 11,683,047 of NC_134148.1, forward strand.
CCATCCTTGCCACAATAGGTATAGAGGCTCTGTATACTAATATTCCACAGAAAGACGGATTACAAGCAATCAGGAATACCATCCCTGATGCCACCACAGCCAGTCTGGTGTCTGACCTCTGTAACTTTGTTCTCACACACAATCATTTCCGTTTTGGGGACAATTTATACGTCCAGATTAGTGGAACTGCTATGGGCACCCGCATGGCCCCACAATATGCTAATATATTTATGGCTGACCTGGAACAACGATTCCTCAGCTGTCGTCCCCTATTACCACTCCTCTACTTAAGATACATTGATGACATCTTTATGATTTGGACCCATGGTACAGAGGCTCTAGAGGAATTCCACAGAGACTTTAACAATCTACACCCCACCATCAACTTATGCCTCGATTACAACATGCAAGAGAGACATTTCCTGGACACTACAGTACTAATCAAGGATGGCCTGATCAGTACCACACTGTACCGAAAACCTACTGATCGCTGTACTTATCTACACCCTTCTAGTTTCCATCCTGCACATGTGACTAGATCCATTGTTTACAGTCAAGCTCTTAGGTACAATCGCATTTGCTCTGATCCAACTGACAGAGACCAAAAATTACAAGAACTTTACCAAATATTCATAAACCTGAATTACCCACCAGAAGAAGTAAAAAAACAAATTGACAGGGCCAGACGAATACCCAGAGACCAGCTACTCCAAGATCGGCCCAAAAAAGCCAAGAACAGAACACCACTGGTCATCACCTACAGCCCCCAACTCAGATCACTGCAATGAATTATTACAGACCTACAACCTATCCTTAATCAGGATGCTACACTCCAGAAGGCCCTGGGTGACATGCCTGTTCTCTCCTACAGACAACCTCCCAACCTCATGAGGATCCTCACTAACAGCCACAGGCTATACCTCAGGAATACCAGTCCTGGAACCTTTCCCTGCAACAAAGCCCACTGCCAGCTTTGTCCACATATCTTCTCTGGAAATACCATCACTGGACCTAACCAGGTTACTCACAGAATCACAGGCACTTTCTCATGCTCCTCTACTAACATTATATATGCCATCATGTGCCAACAATGCCCAGGTGCTTTGTATATTGGACAGACTTCTAACTCCCTTAGATGAAGGGTCAAGGGGCACAAACCAGACATCAAAACACTCCAGATCCACAAACCAGTTAGTCAACATTTTAATGGAATGGGGCATTTTGTCAATGACCTTAAGGTACGTGTGTTACACAAAAGGAATTATCGCTCCGTTTTAGAAAGAGAAACATCTGAGCTGGCTTTTATATTCAAATTTGGCACATTAACACATGGTTTAAATCATGATGGGAACTTTCTGAGTCACTATAGGGGCTTGTCTGCATACTTGGCTCAATCTAATTCTTGACCTTCCCCCCCACCCCTCCACTCTCTGATTTGCTCACCTTGATTATCTTTTTCTGATTTGTCCTCCTTGCTTACTGTTTTTGGTTCTCTGTGCCTTAAATATTGAGTCTGTTCTGGTCTGGCTATGGTCTGAAGAAGTGGGTCTGTCCCACGAAAGCTCACCTAATAAACCATTGTGCTAGTCTTTAAAGTGCTACTTGACTGCTTTTTGTTTTGCTTAACCATTAAAACACAAAAATGTACTGACTGGTACTTGTGCTTACGCATACTGTCCACTAATGCTGCCATATACTGTCCTAACAATGCACCAATGTGAGTGGTGCTTGACAGTGGTCAGCCTCAGGGATCCAATGTGTTGCTGAAACCCATAGTAGAAAAGGTCTGACAACAAAAGTTTTCAAATCAGAGCATGGTCCAAAGCAATTATCACATGTACAATATCAAAGGGGTGGTTAGTGCTCTGATTGTAGACAGCACACACAAAGCTGTCACCTGGTGCTAGAATTTTTCTGATGAAAAGCAGAGTTTACTCTTCCATAACGGATATTCTTGGAGATGTATTGCTCGTGTCCACTCCACAGTAGGTTTGCCGTAAGATGAGCACTTGTGTGGGTGCCCAGGAGGGATTCAGGTGCTTCCCAGCTGACTAGCAGAGCACTCACAGCACCCACAATTGTCCGCGTGTGTTTCTATTGGTGGTGCACATCCCCATATGCCTTGGCGCACATAACAAAATATATTCTGCCAATGGATGGACAAAATCAGAGGAAGCCCTGGTGAGTGTGCTCGCCGTGTGCGCCAGTGTTGGAAGATTTTTCCCCTAGCAGTGTCCATGGGGAGCACCCCTACTGGCCCCTAGAGTGGTGCCCCCATGGCACAGTATGAGGGGGCACTGTGCTCACTCCCCTGCCCTCAGTTCCTTCTTGTCAGAAATTCTGCCAGTGGGGAAGGGAAGGGGATGTGGAAAGGACATGAGCAATGCATGCTGAAGGGCGCCAGTGACAGAACAGGTACCTGTTTTTTCTTTTATGAGAGAGTGCTCATGTGCATTCCCCAGCGGGTGACTCCTGAGCAGTTTCACTTTGAGGTGAGTAGGTCAGGAGTGGGAAGGCTGCAGCACAGCTCTGCTGAACCCAGCATCCTACCTAATGTGGGTGATGGCATAGTGCATAGTACAAGTGTTAACTGACGGCTGTGTGACTGCCTGTCTAATGTCCTGGAGCAGTACATGAGTCAGGAATGTCGTTGAAGAGGCCTGTGTTCTGGTCAGAAGACCTCTCTTAATAGGTCACAGTGGGAGCGGGTGTATGAGGTGGTCCAGTCAGAAATTCTCTGCAATGAGATAAGCTGGCGCCTCATTTGCTCTGCCATAGAGACAAACAGTCTCACTGATTTCCTGAACGGTTTCGTCTGATCCTGGGCCATTCTCATATCCAGTGTGTGAGGGTGCATTTCTTTACTCAGCATGCGTGGTTTGGGGCAGAGGACTGACAGGAAGTTGTCATGGCTCAAATGAAAAGCAGACATCACCTTGAGGAGAAAAGCTGGGTGTGGCCAGAGCTGGACCTTGTCCTGGTGGAAGACAGTGTACAGCAATTTGGAGGTCAACGTATGAAGCTTAGAGACTTGCCTGCCCGATGCTATGGCCACAAGGAAGGCCATTTTCCCAAACAGATGGGACTAGGAGCATGTGGCCAGAGGCTCAGAGGGAAGCCCAGTAAGCCTGGACAGGACTAACTTCAGATTCCACGAGGGAGCTGTGTGCCTGAGCTGAGGGAAGAGTCACTCCAGGCCCCTGAGTGTGATCCAGGGACAGAAAGACAGAAATGGCTGCCAGATGCACCATTAGAGAGAGTAATGACTTAGACCTTGTTTTTTTAGGTAGAGCAGGTAATTCACTATTAATGGGCTTGAAGTGACTGAAGGGGAGGTGCTGCCATCTGCCGCCCAACATAAGAACCTCATCCATTGTGAGGTACGCTTGATGAATCCAAGGTTTTCTGCCTTGGAGAAGGACCTGACAGACTCCCTCTGAACAGGTCTACTCCTTGGAGTTCAGCCACACAGCCTGCATGCCTTGAAGTGGAGGGTGGCAAGACTGGGATTCAGAAGGTGACCATGGTGCTGGAATGCAAGGTTTGGTCAGTCGAATGGCAGCCACAGGGGGACACTGCATGGTTCTTCAGGGTCCTGAACCAACATTGCCGGGGCCACACAAGGGCAATCATAATGTTTGGGCACAGGCAGCAGGTTTGTATCATATTTGATGGTGCTCAGAATGATTCCAAATCTTGCCCCCACCCCAACTGTGTAAACTGATATCTGCTTTTTTGAAAATAATGTAAAGGTAGACGAGAAACAAGCAGCTGACTCCTACTGAGCAGGGGCCACCCCTGCCCGCTCTGAACTGGAACTGTCCTGTTAGCTGCAGCTGGGGGCAGGGTGAAGCTGATGTTGGGATGACCCCCTCCCCAGCTGGAGAGGAATCAGTGTGTGCTGCTGCCTTTGGTTGCTTGTGTCTGAACACAAGCCCTGGGGCTCCTGACCTTGAGTGCTCTGTTAAAAAGAGAGCATGCACTCCTATGCTCAGGCATGCACAGGTCCTCTGCCCCCAAATCACAACACCAGGGTTACAGTCAGGTCACTTCCCCACCTGGGCTGTCCTGAGGCAGCAGCAGCTGTGTTCTTCTCCCTTTCCTTGTGCACCCGCAGGGCTGTTTGGGGTAAAGGAACAGCCATCCAGTGTTGGAATGAGCCACAATGCTGGCTGCTTTGTGCATCCAGACAGGTCAGCTGCCTCACATGGCTGCAGGAGGTAGGGGTTCAGGAATAAGAGTGAAGAGGGCATGGTGCAGGCGTTAGGGGCACAGGAGGAAGGTGCAGGAAGTAGGAGTAAAGAATTCAAGAGACGGGACACAGGAGTTGCATGGGTTAGGGTTCAGCAAGGGGAGCAGGCACAAGCGGCATAGTGCAGTGAGGGAGGTACAGACATTGGGGGAGGGGAGTGTGGGGAGCCTATGGGGGCCCAGGAGTCATGGAGGGCACCATGGGGGCCAGAGATACAAAAATATGAATTTGCCTAGGGTGCCATTTTCCCAAAGACCTCCCATATGCAAGAGACTCAGCCAAGAAGCTCCCTCAGGCAGCTGGTCAGGTGCAAGGTCCCTCCTCTCATCTTGCTGCTACAGGAAGCTCCCTAATCGTCAGTCCGGGGGTGTGGGAGGAGGGTGGGAAAGGGGAGCTGCCAATCTTGTCAACACCTCCTTCCTCCTGCAGCACAGGTAGAGAAGCCAGAGATGACCTGCTGTGAGTCTGCTGCCTCAGTCACAGATCATTAGCAGGTCATTTGCAGCTTTTCATGAAGCAGCTTTTAATCTCTGAGACCTGGGTCACTGAACATTGCTGGAGGCGAGCACCAAGCCATGAATATTCATGGCACAGGAGCACCAGCAGCCCATATAATTCATGGCCTATGGTCTTGCATCATGTCCTTGATTTTTCTGCAGAGTCTTGGTGATGTGCAGGATTGGAGGAAATGCTACAGCAGATTTCCAATCCAAAACAAGTCAAAGGTGATGGACAGGGAGCTCTCACCCACTCTCCTCCAGGAGCAGAACTGAGGGCATTACTTGTTCTGCCTGGTTGCAAAGAGGTTCACTTGGGGAGTATCCCCATTCCAGAAGCTCTCAGAGGTTACCTCCAAGTGTAATGCCCACTCATGTTCAGAAGAGAATCCTCAACAAAAGTGATCTTCCAGGACATTCTGGATGCCCAGCAGGTGACAAGCTTCCAAGCTGATGTCGTGGCTGATGCACAAGTCCCACAGCCCTGAGGGTCTTCTGAGGGCTGGTGAATGAGCTCCCTGTTGGTCAGTTGATGAAAAATATGAGGGCTGCATTGTCCAGGAAGACGCTGTCAACTCTGCCTGCCAGATGAGGATGGAAGTGCCTGCATGAAAGATGGTCTGACTGGAATTCTTTGATATTGATATCCAGTGCCACCTCACTGGGAAACCACAGGTCCTGCGTCTTGATGTTTCCAAAATGAATGCCCCCTGCAATCAAGATCTGATGTGTCTGACACCAGCTCAACTGTGGGAGACCACTCTGGAATGAGACCCTTTGAGAGAGATTCATAGAATCATCCCACCACTGGAGGGACCTAAGTACTAACTTAGAAACAGTGAGAACCTTGTATAATGCATCCCTGAACCGGGAGAAGACTGAAGCCAACCATATCTGCAGAGGTTGTATACGAAGCTTGGCATGGTGTATGACAGGTGCATGCTGGCCATCGCCATGGGAAATCTCCAGATCTCATTGCTGAGGCCTACTAGGGCTGCAAACCTGTCCATTGGGAGAAAGGACCTAGTGGTTGTGGTGAATTCTACCCTTTGTATGGATATTAATGTACAGGTTTATCTGTATACCACCACAGACATGCATTTAGTAAACATCCTGGGTACAGTCAATAGGCGGAATAAGAGGACTTCTAATTTTGAGGGTTTTAGGCCTACTATGAGCTGCAGGAAGCCCTGGAGATCAAGGGCAACATGCAAGTCTCTCAGATCCGGGGAGAATAAGATGGAAAACAGAGAGGCCATAAAAAAAACTTCAACCTTGCTAGGTATTGGTTCATGTCTTGCCCGTCCAAGATGGGCCTTAAAACCCCCTTGGCTTTGGAGATGAGGAAATAACAGGAGTAGAAAACTGTTCTTGTCCTCCATGGAAACCACTTCCAGCCAGAGAATCATAGGGCTGGAAGGGACATCAGGAGGTCATCTAGTCCAGCCCCCTGCTTCAGGCAGGATCAACTCCCACTAAGACATCCCAGCCAGGACCTTGTCAAGCCAGGACTTAGAAACCTCAAGGGATGGAGAATCATCACGTCTCCAGGCAACGCATTCCACTGCTTCACCACCCTCCTGGTGAAGTAGTTTTTCCTAATATCTAACCTACATCTCTCCCTCCTTAACATCAGACCATTACTCCTTGTTCTGGCATCTGACACCACTGAGAACAGTTTCTCACCCTCCCCTTTAGAGCTCCCCTTCAGGAAGTTGAAGGCTGCTATTAAATCGCACCTAAGTCTTCTCTTCTATAAACTAAACAAGCCCAAATCCCTCAGCCTATCCTCAAAGGTCTTGTGCTCCAGCCCCTTGATCATTTTTGTTGCCCTTTGCTGAACCTGCCCCAGCACATCCACATCCTTTTCAGACTGGGGGGCCCAAAACTGGACACAATATTCCAGATGTGGCCTCACCAGTGCTGAAAAGAGGGGAACAACCACTTCTCTATCTGCTTGAAATGCTCCGCCTGATGCACACTAGTATGCCGTTAGCCTTCTTGGCTACAAGGGCAAACTGTTCACTCATATCCAGCCTTTCATCCAGCACAACCTCTCGGTCCCTTTCCATCATACTGCTGCTTAGCCAGTTGGTCTGCAACCCATAACAATGCTTGGGATTCTTCCACACCAGGTGCAGGACTCTAACTTCTTCTTGTTGAACCGCATCAGACAAGACCATGAACCTCTTGCTCAAGGAGATGCTTGTGAGAGGGGTCCCTAAAGAGGGACAAGGAAGGAGGGTGGAAAGAGGTGGGCAAGAATAACTGGAGGGTACAGCCCCAGGAAATGACATTGAGGACTCAGCAGTTGACACCCATGCTGAGAAGAGACAGGGGATGTGGCTGGAGAAGGGGGTGGGCCCAGATCCAGCGTGCAGACGGTTAGATCATGCCCACGTATCCCACTTGCTATCTTGCTTGCCATTGGACAAGCTGGGCTGGGAGGCTTGTTGAGGTGGTTGGAGTAGTATGGCTGATAACCCTTATACTTTGGCTTGGACTCATGGTGGAGGTGGCTTTCCTGGCTCTGAGACTGCTGAAACTTAAATCTAGCAAGAAATGGGATTGGGACTGGAATGTAAAGGTCTAATATCCTCACTGTCACATGGGATTCCTTAAAGGCAGGGGGTTTAGTGTCTGTTATACAAACAGGGCCTGACCAGGAAAGGGGAGACTCTGCAGTGAATTCTGTGCCTCTAGGGAAAGGCCAGAGAGGAGGAGGCATGACACTTATGCAATGACACCACCAAAGCCCTGGTCTGGGCAACCATGGCTGCCACAGCCAGAGCTGCATAGCCACTTTGGTGGCTACAATGCTTTCACAAGAAGAGCCCTTGTACTCCTTCCTGGCAGCTTCTGGAAGGGAGTCTTTTGAATTTGGCTATGTTCTGCCATAAGTTAAAAGTGGGGCTGTTACTGGATGAGAGGGGTAACCTAGTGACAGATGTACGAAAAACTGAAGTGCTCAATGCCTTTTTCTAACCTCAGTCTTCACAAACGAAGTCAACTCCCACACTACGGTCCTAGACAATGCAGTATGGGAAGGTGGAGGGCAGCCATCCTTGGGGAAGGAACAAGTTCTAAGCTATCTACAAAAACTAGATGAAGAGAAATCCATGGGTTTGGATTTAATGCACCCCAGGGTACTGAGGCAATTGGCAGATGTTATTGCCAAACCTTTGGCCATTATCTTTGAAGACTCTTGGGGATCAGGAGAGATTCCAGATAACTGGAAAAAGGCAAATGTAGTGCTCATCTTTAAAACAGAAAAGGGAACTATAGACTAGTCAGCCTTACCTCAATCCCTGGGAAAATAATGGAAGGGATCCTCAAGAAATCCATTTTGGAGCACTTGGAAGAGGGGAAAGTGATTTAAAGTAGCCAACATGGATTCACCAGGGGCAAGTGCTGCCTGATAAGCTTCTATGATGAGGTAACAAGCTCTGTGGACATGGGGAAGTCCATGGATGTGATATACTTTGACTTCAGCAAAGCTTTTGATACCTTCTCTCACAACATTCTTTCCCATAAGTTAAGGAAATATGGATTGGATCCATGGACTATAAGATAGATAGAAAGCTGGCTTGACAGTCCGGCCCAATGGGTAGTGGTCGATGGCTCAATATCTGGATGGCAGTCGGTTTAAAGCAGAGTGTCGCAAGGCTCCGTACTGCAGCCAGTGTTGTTCAACATCTTTCCTAATGACCTGGATCAGGGACTGGATTGCACCCTTAGTGAGTTTGCAGGTGACACAAAACTAGGGGGAGAGGTAGATACATTGGAGGGTAGAGAGAGAATCCAAAGTGACCTGGATAAATTTGGAGGACTGGGCCAAAAGAAATCTGATGCAGTTCAACAAGGAGACTGAGACTGGAAGCAACCTTGTTCAATAGCTCCTGATGAGCCTTAGTATCCTCAGAAGAGACACTGGAAAGGGTACAGTAATGGCCTCATCAGGAGACAAGGATGTCTAGGGCACAGTAACTGGCATTTCCACTGGTACTAGAGGCTGTGTGCTCTTCCTTGGTCTGTGGGGCTTGAAGAATCCTCTCCACTGATGCTTCCTGGTGGTAATGGAGGGAAACAGAGGGTCTCTGAGACCCCCACCACTGAAAAGGTGGTGTAGGCTGGTTGACAACCTCCATGATATCCACAGATTCCAAGGTGCTGACCATGGCATTTGGTACCACTGATCTGATTGTGGGGCTGTGATGCTGTACAGGAAGATGGTCCCCGGGTAGCTGTGTTGAGACGGGTCTTGTGCCTGTGACCATGAGTCCAGTGACCCTGGAATGGCAATGTCCAGTGGTTGGGCAATGGAGGTGGCCAGCCTGGCTGTGCAAATGAATCCACAATGGTGACCAGGATTGCAAGGTGCAGTGAACCTGGTGTCTACATGCGCCCAACCTGTGTTTAAACAGGGAGCCGGGCTGTGCCCTTGAGTGGTCTCACTGGCAGTATCGAAGGCTTGGGAATCTGAGGTATGTGCCACCAAGACTGTATGCCCATGCAATAGAGCCATGTTGGGTGTCCCTCTGTCGTGGCTTCCAGCTCAGAGGTCAGACAGGTGTCAGCAGGGATTGTGCTTTGTGGCCTGACTTGTGGCAGAGGCATGGCAGGAAGTGCTGCCTGGACCCTTACCTTGGTGGAAACAATAAACTGTGTGCCAGGGAATGCTGCCTGCACCCTTCCCTTGGCAGGGTTCGGGAGCACTTAGGTAGAGACTGCAAAGGCCTGAGTGCAGGCTTTCTGCACAAGTAGGGCATGGCAGGAGCCTGGACACCCAGCACCAACAGTCCTTTTCTTCCACCAGGCGTTCAGCATGGAGGACACTGCATCTGGCTATGAAGGGGTCCTCACTAACCTCTGGGGAGACCTATGTCGATTGTGCTTGGTTACTCCACTGAAGAAAGCTGGGGCACAAAAAGCCCGGTGTGGACCTTGCTCACCCCCAGATTTATCCCACTGTTTGTGGGAGCATGGTGAGCAGCTCTGCATTGTCTTCTCTGGAGAGCGATGTGTGTTGGTAGACAGCACTAACAGGTTGCTCTACACTGAAGCTAGAATGCTGGGCACCAAAATGGATCATCTCACCGGCCTCAGGATAAGGAGAGACGCCAGAAGGAGGCTATGGAGATGACTGTCCCTGCCCTTTCTGGTTCTTCGCTTGAAAGACTTATGTTTGCATGTATTGCAGGATCTGAAGCTTGGGACACACAATGTGCCCTGGCCCAGGCAGAGTTCTGGAAGTGATGGTAAATTATTAACTATAGAGGTACTGCTCTACTAGGGAGCTATGCACACAACCTAGGAAAACAGTACTTTAAGAACATGAGCTAGAGGGGTAGCTGTAGTGAAGGCAGTTCTGTGCATGGTCACTGATGTCAAGAAAAAACTGAGTCGGGGGAACTTGCAGTGCCCCTTTACCATACCATTGAGGCACGACTCCAGTGATTGTTAGGGGTGTTTCCTATGGGTGCTGCTCAGGGAAGATCTTCCCACACCAGTGCCCCGGTGAGCATGCACCCCTACTGTGGAATGCATCTCGCAAGCACAGGGAACGTACAGGATGGAAGCTGCATTACCAACGGGGCTGAAAGCTCTATAATGCGAACAGCCACTTAAAATGTTTGAACTTAAAGTTCCTCAATTATAAAGCTCCCTGCCTCTGACACGTCGGTATCCATCTCAATTTTCTCTCTCTTTACAGTAAGACAGTGATTAAAGATTCATTCCAAACATAAAAGAAGTGATCAATGATAGCTGGCAATTGCCATTGTTTGTTTGTCTGAAAGGTTTACAGTGCGTGTGAAGAGCAGCAAAGCTGGAACAATGAACAGCTGAGTTAGGTTCTGGTTTGGCCTTCACTTATACTGTAGACAGTGTGTATTTTTATTTTTCTTATTGGCTTGGATGAGAGTTTGGAGTCTCTCACAAGTCAGTTGCCACTGACAGTTCCAGAGAAAGTTGTGATGCAAGAGCAAAACCAAACTTGTAGTTCAGTGAATTTATTTAAAACAGAACAAGCTGGTTGAATTTTTAATCAAATTTGTCATTAGCAGCATTGCCAGCCCAAGCATTCAAATACCATGAGTCAAACCCCCAAAATCAGTGAGGCTGGCTTAGAAACAGTGAGATCAAAATAGTATGTTGGCAGTTCTGTTTGCCTTCTGATCTTATGAGCCTGTCAGTTGTGCTTTCCCAGACTTTTCTCATGAAAGTTGACAATTCTGTGTTTTAGTTGGCATCTGGAGGGAGAATGATCATTTCCGCACAAATAAAATGATGCGATGACTACCAAAAAAAATGTACCTAGCTCAGAGAACTGGAAGGGACCTGAAGAGGTCATTGAATCCAGTGTCCTGTACTCACAACAGGACCTTTCTGTACCCCCTACAGATTTTTTCCCCCCAAATCTAACCTATCCCAGAACCTTGAAAGGCTAAGAATTGAACTTGCCATGCTGTGTTTAAAAAGCCAATGCTCTAACCACTGAGAGATCCTTCCTCCCCAGCCACTGAAGTGAGAGATCTTGGAATCATTGATGGCATAGTACATAGTAAAAGTGTTAACTGCTGACTCTGTGGCTGCCTACCAAATGTCCTAAATTGGTACATAGCTCAGTATTAAGAGGCTACGGTGGTCTGAAGATCTTTTCATGTAATTGAAGATGTCATTTGCATAGTAAAGATTTCAGCCCTTCTAGTGAATAGGGAGGTGGCCTGTGAGTGGGAAGATGTGGATTCTCTTCTCTGTTCCACCACGGGTTTAGTTGGACAGAGCCTCAGCTGGAGTATGCTCTCATCAGTGCCTTCAGATGAAGTTGAGCTTTGTTGATTTATCTCTGCTGAGGATCTGGCCCTTTTCAAGGCCATCAGCTAGTCACGTAGCCTGTCTGTGTCTCCATATCTACAACTCTGAGGATTTGATACTTCTGTTCCATTGTACGGCATTTTCCAGTGCTTGGATGAAAAGCAGTGCATACTAAGCACTGCTATAATAAAAGCAGGGTTTGGCTGAGGAGAGGGTGAACAATCTGTAATCCCCAACACTAAATGCCCACATGAATCCCAGGTAGAATATGTTTCACCAGAACACACCTTTTATGTGTAATTTGTAATGAAAAAGGTGCTGGGGCTCAAGGTGGACAGCTGGAGCATCGTGGATCCTCGCCCAGCACCCATTTCATAAGGCAGTGCTGCCAGCAGCAGCACAGAATTAAGTGTTGCATAGCATGATGTAGTGCCATCCTTATTTTTGCAATGCTGCTGGCTGGGGCACTGCATTCTGTGCTGGGCCACCAGAGAGTGGTGGCTGCAGGCCAGAAACCGAGAGGTGCACAGGGTGGGAACTGCAAAGCCCAGAGTTCCTCTATGACAGTGATCTTCTAGTACTGGGACAAATAAATCTGCTCTTGGCAACTCAGAAGTTGTTTTATGTTTCAGTTCTCGTCTATCCTCTTAACCAAACCTGAAGCAGAGAGCATAGATCTTCCATTTCATAGTATCCTCATTTAATGCTTAAATGTTGTAGAAGAGCAGTATGGTAGTTCTGGTAGTTTAGCAACTTGCAGTAATGGTTCCAGTCAACAATACAAGCTCTTCAGGGGATGGAGAAGTTGTAAATTACTTTGTAAAGCCCAATGAAAATTTAGATAAAGACTTTTCCTCACTTCTAGTCCAGATTATCAAAAAAGAGGAGTCCACAAATCGACATCCAAACAAGTAGCCTGAGTTTCTGAAGTTCTGAGTGTCCTCAAGGTTCCATTGTTCTTTGAGTAGTGTCCCTGTGGATTCTCCACTTTGGGTGTCATTGTATCCTCACGTTGGCGCTCGGAAATTCTTCTATAGCTGTGATTTCCTGTGCCGCATATGCACAGTAGCACCTCTACACGGTATCTGACGCGTGCTCAGTGCAGGCCCCTCAGTGCCTTCTCTACCATCCTCTGCTGCAAATAGAGCTTTGTTCTGTCTCTGAAACACAAAGAAGAGTTAGTTACTTAATTAACGTTGTTAACACTTACTCAAGTTTTATTTCCTGTTCAAGTTTAAATAGCAAACAAACAAAAATGAAAAGAAAAGTTTAGTTCATTGGGATTAGTTTTTGTCATCACCATGCTGGGCTCACTGGCCTTCAAGTGATGCTCAAGGTGCAGGGAACCCGTGCCAGTCTCTGATGGCCACACATCCTGCATCGAGTGTTTTGTGTGAGGCCCACCAGACCCAGTTCTGCACGCATTGCTCCAGCTATATGGGAGGACCAGAAGGGGCCGAGCCAACAGGCTCAAAACTTATCTTTATGAAAAGTCCCTCCAACCACCAGCCCTGGAGCAGCCTTCCACTAAGGAATCGGCGTGGGAGAGCAAAGGTATGGACTCTGCGTGTTCCTCTACCTTGTTTGGCACCCTGCCTGCAGCTGTGGACACTTTCTGTGGCACATTCCTGGTCTCCAGCACTGTCTTAGTGGACCATGCCAGAGAGAGAACCTGCTGTAGTGTCCCCAGCTCTGTCTATGCTGGCACTGCTGTAGAGGACACTTGGCACCAAGCCACCAATACTTGGTGCCTCTGACACCATTGGCACTGCTGGCTTCAGCCACTTCTACCCCAATGATAGAAATAAGATGTCCTCAAAAACCAAGACCCCGCCCTTGGTGCCAGAGCACAAGTGGCACCACTCCACAACTCCATCTGGCTCGCACCAGACATCCAACTCAGCACTATGTAAGTCCAGGGCTGAGATACTGCCACACTCCCATTTGGCACTGAAGCAGCATTGAGTACTTCAGTGTTTCTTACACCATCTCTCACTAGGTTACCTCTTTCATCCATTAACAGCCCCACACCTTCCCTGATGACCTGTTTGTTTTTAGCATGCCTGTAGAAGTCCTCCTTGTTACCCTTCACATCCCTTGCCAGCTGCAGTTCCAATTATTCTTTTGCTTTCTTGATTACTGCCCAACATTCTCCAGCCATATGCTTATACACCTCCTTAGCCAATTGTCCATGTTTCCATTTCTTCCATGCATCCTTTCTGAGTTTAAACTGACCAAGTATTTCCCTGTTCAGCCAAGCTGGTTGCTTACCATATTTGCATTTCTTACTATGCAGTGGTATGGTTTGTTCCTGTGCCTATAGCAAGACTTCTTTAAAATACTGCCAGTTCTCTTGAACTCTTTTCCCCTTCATCCTCATTTTCCAAGGGATCCTGCCCATCAGTCCTCTCAAGGAATCGATCTCTGCTGTTTTGAAATCAAGGGTCTGTATGTTACTACTCACCTTTCTTCCTTTTGTCAGGATCCTCAAAGCTGTCATCTCATGATCACTGGAGCCCAGGTTGCCACCCACTTCTATTTCTCCTACTAATTCTTTCCTGTTTGTGAGCAGCAGGTCAAGTTGTACACAGGTTCTCATCGGTTTCTTTAGCACTTGTACCAAGAAGTTATCCCCAACATTCTCCAAAATCTTCTTGGATTGTCTGTGTGTTGCTGTATAGGTCTCCCAACAAATGTCCAGATGATTAAAGTCTCCCATGAGAACCAGGGCCTGTAATTTGGAAGCTTCTCTTAGCTGTCTGAAGAAATCCTCATCTATCTCATCTCCCTGATCTGGCGGTCTATAGCAGACACCAACTACAAGATCACCTCTGTTGTTTCTGCCGCTAAGCTTAATCCAAGGACAGTCAACTGGTTTTTCTCTCTCCTGATATGGGAGCTCTGAGCAATCATACTGCTCCCTCACATACAGCGCAACTCCTCCTCCTTTTCTCCCTGTCTGTCCTTCCTAAACAGTTTATAACCTTACATGATCATGCTCCAGTTATGCGAATCATCCCACCAAGTCTCCATTATCCCAACCACCTCATACTTTTGACTGTACCAGGACCTCTAATTCTTCCTGTTTGTTCCCCAGGCTTCTTGCATTGGTGTACAAGCACCTTTCAGAAATGACTGATTGTCCCGCTTTCTCCTCTTCACTCAGGAAACCCACTTGATTGTTCCCTCCTCCTTCCCTGTTTACCTCAAGGCTTGTGTCACTGTCCCCTGATGAACCTAGTTTAAAACAAAAAGACACTCCAGTAGCACTTTAAAGACGAACAAAATAATTTATTAGGTGGTGAGTCTTCGTGGGACAGACCCACTTATTCAGACCATAGCCATACCAAAACATACTCAATATTTAAGGCTGAGAGAACCAAAAGTTGTTATCAAGATTGACAAATCAGAAAAAGTGTCATCAAGGTGGGCAAGTCAGAAGAGCAGAGAGGTGGTAGGACGGGGGGAAATCAAGAGTCAGATAAAGCAAAATATGTAAAAGAGCCCTTATAATGGGCCAGATAATTGCCCTTCTAGTTCAAACCACGTGTTAATGTGTCAAATTTGAATATAAAAAAGAGCTCCTGCACTTTCTCTCTGCAGGTGAGCATTAAAGTTCCTTTTCACTAAAACACAGGCTTTCAGGTCATTAACAGAGTGACCCACTCCATTAAAGTGCTGGCTGACAGGTTTGTGAATTAAGAGTTTTCTGATGTCTCTTTTGTGTCCATTTATTCTTTGTCAAAGTGTTTACTGCTTGCCCTATGTACATAGTATGTGGGCATTGTTGGCACATGATGGCATATATGATGTTAGTTGAGGAACATGAGAATGTGCCCATGCTTCTGTGAGTAACCTGGTTAGGTCCAGTGATGGTATCTCCAGAATAGATATGTGAACAAACTTGGCAACGGGGCTTGTTGCAAGGAAAATTTCCAGGATTGGTGGTATTGTAGTATAGCCCATGGTTGCTGGTGAGAGGCCTCATAAGGTTGGGAGGTTGTCTGTAGGAGAGAACAACCCTGTTGCCTACGGCCTTCTGGAGCATGGCATCCTGATTTAGTATAGGTTAGAGGTCTTTAATGATGTGTTGCAGTGGTTTTAGTTGGGGCCTGTAGGCAATGAGCAGTGGTGTCCTGTTGTTGTGTGTGGGTGTTTTTTTGGGCCTATCTTGAAGTAGCTGGTTTCTGGGTATTCATCTGGCCCTGTCGATTTGGTTTTTTTTGTTTTTTTTTTTACTTCTCCTGGTGGGTAATTCAAGTTTATGAATATTTGGTCGAGATCTTTGTCAGTAGGATCAGAACAAATGTGATTGTACCTAACGGCTTTACTGTAAACAATGGATCTTGGGTGGGGGGTGTGCAGGATGGAAGCTAGAAGTGTGCAGGTAAGTATAGCAGTCAGTGGGTTTCCCGTAGGGTGTGGTACTGATCAGGCCACCATTGATGTGTACTGTGTTGTTCAGGAAATGTCTCTCTCAAGTGGGTGGTAGAGGCATAAGTTGATGGTGGGGTGCAGATTGTTAAAGTCTCTGAATTTTTCTAGAGTCTCTCTATACCATGGGTCCAAATCATAAAGATGTCGTCAATGTATCGTAAGTAAAGGAAGGGTAATAGGGGACAAGAACTAAAGAATCGTTGTTCCAGGTCATCCATACATATATTAGCATATAATGGGGCCGTGCAGGTGCCCATAGCAGTTCCACTAATCTGGAGGTATAAGTTGTCCCCAAATCGAAAATTGTGGGTGAGAACAAAGTTACAGAGGTCAGACACCAGATTGGCTGTGGTGACATCAGGGATGATATTCCTGATCGCTTGTAATCCATCTTCATGTGGAATATTAGTGTGCGGACCCTCTACATCCATGGTGGCAAGGATGGTGTTGTCAGGAAGTTTTCCAATGTTTTGTAATTTCCTCAGGAAGTCAGTGGTATCTCAGAGATAGCTGGGAGTGTTGGTGGCATAGGATATGAGGAGGGAGTCCACATAACTGGATAGTCCAGTGGTAAGGGTGCCAGTACCCAAAATGATAGGGCATCCAGGGTTTCCAGGTTTGTGGATTTTGGGAAATAAATAAAATAATCCAGGTCGGGGCTCAGAAGGTGTGTCTGAGTGTATAAGGTCCTGAGTAGCAGCAGGGAGTTTCTTGAGCGGAGGGCAACCAAAATAATTAGAGGGCTGGAGCATATGACTTATGAAGAAAGGTTGAGAGAATTGGGACTGTTTAATCTGTGGAAGAGAAGACTGAGGGGGGACTTGATAACAGCCTTCAACTTACTGAAGGGAGGTTGCAAAGAGGCTGGAAAGAGTCTGTTCACAGTGGTCACGGATGGCAGAACGCGGAACAATGGTCTCAAGTTGTGGTTGGGAAGGTCCAGGTTGAACATTAGGAAAAACGTTTTCACTAGGAGGGTGGTGAAGCATTGGAATGATCTACCCAGGGAAGTAGTGGAGTCTCCATCCCTGGAGGTGTTTAAGTCTCGCCTCGACAAAGCCCTGGCTGGGCTGATCTGATGGGTTTGGTCCTGCCTCGAGCAGGGGGCTGGACTTGATGGCTTTTTTAGGTCTCTTCCAGCTCTATTGTTCTATGATTCTAAGTAGTTGTTGTAATTTCTTTTGGAATTCCAAAGGGGGGTCACAGGTCTGTAAAATGTGGTGTTGCAGAGTTGTCTGGCTGCCTCTTGTTCATAGTCTGACTTATTCATGATGACAACAGCACCCAGATCCCACTTTGTCAGTCTTTAAAGTGCTACTGGACTGCCTTTTTGTTTTGATAGAATATAGGCTAACATGGCTACCTCTCTGTTCCTATTCTATAATGATGGTTGTTCGAGAGGTTGTTAGCCTTTAAAGTGCTACTGGTCTACTCTTATGTTTTGGCTGTTCGAGATTTGTGTTCCCTGGCTACTCCACTTCCCTACCTCCTTCCCCTGCTTTGGAGAGTCCTGCTCTATTTGCTCGGGCAGAAAAGGAACAGAGAGGTCTGCACCACTCGCACGTCCAATAGACGATGAGGTGCTGCTGCACATGCACAGTGCAGGAAACCAGGGGTATCGAAGAGTCTCCAAGCACTCGTGCGAGGACACACTGACACCCAGAGTGGAGCACCCATGGGGACACATCTCAAAGAACTGTCATTACCACACAAGGTGAGTAACTTCCTCTTCTCAGTAACAGAGAGGTAGCTGTGTTAGTCTATATACTATCAAAACAAAAAAGCAGTCCAGTAGCTCTTTAAAGACTAACAAAATAACTTATTAGGTAGTGCGCTTTCATGGGACAGACCCACTGAAGAAGTGGGGGTCTAGCCCACGAAAGCTCACCACCTAATAAATTATTTTGTTAGTCTTTTAAAGTGCTACTGGACTGCTTTTCCTCTTCTCAGTGAGAGATGGTGGCTGTTTGGCCTTTAAGAAAATAATCACCTACAGATTTAGGAACTCAAACAAAGACTTGTATTTGTGAACATCTTGGCCTTGGAGAATGTCACTTGAATTTCTCCCTGTGTGAAAAATCCATTGTTCTCATCTGATGGTCATCATGGCTACCAACACTTTATACTGCATGTATACTGATGTCACCTGTTAGCGTCCAAAGCATCAGCACAAGGTAGTTAAAAATCTTTCCTATTTTATCCAATGCAGCTGACTGCTACCAGCCAGGTGAACAAGTACAGCTCACGCAGAGCTAGCAGGTTAGTCTGTATCATCACAAAGTGGGAAAAAAAGAAAAACAAAAACCAGGACTGCTTTTTGTGTTTTGTGAAGTACAGTTCTGTTAGGGGTTCATGAGAAGACATTTCTTGTGCTCACACTCAAAGTCCAAAGTAGGTGGTGGGTGAAATAGCATCCAACTGTAAAAGTAAGAGTTGTTAACACTGTGTTTAAAAGTGTGTATGTGCAACTCCCAAGACAGGTACCAATGAAGTAAGATTCTTTTTAAAGAGTCAGTACTTGTGATAGGGTTTACAGGCCTCACACAGATAAAGAAGGAGATGGAGAAGGCCTCATGGTAGGGCTAACCCTATGCCTCTGGCCCCATTAATCAGTCAGCAGTGGAGGAGGAGTAGGATTGTCCTAAGCAGAAGACTGCAGGGGTGACTCCTGAAGCTGTGGAGGGAAACCTTGGATAAGGCACAGTATATCAGAATTCTGTAAGGCATTGCAAAAATTCAGGATCTTTGAAGACAGAGTGGTAATGTGCAAACAAAATGAAGTTCAGCTTGGTAAAAAGTATAATAGGTGCTTTAAAGGAGCCTATTTCAGAAAGCTGCAGATAGCTAAAAGCAATTTTATCAGGAATAATTTAATCAGAAAATTGTGAATGGTGCTTACGTTGTTTAAGGACACTTTACTAGCTGACCAAAACCACATTTGAAGAAAGCCATATTGGTTTAAAAACTGAGGGGAAGTAAAGTCAGATATAAAGTAATAATCATTAGTAAACTGGATACAAGCAGGGAATGTGTTTAGTATGGCTAAATGTAAATATCTAGTAGCAAAGAAGGTAAGCTATACTTATGGGACAGGAAGCAGGTTTCAGGGAAGCAGTGACTCTAAAAAGAGCTGGGAGCTGTGGTGTATAATCCATTGAACATGAGGCTGGAATCTAAAGCCCTAATGTGATCCCTGGATGCATGAACAGGGAAATCTTCAGGCAGAGTAGAAAGATTTTTTACCTTTGTATCCAGCAATGGGACGACTCCTGCTTCTGGAATTCCGTGTCTTGTTCCGGTGTCCATAGTCTGAGAAGAATGCCAGTAAATTGGAGAGGGCTGAGGGAAGAGCCACAAGAATGATTAAAGGGTTAAAGAATGATTAAATGATTAAGGAAAACCTGCCTTATGATGGGAGCTCAATCTGTTTAATTTAACAAAGAAATGGTTAAGAATCAGTTTAAGTACCTACCTGGAAAACAAAAGTTGGATAAGGGCTCTTTGATCTAGTGTAACACAAGCCCTTGGCTCAGGGACAGTGTGTGGTGGGGGCCTAGACGGTTAAGTGCCCCCCTTCCCCAAGATTTCTGTCAGAGTGAACTGCCCTTGCAGCACTTGGTTAGCTTGGCCTGTTGGGGTGGAGGTGGGCAAAGGGCTGTGTCCTTCTTATGCTGCAACTCCCACCAGCACAGTACCAGCTTGCTCAGCCCTTTGTTCAAGTGGGGACTGGAGGGGGTGGTATGAAGCAGCTTCTCATAGCTGACTCTGCCTCTGTGCAGTGCAGCAGCTGCTCATGAGAGCCTGGATGGGGAGGCCCTGGTGGCCCAGGGAGAGGGGCTGAGTGAGCCAGAAATGTACCAGTGGCAGCTACAATGAGAGAAGGGCAGAATCCCCAGTAGGTGGGGGGAGAACACTGGGCACAGGTGGGTTGTGGGGTGCTGGAGAAAGCACTGGAAGTGGCATGTCTATGCAGCAGGAGCTAGGGGTGTTGCCTTTGCTCCTCCATCTGAGGTCTCCACAATGATCCTATGGGGAGACGCTGGTGCCAGGAGTCTTCCCAGGCTGGCCTGGGCTCCAGCAGGCTTGGCTGTCCTGACCCAGGAAGGTAGGGTGAGAGACACCTTCCCGTAGCAACCTGTGGGCTAATCACATGGGGGTAGTCTCTCCGCACCCTATCAGCAGGCACAAGCTGTCTCTGAAATGACTGAAGCTAGATAAATTCAGACCACAGATATGGGGTCATTTTTGCAAGAGTGTGGGTAATGAACCCTCCTTAATAAAGGCCATCATGAATTCTGCATCCACCCCTTCTTAAAATCAAGATTTGGATATTTTTCACTCTGCTCTCGGAATTATTTGGGGGCAGTGCTATGGCCGGTGTTATATGCAAGGTCAAAACAATGATAATGGACCTTCTCTCCTTGGAATCATAATAAATGTCTCTACTGCAATAAAAGGAATCCCTTCTTTTTATAACTATTTTGAGATTAAGAATTCAAGTAAAGTGCAAAAGGGTAAATGACAAAGTGTGCACCATATACCGCAGCCACCCCTGGCAGGGAAACAACTTTGAGTAGAGAAAGATGTTTGAAGCTTCATTGCTAGCACTTTTTTTCAAAATTTCTTTCCTGTAGTTACTTGTCTGTAGCTCTTCTTAGACAAGAGGCAAACTTAAATATTCTCATCATAACTCCGGAGTACTGGTTTCTTGAAAGGGCTTAGGATGATTGTATTTGTATAGTATTCTGTTGCTTTCAGATGCCAAGCCTGCTTTTTACTTCTTTGCAAACAGAAAAATAGAACACATTCAAATGTCACTCTTCACTTGACTTTTTGAGACCCACTGTGTTGCTCTTCACAAGCAGAGCAAATAATCTCTGCAGTTTGATGGCCTGTATTACTGTCAGGGAGACGAATGCCCACCATAAGCTTTCAATTTAAGAAACACAGCTAAGCTCCTGATGTGAACTTGCCTTATAGAAGAGACTGCTTTTTGTGTATTTATTTTGAAATTTGCTGTTAGAGAATTTATTGCTTGAGAAATATGATGGCTTGGCAGTACTAGAGCTGCCAACCCTGTTTATGCAGAAATGATAGCTTAATGGACACAGCTTCTCATGTGACACACCTACCCCCCTAAATCCACAGGCTCAAGACCAAGCACAGTGAATTGAGCCTTTCAATGTATCAGGACAGAAAACTTAAATGTCACGCTGTTCACTTGGTCAGGGTCTTCTGATGTCACCTGCACTTGAAAGATGGGTGGTTTGTGTGGCAGGAGTGTGCCATGGTCCCTTGTCCAACATGTTCCTTTCCCTTTTATATGGTGGTGTGTGCAGTTCATCTGTTGGTTACTACCTTGACTGCATTTGAATGGAACAGTTTGCAAGTAGTTTGAAAAATTCTAGCTGAGAGGTGCTGTATAAAAGCAACATCTAGCTATCCACCGAATATGTGCATTATGGATAGTAACAGCACAAATAGCCCTACATAGCCACTCCGATTAGCCCTGCAC
This sequence comes from Carettochelys insculpta, assembly GCF_033958435.1. Classification (NCBI taxonomy): domain Eukaryota; kingdom Metazoa; phylum Chordata; order Testudines; family Carettochelyidae; genus Carettochelys; species Carettochelys insculpta. The sequence goes on from NC_134148.1 coordinate 11,704,564, forward strand.
TGGAGAGAGCTATGTATAGAAAGCAGCTTCCATGCCTGTCCTCTTTTTGACCTTTTTACTTTGGCCATCAGCAAAAGTACCAGTGTGGTGAAGGTTTTCTATTGTGAATATAAGTTCATTTTGTACAGGCCATTAACCTGCATTAGAGTCTTGCAGCTGGGCTTCAGTGTGTGGTTACCTAGCAGTAAGTTTCTTATTCCATGAGTGAACCACTGAGTTAGTCTTGGTCATGGGTCATGTTGTGGTAGAGGGTCAGAAAGTAATAGGGCTGGTGGCCTCAGGACAGACCTTCTAATTTAGGGGCATAGTCTAGTGGCTCATCTAATCTAAAGTGCCTTTCCCTTGGGGGTTGTTTGTCTCTTGTTACAGTTTTGAGGGAAATAGGGGTGTGCTTTTTAATGACTTCACTAGAAAAATTAGTGAGCAGATATGAAACTCAGCATCTGTGTCACACTAAATAATTGTAAATTCATTGCATTTACTAAAATATAATAATCGAATGAACGTTACAACTGGAATTAGGCCAATAAGTTCATAATGGCATTGACTTGAACCACCAGTCGGTCAATTTGTCAAATGAATGCAGGAGATGATCAGATCATGAGGTCTGTGGTCAATCCTTGCCCATACTAACCCTAGAAGCTAAAGGATACATGATTTCTATATCATTTCTTGAGGTGTTATCCTGACTCCTTTGAATACCATTCACTGATGTATATTGCTATCTCTCCTCACAGTGAATTCCTCTGCTTTTAATACAGGAGCGATCACCAATTGTGATTTCCTTTATGAGCAGAGTGATGATGCTTTTATAGCCCAGAGGTACAGTGTGTGGTCTAAGGTACAACTTGCTTAGAACTTGAGTTACTAAATAATTGATAACGTTTTCCTATTATCAGGTTTATTCATCATGCAACATCTTATTGCGGTAAAGTGCAACAAAAGACAAAGAGCCCCCAAAGAAAAGGTACTTTAGTTAAGACTTCAGTGAGACCTACTATATTGTTATCTTCTACCATGCCAGGGCTAAGAATTCACTCATAGAATAAAGAACTTTTATTGTTAGGTAGCCACACATCAGATCTCTCTTAGGCTGCTGCTACACTACCATGGTCCCATCAGAGGGGCCATGGTAATGAGGCAATTTGAAGCAAGTTAATGAAGTGCTGACATGAATATTCAGCACATCATTAGCATAATGGCAGCAATGCAAAAAAATGTCTATTTTCAGATTGACAGTGAAGACGGGGGCAGCTTCAAAATAAGTGCCTCGCTTTGACATTCCCTTACTCCCGCAGAACTAGAATGGAGGAAGGGAAATTCAAAGTGGGGTGCTTATTTTGAAGCTGTCCCCATCTTCAATGTCAATCTGAAAATCGATGTTTGTTCATGTGTCTGCTGTTATGCTAATGAGATGCTGAATATGCATGTCAGCACCTCATTAGCTTGCTTCAAGTTGCTTCATTATCATGGCCCCTCTGATGGGACCATGGTAGTGTAGCAGCAGCCTTAGAGAGATCTGATGTGTGGCTACCTAACAGTAAAAGTCCTTTATTCTATGAGTGAATTCTTAGCCCTGGCATGGTAGAAGATAAGAATATAGTGGGACTCATTGAAATCTTAACTAAAGTACCTTTTTCTTTGGGAGCTCTTTGTCTTTTGTTGCAGTCTTGCTCATGGTCCTCCAACGGGAACATGGTAGCATAGCAGCAGCCTAAGACATACAGGTTTACACCTTACAGGCTGTGTCTACACTAGCCCAGATCTTTGAAATGGCCATGCAAATCGCCATTTTGAAGATTACTAATGAAGCGCTGAACTACATATTGAGTGCCTCATTAGCATGCTGGCAGCCACGGCTCTTTGAAATTGCTGCATCTTGCTGCCATGTGGCTCGTCCAGATGGGGCTCCTTTTCAAAAGGGCCCCACCAACTTCAAAATCCCCTTATCTTCTGATAGGAATAAGGGGATTTCGAAGTTCCTGGGGACCTTTTGAAAAGGAGCCTCGTCTGGACAAGCCGCGCAGCAGTGAGCCATGGCAATTGCGAAGAGCCATGGCCACCAGCATGCTAATGAGGTGCTGAATATGTATATTTCAGTGTCTCATTAGCAATCTTCAAAATGGCCATTTGCATGGCCATTTCGAAGAATTGGGCTAGTGTAGACTCAGCCACAGTGTTAGAAAAAAAGTCAGTAATATTAGTTGTGAGTATCCACACAATTATGTCAATGTAAAGACACACAAGAAAAAGAATCTTCTCTCCAATTCACTGGGTTTATAGAACATCAGAGGTAGGTCCTGCAGTTCAGAGGACCTTAGAAGTCAAAGTAAATGTGGAAGATATCATCTTCCCTCTGGCAACAGAAGACCCAAAAAGCAAAAGGTTGATGCCCAACTTTCCTTGGGATAATGCTTGCTAAAGAAGTGATCAAGATAACCACAGATTTGTCAGCCTGTTCAGCTAGCAGCTCTAAGGAAGCTAGATGGTTGGAGTGAGATGTCCCTGACAGGAACTGTGGTCATTTTGGTCTCCTCTTTACTTAGCTGGTTGTACCCTTTGGCACCTTTCCAGAGGTCTTCTATGCCATTTCAAGGCATCAAAAGTCTTACATCCCAACAGCATAGTCTATTCCTGAGCAGCAGTGAGACAGCTGATCTTAGGTTAATTTGCAAGCTCCCCCTTTCAACTGGCAATTCTTTTATAATCCATCATCATCATCATCATGATCAACCATGGGCTAAGCGTCCATTGGTGTCTGATGCCTCTCTCACTATTTCCTTCCATCTTTCCCTGTCCAGTGTGGAGTGGCTTAGTTTCTGTAGACCAGCTCTGTACCAATCTACTCTATCATCTGCCCATTCTCTCTGTGGTCTGCCTCTCCTATTCAAACCGTCCGTTATGCTGAATGCCAGGGTCTTGAGTTTTTTCATTTGTCGTTCATTCTGCAAATGTGACCGAATAGCAGTAAGTTGCATTGTACAACCTTCTGCAGTAGGTTCTCTTCCGACTGTATCTTCCTATCTAATTCTTCATTGGTGACCTTCTGCATCTATCCTATTCTCAGGATCTTTCTGTAACAACTCCTCTTGAACGCTAATATTCTTCTCTTCAAATCTTCCATTACCCATGTCTCACATCCATACAACATGCTGCTGAATACACACATTTTCAAGAAGCTCAGCTTCCTTCCTAGGCTAATTGCTTTGCTTTTCCAGATCTTATCCATCACTTTCAAACTCCCTCTTGCTTTCACTATTCTAGTCACTATTTCCTTCTTATGATCTAGATCATACATTATGTTGCTCCCCAGATACTTGAACTTCTCTGTATTCTCTTGTTCAATCCCATCTACACCAATCTTCCTTCCTATTTCCTTATCTATAAATACCATTGTTTTTGTTTTATCAATTTTCATAATCCATCCTACCACTTCCCTTCCTCCTTTATCACCTGCACCGTTTTCACTAGCTTCTCCTCATCTTCATCAGTGATAACTATATCATCCATGAACCTCAAGTTGTTAATTCTTATCCCATGCACAGATATCCCTTCTACCTCTTCTGTGATCTTACGCTCTCTGTGAATGTGTGATGAAGATGCTCGTCGATATCAGATCTCTGTGTCTCATACCTCTACTCATTCTAAACCAGCTACCCATCTCTCCACACATGTTCTCACCACTGCCTCCGTATTGTCATTGATATCCTTCAACAACAATATTAGTCTGCTATCCACTCTGTATGACGCCAACACCGCACAAGTCACTTTCTGATCTATACTGTCAAATGCCTTCTGAAAATGGATGAAGCAAGTATAGGTGTTCTCGTTCTTTCATCAAGCTTTCTCTGCTATCAATCTTAGTGCCAGTATTTGATGCATGCTCCTTCTATGTTTCCTGAATTCTGCTTGTTCATCCACTAGATGTTCTTCTATCTGTGACGTTAGACTCTCCATCAGTATCATCGTCAGCGCTCGTTACGGCAATCATTCTGTAGCTCTTGCACTCGGATGCACTTCCTTCCTTATGTATTGTCACTAGCACAGATCTTGTCCATTCCTTAGGTGCCTTCCTTTCTTTCCATGCTATATTACATAGTTGGTGTACTTCCTGAATCATACTTTCTCTGCCATATTTAATCATCTTTTCTATGATCTTATAATTTCCATGGCTCTTGTTCTTTTGTTGTTTCACTGCTCTTTCTACTTCTTCCTTTGAAATGTCAGTCTCAGTCCAATGGTTGGCAGAGATATCTCTGTCAGTTCTTCTGTCAGTCTCTCTGAGACACTCAGGTCCAACTGTGCTTTGTATAGGTTGGTGCAATATCTTGTCCATCAGTGCATAATCTTCTCCTTGTTCATGAGCACCTCTTCGTTCTCATCTTCGATCACCAACTGCTTTGGCTGCCACTTCCTACTAATACTCCTGATCATCTTATACACCTCCGTGGTCTTCCATTTGCCATAATACCTCTCTATAGCCTCACACTGCTCCTTTAACCATTTTGCCTTATCCTTTCTGGCTTGTTTCCTTACCTCATTGCATTTCACCCTATATTGCTGTTCCACCCTTTGAGAAATATCCCTTCTGATCTTCAACCCTCTCTTCTCTTGGACTGACTTCCGGGTCTCGTGTGTACTCCACTTCTTATTGATCTTCTCTTCTGGTACAGTCTGCTCAATTGCCTCCTCTATCACCGTGGCTACCCCTTCAACTCTCTTATCTAGGTCTTTCTCTATGTCTGCATTCCTATCTTCTCTTCAAGCACTGTTCTGTACTCATTCCCTATTTCTTCCTCGCTTAGTCTTGTCATGTCTCTTCTTTTCTTAAACTGTGTCATACACTTTCTCTTGAATTTCATGCTGGTGTTTGTGATCACTAGACTATGGTCTGAGTCTATATCCACTCGTTGGAAGGTTTGGCACTGCTGTACTGATGTTACCCATCTTCTTATCAAAATCATAGCTATCATGTTCTTTGTTTTATAATATGGGTCCTACATATCAAGTGTGTGGCTTGCTTCAAAAATACATAAACCATGGCATCAATAGAAGATGATTCCGCAGAAGCCACTTCAGCCTTCTCTTTTGCAATTAAGAGTTAATGGATGTAGCTGGCTCCAGGTCTACAGAGGCCTTGCCACCTCTATGGTCATAACTATGGCCCAAAGAAAACTGTCATTAGTTCTCACCCACTCACACATCTCACCCTCTCAGCATGTCTCCGAGGGCCTCCTTGCCCCAGTAAGGATTAGGGAACTGACAGTTTGTGGTTGAGCTTGTGTGAATGGTTGTCTTGCTTTGACAATGTCTAAAGGCATGGCTGCTTTTTAGAGTCCTTTAATGTAAATTTCTTTGAAGCTAACACAAATTAAAGTTTATACATGCTGTTCCAAGCTCATCCCTCACCATGCCCTGACACACTAGAATGGAATACAGATTTCATTAATTAAATACAAGTGAGTTCTGTGACTTATCCATGTTATTTCTAGTCTCTATAACTGCTGGTTCTGACTGGTTAGATATACTGTAGTATTAAAAGATTAACTAGAATGAATGAGACATGTTGCTTGTTTGGGGTTAGGGGAATTACCTCTGTTTTCATGAAATGTTTCAATCCTTGGAGGGCTGCAATACATAAACAAAAGCCAAACGATATTAATAAACATTCATCACTGTCTCAACCACTATGGGTGGAATTAAAATAATGGATGATATGTTAAATAAAATCTAAAAACAAACAAGCTACTTACCAGCACAAGTGCCTTTAATCTGATTGTTAGTTATTGCTTAAAACTATTCAGGGAAGTGACATTTGTGATTTTTTTCTTTAGTAAATTATGGAGAGGAAAAATTCCTGAATTTCATTGAGTGTCTGTAAATTACTAGTACTGGAGATAGAAGAAGGGGTGGCTACCAGTAACTGATACATGGGTCTGGTGCAGTAGCTATTCGACTCCTGAAATGAAATCCTGGTTTTGCACTCCAGTGAAACTGAGTGCTGCAGTCTTTCCTATATGTCTATAGCATCAGTTTGCCCCTTGCCATGGGGGTGTAATGGACAACAATACACTCTCTGCTTGAACCATGTAGCAGCATCATGTCTGTGTATTCTGAAGCCCAGCCAGAGATGTTCAGGCATCAGCTGGAAAGTTCCCTTCTCTTTTATGGGCTTTCCAGAATGAAACTGACCTACACTCTAATCCAGTGGTTCCCAACCTGGGGTCTGCAGACCCTGAGATATTGCAGGGGGCGTCCAGAAAAAAAAAAAGGTCTGAAGAAGTGGGTCTGTCCCATGAAAGCTCACCTAATAAATTATTTTGTTAGTCTTTAAAAGTGCTACTTTACTGCTTTTTTGTTTAGATAAATAAAAATGATCATAGAAAATAAGTTTTAAATAAATTGCAAAGTCAAACAATTATTTTTAAATTAAATATATTGCAATATTGTTGTTAATTGCTGTCCAAAAATTGATGTTGTAGTGTCCTTTTTCATTTAATGAAGTGGACGCAGTGTCTAGAAGTGGTTTTGATGGGAGTTTGCAAATGGTTTGGGTGGTGACTGGGTGTCTGCACTAATGAAAAGGTTGGGAACCAATTCTCTAATCCCCAGAAGTGACCTATGCAAGGGCAGGTGGGAAGAGATCATAAAGAAATTTTGTGTTGTGTTTGTGTTGCCTCACCAAGTATAAATTAAGACTTTTAATAAGCATTAAAATTTTCTTGGGGTAGGGGGAAGAACAGCTGGGGAAAATACAGCAGAGCACATGCATAAGCATGTTGTTTAGGGAAGTGGGCATGACCTCACCAAAGATGATATATTAAACAGCTGTTCTTCATTCTAGATAAAAGTAATAAGCCATAAAACAGCTTTATTGAATAGAGAGCTGAAACAATAGGTGTCACCACTGGAAATATGGGCCATTGAAAGGCTGGTGAGGAAACTGAGTTATGCATAGGTAGGTTTGACTGTGGCTCTATGCAAAGGCAGCGTGCTGAGTATTGAAAAGGGCTGTGGGAGAGAAATGTGGTGGCAACTACCACATAAGCATACAGGAATGTCAGTAAAGAAGTCCAAGAGACATCAGAGAAGTTCTTGTAGCATGACCCTGAGACAAAGCTGAGAGAGAGCTTAATGTGATAGGTTGGAATGGTTACAAAAGAACTTGTCTCCTGTTTTTTGATTTCTACATGTTCAGCAAAACAGGACTTTATGGCCATTCTTACTAAATTAATAGGATTGTCTCAAATACACCTTAGTCCATTATCTTTGACTCCTAATGTACATTATTTGCAAGATCCTGAATACTGCATAACAGCTTGGGTCAAAAGCAGTAATAATCTGAAAGATACAGGAATTCAGGCTGTCAAAGTAGAACTGCGTTCTTTCTAGAAGAGAACGTTGAGGGGAAGTCTCCCTACAACCTGAAAAGTGAGAGGCAGTAGGCACAATAAGGTTGTGAAATCAGCATCAAAATGTAGGAAGCAATTGTCTAAGCCATATGACAGAGGAAACCTGATCTGTGGCTTGAAGTTCCTAGCTCTGCCATTGATTTGCTGTGTAAACACAATAGACAGGTCAGTTATTGATTCTTTTCCTCGGTTTACATAAATAAACATTAACACACTGAACTAGGCTGTGGTCCATTTCTTGTTGTGGTGAAGTGGCTTTTGTGTTTCAATGACCCAGAGAGCTATGCCAGCGGGAGCTACAGCTCCTGGAAGGGTCACCCAAACCGGACAGCTCAAAGGGTAGAGACCAAACATTTGAATCACCTCTCCTGAAGGTAGAAGGGGTTGGCTTAGGGTTAACAACCATATCTGTAAAAAAACAAAAGTTACAGAAACATCTACAAAGAAACCAGCAACTACACAAATTGTGGGAGGAGTTGGTAATCCACACACAGATTGAGTATGAAGTGTGGTAAGGAAAGCTGGAAGGAAGCTGTCCCACAGATGACCCTTCTCTCACACCGGACAACCACTCAGTTTGGTGTGTGGAATATTCAGGCCATAGTTTAAACTGGAGAAGACAGCACAGATTGCAGCGGAGATGAAGCAGTACAAGCTTGCAGGTTTGGGCTTATGTGAGACAAGATGGATGCAATCTGGACAGCTATGCCTGGAAACAGGTAAAACCCTCATGCACTCAGGATATGAAAAAAAGGATACACCATGCACAGAAGGCATGGGCTTGATGTTATCAAGAGAGGCATCTGGTGCTTTAATGGAGTGGCCAGCAGTATCATCATGCATCATCATAGCCAGGTTCTACGCCAAAGTATGCAAGGTACTGATTGTATAATATTATGGACCAACCAGTGAAGCAGCTGAGGAATGTAAAACAGACTTCTATTAGAAGCTACATATTGGAAAGCAAAGAAGATATCTTCCTTTTCATGGGCAACTCAATGCAAACATTAGAAGCATAAATACAGGAAAAGAAGGCCTTGGCATCATGACTGAAAATGGAGAGCACTTCAATGACTTTTGTTCCTTCAGTGGACAGATAATAGGTGATAGTATTTTTCAACACAAAAGAATCCATAAGGTCACTTGGGTTTCACCGGACCCCCAGGAAGAAAACCAGATTAATCACATCTGCATCAGTAGTTCCCTCAGAAGATCGATGCAGGGTATCCACACTAGAAGAGGAGCAGATGTAGGTTCAGACCACCATTTGGTCACAATAAAACTCATGCTCAAGAGGTACACCACAAAAGCAACCAAGCCGTGACTGAGAGTCAACAAACAGCAGCTGAAGGATATAGAGGCAAGAGCCAGTTTACAAGTGGAGCTGTCCAACAGATAAACATGTCTGACAAACCTCATCCTGAAAGATGCTACCATGGAACAAATTTGAGAAGACCCCAAGACAGCCTGGAAACAGACTTGCGATAAAACATTGGGAAAGAGGACAAGGCTTCACAAAGAATGGATCACAGCAGAAACTCTGAGAAAAGTGAAGGAATGAAAGGACAGAAAGGCAGCAATCAACAACAACACAATAAGAGCAGCCAAGGTGGAAGCTAAGAGATTGTATTCAAAAGGCAACAGAGGAAATTAAAAAGTACAGGACAGGGAGGGGCTATTCTAACAAGCCCAAGTGAGCAGCTCAGTGGATGGAAGGAACACTTTGAAGGGCTACTGAACTGCCCTGGCCACATGGAACCTCTTGAGTTACCACCTGCAAATATGCCTCTGTAAATTAACAGGAACAGACCTACAAAAGAAGAAATCAGAAAACCCATTGCCCATTGGAAAAGCACCTAGTCTACACAACATCCCCGCAAAAGCAATCAAGGCAGGTAGTGAGACATCAATCAACATGCTGTATAATCTATTTGGGACACTGAGGAGATCCCACAAGACTGGAAACAGGGCAACGTGAAAGAATGCAAGAACCGGAGAGGCATCACATTTCTGTCTGTTGCAGGAAAAGTGTTCAATAGGGTTCTCTTGGAGAGAATGAAGACAGATAGACAGCTCAGGGAAGAGCAGGCCAGCTTCAGAAGTGAGAGATCTTGAACTGACCAAATAGCAACTCTGAGTGATCAGAGAACAGTCACTTGTGTACATAACTTTCATAGACTTCGAAAAATCCTTCAATAGTATTTGTAGAGACACTTTGTGGAAACTGCTGCAACACCATGGCATCCCAGCCAAAATTATTTACCTGATCTTTTTAACATACGAACCCTTGACATGTTAACTTGTTCACTTGTTAACTTGTTAACTTGTTCACAATGGTGTCTTGACAGAATCCTTCAGACATCCTTGTCGCACTACTGAGAGTATGCTATTGACAACGACAGAAGTCTTGTGGCACCTTATAGACTAACGGATATTTTGGAGAATAAGCTTTTGTGGGCAAAGACCCGCTTCATCAGATGCATGAGTGGGGGGGGTGCTTTGAGGGGTATTTAAAGAGTGGGGTCCCAGAAAGAGGGAGGGCCAGAGCTGACAAGGTCTATTCAACAAGGTGGAAATGGCCCAGTATCAAAAGTACTTATCAAAAGAGGAAAAAACAAGTCAGATCAGACAGGCAGGCGTGAGCCTTTGTCAGAGTCGAATGAGGAGATGTTAGCACCCAAAGCAGAGAAACTGCCTTTGTAAGCTGTGAGCCACTCCCAGTCTCTGTTTAATCCATGGTTAATGGAGTCAAATTTGCAGATAAATTACAGCTCAGAGATGTCTCTCTCCATTGGATTTTTAAAATTTTTTTGTTTCAGAACTGTCACCCTTAAATCTGCCACTGGATGTCCAGGGAGATTGAAGTGTTCTCCCACAGGCTTCTATACATTACCATTCCTGATGTCTGATTTATGCCCATTTATTCTTTTACAGAGAGACTGTCCAGTTTGGCCAATGTAAATTGCAGTGGGGCATTGCTGGCACATGGTGGCATATATTATATTAGTAGATGTGCAGGTAAAGGAGTCCCTGATGGTATAGTTGGTGTTAGGTCCTGTGATGATGTCACTGGTGTAGATATGTGAGCAGAGCTGGCAACGAGGACTGTTGCAGGGGCTGGTTCTAGGCCTAGAGTCACTGGTTTGTGATTTGTAGTGGCTGGTGAGGATTTATTTAAGGTTGGCAGGCTGCCTATAGCAGAGGACAGGCCTGCCTCCCAAGGTCTGTGAGAGTGAAAGATCACTGATCAGGATGGGTTGCAGATCACTAATGATGCGCTGGAGAGGCCTTGCGGGGGTGCGGGGGCTGTATGTGATGGTCAGTGGTGTTCTCTTGTTTTCATTGCGAGGCCTGTCTTGTAGCAGGTGGCTTCTGGGTACCCGTCTGGCTCTATCAATTTGTTTCCTCACTTCCTTAGTTGGGTATTGTAGTTTGAGGAAAGCTTGGTAAAGGTCTTGTAGATGTTTGTCTCTGTCTGATGGATCAGAGCAAATACGGTTGTACCTTAGTGCCTTGCTGTAAACAATGGATTGTGTAGCATGCCCTGGATGGAAGCTGGAGGTTTGCAGATAAGCATAGCGGTCCATGGGTTTTCTGTATAGAGTGGTATTTATGTGACCATCAATTATCTGTACAGTAGCATCCAGGAAGTGAATTTCTTGTGTGGACTGGTCCAGGCTAAGGTTGATGGTGGGGTGGAAACTGTTGAAATCATGGTGGAACTCATCAAGAGCGTCCTTCCCATGGGTCCAGATGATGAAGATATCATCAATGTAGTGCAGGTAGAGGAGGGGCACTAGGGGACGAGAACTGAGAAAGCATTGTTCCAGGTCAGCCCTGAAAATGTTGGCATACTGTGGGGGCATGCGGGTTCCCATAGCAGTGCCACTGATTTGAAGGTATAATTTGTCCCCAAATCTGAAATAGTTGTGGGTGAGGACAAAGTCGCAAAGTTCCACCACCATTTTTGCCTTGGTCTCATCGGGAATAATGTTCCTAACAGCTTGGAGTCCGTCTTCATGTGGGATATTGGTGTAAAGGGCCTCTGCATCCATGGTGGCCAGGATGGTGTTTTCTGTTGATGATGTCTATTGACACCTTTCCTGTTCTTGATCACAGTGGACTGGATTATGAGCAGGACAACAGATGTCCATCAACAGGGCATTCAGTGGACACTTTTCAAACAGCTAGAGGTCATTTATGTTGCTGATGTCATTCCCTTTTCACACCGACATGAAAGGGTGGAAGAAAAGGTGGCAACATGAGATAGAACTACTTCAATGACTGGACTGAGCATTAACAAGACAATGAGTATCAACCAGTACAACAACAGCACCATAACACTGGAGGGGATGCCCCTGAAGATGTGGAGCAGTTTACCTACTTGGAGAGTGTTACAGCAGAGGAGGAGGAAGAGACAAGGATGTCATTGCCAGGATAGGGAAAGCAACAGCTGCATTCAAAACTCTTGTCTCAGATGGAGTGTACAAATAATATCTGTGAAGATGAAACCACAGATCTTGAACACAGATGTGAAGAGCGTGCTCTTGTATGGATGCAAGACATGGCATACTGAGAAATCTTCAAATCACAAGTTACAGACATTCATAAATAAATACCTGAGGTACATCCTTTGCATCGAATGGCAAGACTTTGTCACAAATAAGGATCTTTGGAACAGAGCAGGACAAGAAACACCTGATATTCAAATCAAGAGAAGAAAGTGGGAAAGGCTAGGCCACACTCTCAGAAAACCATCATCCAGCATTTTGCAAGGAAAGTGCAAAAGAGGAGGACCTCATAAGATGTGGAGAAGATCTACTGAGATTGAAGGACAACTGGGGTACTCCTGGCATCTGCTAGACATTTTGTCTCAAGACAGGTTGAAGTGGAGAAGATGCGTAGATGACCTATGCTCCACTTGGAGTACAAGGGTTTAAGTCAAGTTACTAGGCATATAGTTGCTGTTTCACCAGGGTGTTGAAGCATAATTTATATCTGTAAAGTTCTCTGAGACCCTGAGGGGGAATATTCTAAATAAGTGTAAAGTATAATAATAAGCTAATAAGTTAAATGTAGAAGGAATCCATGTGGAAGATACCTCCGTAACTTTATCTATGGAACAAACAGGCAAATGCAAAGACACAAGTTTGAAAGTGTTGAATGTTCTAGATAAGTATATGGAAAGACAAGTAAGCTCCGGCAACAAAAAAAGACATTTTGGAGGATGGATTTATCTAGGTTCCATAAATCTTCTTTATCTTAAGTCATTGCTGTGTAGTCTTCAAAGAGAGTGGTGCAGATTCTGTGACCTCCTGAAAAGGGCTATATACATCTAAACTCTTGTAAAGTTTATCTTTACCTGGTACCAGCTTTCTTAATCTTAAATCTCCTCCTCTAACACATGACCTCCCTTCAGCTGTCCAACAGAGCAGAGCTGGTCAGCCTCTGGCACATCTCCCAAATGGGGGTGGTGGCAAGTGCAATTTCTATTATTAGTATTATTATTATTAGCACATAGTGGACAAGTTAACTTTTTAAAGTAGGTTTAGAGCATTACTTTGATTTAAATTTCTATGAGCATGTATGGGGAAGTAGTAGACTTTCATTACAAGAAGTAGCCAGTATTCTACTGTGTAAAGGCCAGGACCACAGACTGATGGAGACAAAGGGGGAAGTTGCCCCAGGATTGACACACGAGCGCTGACACATGATGTGAAGAAATCATCTTTTATGTGGACCCCAGGTGTGGATGGCGTTTCCTTCCTCTTCTCTGACACTGTTTGTCAAGATTCATCAATGTGAGAGAAAAAATGTTTTCCTTTTACTTCCATTGAGAGAGAACTGCAGCTGCTTTTGTCTGTCTCCCAAATAGTGAATCAGGAAACTTTTTCATTCCAACTCTACAATATTAATCTCCTCTGAACATAGCACTTTGGTCACTTATAGTTTTTTTATATTCGTCAGTTGTCATACTTGCGTGTACATTAAGGTGTTAAAAAATACACACCCATAAACCTCCATTTGGCTGAAGTCTTACATGCTATTTGTACATGCCAGACTGCAAGGTGATTTATGAGCATGATCAAGCATTTAGTTCAAAGTGTACAATTAGCAAGTTGTGAAAACAAGTTGATATTTGATAAACACTTTAAATGAAGCTGAAACCATTATGTCGTGGAGCTGGTGTGAGTTGTCTGAGCCATATGTTCTATGTGTGAAAGTGACTTTTGGTGAGGGAGAAAGTTATCAGAGTGGTTGACAAGACTTTTTTTCTGGAAGTGAGAAATACTCTGTACAGATTTACATGAAGTCCGGTTTTACAGCTACACTGCAGTCCACTCAGCTTCTTAATCTTCCTGAATCCTGATCTTATATATCATGATTCCTTTCCAAACTGCCCATTTTAGCTTTGTGAGACAGCAATTTTAGCATTGATTTTCAGATGTAAAAGTTTTGAAATATCTTTCCATACACATTCTTTAACAGATCACATCTATGGAGCCTGTTTCCCAGAATGTTCTTTCCACCTTAAATGACATTGTAGTTGACTGACATTTGAGCCTGGTATTTGGATCCTACTCTGAATGGTATTTGTTCAAGACTCTTAATGAAATGACTTCTGGAGAAGTGCCCCGGTAGGTGGGATCTTACATTTTATTGTTGGGTAACAATGGGAAAGCGACATCGTTCCAGAACTTAAATTAGTGAAAACAGAGCTATATCTCTGTAGCCCAAATTTTCTCAAGGCTGTGATGATCTAAAGGCAAGTGATGACCTTGAGCTAGTGGACAGGCTAGGTAAAATTTTTGTGAGTTAAACTAACAATCCCTGCATTGACAGGAAGAATCAGAGAGTAAGAAGGGACTGCAAGTGTCATCTAGTCTAACCTCCAGCCAAGATGCACGATTTGTTGTGTCTAAATTATCCAAGACAGTTGGCTCTCTGGCCTCCTCCCTAGTAAAGGTGCCTCCACCACCTCCCTGCCTAGGTAGTCTGTTCCACTGTCCCACTATTCTTGCGGTGAGTAAGTTATTCCTGAGATTCCATCTAAATATGCTATGTTGTAGTTTGAACAAACTGTCCCTTGTCCTGCCCTCTGTGGCAAGAAGGGACAACTCTCCTTCATCTTCTTTATGGCAGCCTTTCAAGTAGTTCAAGACCACAATCCTCTCCCACGTTAATCTCCTCTTTTCCAAATTAAACTTACCCAGTTGCTTCAGACGTTGCTCATTCGGCTTTCATTCCATATTTGTTGCTCATTTCCGGATCCTTAAATTTCACACACCCATGTATCTGTAGTGTAATTAAAAATGCAAAGCCAGAAACCGAGATTAGCTGGCTGCTTTTTCTAACGCAGTGCTATTAGCATATGCTTGGCAATTGCGTGCCAGGAATAAAAGGAATAATAAAGCTACTCGCCCTTTGCCATTAAGACCCCCATGGTTTATTTTAGCTATCATTAAATTGTTATTAAAAATTGCTGCAAGTTGTTCATTATTATTTCCAGTGATGCTCCCTCAGCCTTGGATCAACATCACATTGACTCGCAGAAGAGCTAACTCATGCTACAAGAGTTGACTTCCTTCATTCTTTATATCTGGGTGTCAATAAAAGGGCAAAATGTTTAGAGTGAGGAACAGCACCAATGTATAGCTTAAGTGGTTAAAATTAAAATAACTTTTCAAAATGTACTATGGGTTTTCAACAGAATTCAGACAAAAACTAGATAAATTGGTGCAGGTTAGGTCCATCAGTAGATATTAGCCAGCATAGGTAGGGGTGGTGTTCCTAGCTTTTCTTTGTCAGAGGTTGGAAATGGATGCCAGGAGATACTGTTCATTCTTTCTGGGGCATCAGGCATTGGCCTCTGTCAGGAGACAGGATATAGGGCTAGACAGACCTTGGGTCTGACCCAGAGTGGCCATTGTCATGTTTTTATGCTTTTGGATTTTGTCTCACCTCATCTTTACTGTTTTTATATATATCTGTGATCCTGTTTTTCCCTTTGTTTTCATTTTCCTCCTAGATGTTTGGTGTATGGTGGGAAGGATGAAGGAAGCTGGAGTGTTGGAGGACTGTGGGTTCTTTTAGAGCTACCAGTCCAAGAAGAAATAGCTTGAATGATGCCAGAATTTGGTCCAGCATTGAAGTTACTTGCTTGACACACCTAAAAAAGGTTACTGGACTGTTGGTTTAGTGGAGGAGAGAAGGAGGTGTTGGAGCCGTTTTAATATGTCACTTGTTTCCCAGACCTGGGGCAGCAGAGATGTGTTTGAATTTTTTTGTCTATAGTGGGAAGGGAAATTGGGAAGAAACGCATCAGAGTTGTGGAATTTGAAAGGATGATTAATGGTGGTGTTTACAGAATAGAGAAGTTAGGTGATGGCAGTTAGGACCTCTTGTCTGTAGTCCATGGGCAAAAAAAACCTGGTGTCTGATTTCTTAACTATGGATGAGTGAGGAACAGGAACAACCATTATGTATTTGTACAGTTTGTGCATGAACGCAGAGTATTTATTTTGATTTTTTTGTCTGAATTTTCTGCAGCACTGAATCTGTTTTCAGTAAGCATGATGGAAAATTACGTGATTGTATTGTGTACAAATAGGAGGTTATGAATACAGTTTGCTCATGTGTTGTTATTTACTGTAAAAGTTGATCATTGCTGCAATAGCAATACATGTGGAGCAGTGTTAGCCTAGAAATAATTACATGAAGCTCCTGAAGACTCAAGTTTATATAAGAAGGGGGAGATGTCTTTTGAATTGGAACTTGATATGATTTCACAATGCACAAGTGGAATTTATTCTCCAAGGCTGCATTTTATAGCTGAAATACTGGCATGGGACAACTTCCATTTTTTTAAAGTTAATCATCATTTTAATTCTATTATCCTTTCTTCTTTGGTTTGGTTTTTATAAAGGTATTATGTGACTGGCCCTGGGTCTCCTTTTACAGGCAAAATTCTCGTTAAAACTAATGGGAATTTTGTGACAGGACTAAAGGATTTAGCTCACAATTTGACTGCATGGTATATTAAAACTGTCATGATCAAGCAGTGTATCATGTGGGCTCTAAGAATTTTTATTTCATTAAATCAACCACTCTATATCACAAGAAAAAATTTAAAGTAAAAGTGACTAGGTTAAGACCCTCACAAAAACTATTTGTGTAATGGACCCACTCTGAACTTTGGCTTGGATTCCAATTTTATTTCACATCTGAGTTCTGTGGCTCATGCCTATCTCTAATAATAATGTAAACGACCTATTGGGTTTTGAGCCAGAAAAGAGAGTATTAATGCTAATAGAGAAAAGCTGCCTCCCAGTAATAGTGTTGATACATAAGATATTGATCAGGAACACCATGCTAATCTTCTGCTCTCTTAAAACAAGAAAAACATTTTTTTTCCATATGGGAAATTTATGACAATTTTTAGAATGAGAAACTATATCCCCCAGTTTCTAGCATTGATTTGAATGTTTTCAGGACTCTCTTTGTAGTTGGAAAATGCAAAGCCTAAACAGTTGGCAAGAAAGGGGTGATTTCGATGAATCTCCTGATTCGATAAATTTTTCTGATTCAATGAAGTTTGAGATTTGTAAATGGAACATTTGGCATTTTTAGTTTCAAGCAGTTTGTTGTGAAATGGTACTCAAATAAGAACAAAATAAGATCAAAATCAAAATGAAACTTTTAAATTCAGCTGGCGCACTTATTTTCAAGTTGGTTCATAAAACTTTGGAGATTTGAATTCTGTTGCAATGTGGGATGGGGGAAATATTTCAAAATCTTAAACTGTCATGAAGCTGAAACACAATTTCCCACTCAGCTTCTACAATTGGATTGGGAAAAGTGCATGAGTACTTGACTTCATTTTGATTGTTTTTTAAATCTGGAAGGCTGTGTCAACAGATATTCCCCAACAGAACCTCTATCAATGGAACGTGTCCACACCTAATAGGTGCTCCCCTGTCAATGCATTCTGTTAACGGAGAGCAGCTGGATTCCCCAGCCCTCTGTTGACAGAACAGCCAACTGGAAGCTCTGCAAACAGGACTGCCTGGTGAACTGGAAGCCCTCTCTGTTGATGGGGAACGTCCTTCCTCCCCCCCACCCGAGCATCTGTACTACTTTTCCTGGCAGACTTCTGTCTTGACCATACAAGGCATCTGTCAACAGAGGTGCTATGCCTTGTACAGTCAAGACAGAAGTCTGCCAGGAAAAGTGCTGCATTCTGTCTGCAGAGTGTCGACAGAATGCATTTGCAGTGTGGATGCTCCCTGGTTTTGTTGACAGAAGGCTGTACCAGAAGTGGAGACCCAGCCAAAATATCGTGTTGATGCTCTCTAAGGGACCAAACATGGAGGTATTTCTGTTCATTGCCTGCTCCTCAATGTAAGTAGTCCATTGAATAAGCGTGATTCTAGGTAATAATGAAATGCAAAAGTACTGCATTTGACAGGAGGGAAAATAGCTGAGTCTACTTTGATGCATCTTTGCACCCATCAGGATCTATCTGTATAGGTCTGGTTACAGATTTGGTTTTTAACCCGTACCGCATTGGTTTTGTTATTCTTATTCTTTCCCTTACCATGATCATCTCGTAACATTTCTAAACTATGATGGAAAACTAGCAGCAATAGAGTCTGAATTATGGATGATGATAATAAGCAGCAAAGTAGTTAGTTGGAAGTAAAATCTGATCTACTTGAGCTAGATGCCATTTTCAGTTTCACCCCAATACCATACTCTGAGCAAAAAGTCCTGGTTGGCTTATCCTCTGGAAAGCTTTTTAATGAATGCAACATTCTGCATGTAAGAGGAGCTTTAAAACATGCGATCTTATTCAGGATATTATCTTATCAGTTCTGGTTTTATGCAGAATATCTAAGAGCCTTTCCACTATGGCATGATTATGTTTAACTTGGAAGAGGAGACAATAGATTTATCCATAGCCATACAGTTTACAATTAAAAAATTGAAGTAAAAATACTCCTATGACTTTTAGATCATTGTTCCTCAGTTTTGGCATTAATATAGGCATTGCTATGTTCTGACATTTCAAATGCAACAAATTAAACATGCTACTTCCTCGTTAAAAATCTGATAAATAATGCCTACAGCAAATTTAACTGGCTTTGCCCCTAGTTTTGAGAATGTCCGCTGTTTGACATCCAATGAGTGCACATTTCCCAGGTTCTTAGAACATTAATTCACCAAAATCCATATATGAGTAATCTGAGTATGTTGCATAAAAAAGTTATATAACTTTCTTATGAGTACCCCCCAACAGTGACTTTGCCTAATTACTCTAACATGGAATTGTCAGCCAATCAGAATGAGGAGTTACTGTCAAGTTACTCATATAGGCCGTGTCTACACTAGCCCCAAACTTCGAAATGACCATGTAAATGGCCATTTTGAAGTTTACTTATGAAGAGCTGAAATACATATTCAGTGCCTCATTAGCATGCAGGTGGCTGTGGCACTTCGAAATTGACACGGCTCGCCGTCGCACGGCTCATCCCGACGGGGCTCCTTTTCAAAAGGACCCCGCCTACCTCGAAGTCTCCTTATTCCCATCTGCTCATAGGAATAAGGGGACTTCGAAGTAGGTGGGGTCCTTTCGAAAAGGAGCTCTGTCGGGGCGAGCCACATCAATTTCGAAGTGCCACGGCCGTCTGCATGCTAATGAGGCACTAAATATGTATTTCAGCGCTTCATTAGTAAACTTCAAAATGGCCATTTGCGTGGTCATTTCGAAGTTTGGGGCTAGTGTACACATGGCCATAGAGTTATATTTTTTTTCCTGTTAGCCAATTCCATGCAGTCTGATTGGTGTGTGTCATGTGCATAATTTTCATATAGTTATTCTTGAATTAATATGTAATGTGTGAATCAGTGTAATTGAACAGGCACGAATGCTGGTCAGAACGCAGGGGGTCAATTTTCATTACTGTACTGTCACTCCTGAATAACCACAGCATGGAGTGTACACCTCCGTTGGTTCTGGCTGGTATAATTCCTGTCAGCGCTGAAAGCCTGTGTACAGCCTAAGCACTGTGACATCTTAGAGGGAGAGCGCAAAGCTGGGCCATAAAAGGCAAAGAAGGGTTTTTAGCCACTGGTTTTAAGGACCCCTCTCTTAACAGACATTGCTTTTCCCACCCATTCTCCTCCGTCTCCATCCCCACCTGCCCCAAATCCCCATTCCCTCGCCTCTAGTGTCCCATGTCACCTACTAGTATTTTCAGATCCTCTTGTGAAACATGCACCTCTGTTCTGGGGACAAGAGCCTTGGTTATCTGTAGAGAAAGAAGAGGCCAGATTGCAGAGGAGGAAGAAGGAAGTGAGTGACCTAATTGTTCATTTCTCCCTAGTCTCTATAACATCCGTCTTTCTAGGATGCCTGTGGAAAATGTCCTTCCCTGTGCTGATGTGCTGGATCCTGCCGTGCTATGCTGAATTACAGCTCACTTCTTGCATGCCTCTGTTAATCATCATAATTGAAGAGTCTTTTACTTGAACTCTGTGTTTCAGACCCAGGTGCATCAGTAGATGCTGAGTGAGCTTCTAAAGAGACATTTTGTCTTAACTTTTGTATTTTTTTATAATTACATTGTAAATCCCTCCCCTACCTACCTCCTTTATTCTTTGTATAAAATTTGGTTCATTTTTACAAGGGGCCATAATGAAACTTATTAGTATTGGTAGGACTCAGCTGCTGCAGGCTTCCTTTGAGCAAAGCCATACTAATGTTGGCTACTGTTCCAGCACCATGTGCTCTTCATTAGTGCAAGGTCAATTCCACTTCCTTCTTGCATTTCTCGCTATGGCAATGCCACCTCGGTAGGTCATTGGGAAATAACAGTTCTCCCCTTTTCCCTTAATATGCTGTGGTGTTACAAAAGTAAAGAATCCTGTTTCCTAAGTGATCACTACCAGTGCATTCCTAGTCCCAAGCTAGCTAGTGTTGTTTCTGTTTAAAGAGGAGCTTATCTACTTAAGGCAGAGGAGCCAAAGGACAACATCCTGACTTTCCCAATAGAGCCCTAGGGAATAAATGGGCTTTGCAGAGTGGCCTGAAGGCTAATAATGATGTGTTCCCTTGGACCCAGGTAAGGAAACTGGGTTCTAAATAAAAAGGTATCCTGGCTGAAAATGCCATGGCACTAGCCCACCCTCGCTACTAGGACAGGCTTTTGTAGCTCAAGCACATCCTCTACACTCAGCTCTGGCAATGCCACACAGGCACGAAGGCAGTCACTACAACAGCCCTGACTCATGTGCTTTGGGGCTCCTGAGGTTAACAGGTCAACATATACTAATAAGTAAGCTATGGAGAGACACACCTTGAGCCCCACGAGTGATGTGCTCGGTTCCACTGAGCGAGCCAACAGTTGCATTGTACATTAGTTCAATTTTCCAAATGGTCTGAAGGTGTAGCATGGTAGAAGCAGAGTAATCTCAGTGTGAATAATGACAGCGAGGTGAGAGAAAAGTCTGCATTCTTCTCAAGAAGCAACGGTAAAAAAGCAGCCTCCACAGCTGGGCCTTTAATGTGATTTCAACTGCGAGATCAAGGATGCACTTCCCTAATCAAAGGGACTGATAGAAACACTGTAGGTTGCTTTTTTCCATCTGACCATCTTTACCTTAATTAAATAAGTAAATCCTCAGCCTGTTGGTTCTTCTTCAGTTGTCCATTGCAGCTATTGTCCATTGAAGGAGACCTGAACATTCTAGTTTGCCCAAGAGAGATGCAGGCAAAGCTGAGTGATACCATTTGTTACTCTCCTGACTTCCTGGTATGTGCTTGCCACAGAAATAATGACCAAGACACGCTCCTGCAATTGGCATGGACAGTGAGTATAAGAGGCACCAGGAGGCAATGCCTCCCCGGGGTCTTAGTGCTCATCCTCTTCCCTTGTAGAGGTTGAACCTCTCTAGTCTGGAACTCTCTCAACTGGCAACATCAGTAATCCAACATGAATTTAGTTAGAAGTATGACCACTTACCATGGGTGTGGCCAAGTTTCCCATGGTCCCATAAAGTTATTTTACAGCCACCAGTCCTGGCTCTCCATGTTCTGTGCTGTTGTTTAGCTGTAATTACGCCTAAATGTCTTCTAAGAGCCCAGTAAGCAGTGGAAGTGTTGGTAATGTGCTAGACAACATTGACCTTCCTGAGTTCACCATAATCCCTCATTTGGCACCAGTACCATACCCAACCCCAAAGCAAACTTACTGAGGTCAAAGAGCTGACACTTGGATTGAGGACTTCAGATATTCCCATAAATGTTTAGCCTCCATCTATGTAGAATGCTGTGGCCAAAAGTGGGGTGTTTTGCTGTAATTTGTGATAATCCATCTCAAGAGATGACAAAACAACTGGTTTATCTTCCCAGAGGAGATGGAAAGCAAGGGCTGAAAATGGCAGTGGTGTGATGAACTATTTGCATCATCTTTGCATTGAGAGGGCCTTGACTGGGCCGAACACAGTGAGGATATGTCTAGATTACAACATAAAGTCAATTTTAAGGCACTAAGCTCAATTTTTTTTTTTTACCATGAGACTGTCTTCTCTGCAAATACCATTGTTGATTTTAACGAGTGCTAAGGTCGACTTTCTCATCTTGACCCTCCTATGTGGGGTAACACCAAGTTTAAATTGAAAAAATCCAGTTAATACTAGTATGCAAACAGTGTTACTTTAAATCAATTTTATTGGCCTCCAGAGGTATCCCACAATGCCCAGAATGTGTCCTTTCCGCCCGCTTTCACCTCCCCCGCTCTCCAGTGCTATGGCTGCACTAGAGAGTTTTGTCGAAAAAAATGGTGGAACATCCACATACGAAATACATTTTGTCAACAGTATGTCAGCAAAGGGTGACACTTTGCCCACACTTCCTGCCTCTCCCAGATGAGGAAGAGTGCCTTTGTTAAAAGATTCTTTTGACAAAAAAAGCCATGTTTTCACTCTGGGGTCCCTTCTGCCAACAGACTGGGCTTCCGATTCACCAGGCAGCCCTGTTTACTGAGCTTCCAGTCCTCCGTTGTGTTGAGAGAGGGCCAGGCAGTCCGGCCACACTCTGTCGACAGATGCTTCTAATGTAATTGTAGCCTCAGTGTGCAGGAAGTGGGAAACAGGAAGCCCAGCAATTTGAATTAATTTCTTTATGATCAGCATGGTGTTCGCATCTAGACATGAAAGAGAGCCCCATCATAGAACCATGAGGAGAGTCAGGATCTCATTTCAGCTGGCAGGCTAAGCCCCATAATATGGCATCTTGTCTGTGCGGACCAGACAGCGGCACGTCAGACAGCAACACGTCCAGCCCTGTGTGGGGTGAAGTCTTCTTCCCTGCAAAGGATGTAGCAAGAGAGGCCATGAAACTTCTTTTCTGTGCACCACATTTGTGTGGGGCAGCTCCCCATCCCCCACAGGCACCCTGCAGCTCACGGGCTAGTCCCCACCCCACCACAGCACACCACGTTGCTAGCCCCTGCCTTACCACACCACATGCTGGCTGTGCAGCGTGGAACATGCTTCCAGACAGCAGCATGTGCTGGCCTGTGCAGGATAAATGCTTCTATATTTGACATTTTCTGGGGCTCACCAAGTGCTGGGAGACTGACTCCCTCAGTGGCAAATATTTTCAGGGGCTCACCCCCCCCCCAGCCTGGGCACCCATAAACTAAACCAAGTCAACTGGTCTCTCAGCTGCCCCCCCCACCCAGCTGAGTTTTCTTGGGGGGGGGCAGCCCCCAGTGGCAACTATTTGGTGGCTCTTTTTCTTTCCTCTGGGATTTCTTACTTTTTGTTCTTTCCTGCTTAGCTTGAGAATTATATGGCACAGTCAGCGGGATGCTCCCACAACACTTCTCCTAGTCACATGGAGCCAGTTTGTTCTACTTGGGCATCCTGGGTATATGGCACAGTCAGCGGAGTGCTCCCACTGCTCATTTGGATGCTTCACCTTGTGATACCCTCCCTACTTTTGCTTCTTTCTCAAGTTGGGTGGGCAGCATGGGGGAGTTTAGCTGAGCAACCTGTTGACATGGCACTATCAGCTGGGTGCTTCCAGAGTACATTTGTGAAGGGTGCTTCAGCCTCTGAAGCCCACGTTTGGTGGATTTCCCCTTGGGAGTCCCTACTTTCCTTTTTTGTGAATAATATGAAGTCTTTCCCTAGCCACATGGATCCAGTTTCTTTCACTGTTTAGTGTTCTTTCACTAGGGCAAAACTAGTTGAGCAACCTGTTGACATGGTAAACAGATGTCGACAGCTGGGTGCTCACAATTGTTCAGTCAGCTGGATGCTGCCAGAGCACATTTGCTATGGGTGCATCACCTTCTGAAGCCCACCTGTTTGGTTTTCTTTTGCTTGCGATTTCCTACCTTTCCTTCTTTCCTTCTGGAAAATGGCCATTTGCTTTCAGTGTGGGGGGAGGGGGAAGGAGAATGATGCAGTCTGGGAAGATGTCATCACACACCCACAACCACTTGTGGGGCATTATTCTCCCATAATGCACCAGCAAAAATAGCCAGAATGCAACAGGGTTCAAGGAACTGTCAAATAGGTGCCCACAATGCACTTCTGCAACAGTCAAATTTTGGTGATTAAGTGGGGACACAGAAAGTCAACTTTGTGAGCAGGTGCAGACAGTCAACGTCAACGTTATAAAATGTATTGTTACAAAGTCAACTTTCATAAATTTGACTATATTTCCTAGTGTAGATGTCGCCTAACTGTGTGGAGACTGCTTTGGCTTGAGCTAATAATTCAAATTCAACTAGTGAAGCAACTTTTGTATGAAGCTTGAGGTTCAGGTTTTAGTTATTTGACAGACTAATAGCAGCTCCAAAGCTCAGCTCCTAGAGGACAAAATTTGTTTCATGCCTTGAGGGTATGCAATCCCAGGTCAGCAGATGGCCCTATGATTATTTCCAACCTGTCTTACCTGACCATTCCTTCCCTGTATGAACAGCTGTTTCTTTCATTTCAGTGCAACTCAGCCGGATCGGCTATTGTTCTTCTGCCCTTTCCTTTCCACAGAACATAAATCTTTTTTTTCTTTCCTTTTGACCTGGCTGCAGTTCCATCCACCTGTGCATGCCTTGAGCAATACATAACTTTTGCCAGATTTGCTTCTTTTTACAAGCTACAGCTTTTTAAACCATACTTTTTCATTACAGCTGAATTGGCACATTAATTGAATCCAGTTTATGAGTTTCAATTTTAATATGGTTTCACAATTTCAGATCCGTAGTTGTTGTCAAATGACTAGAACAAAACTGCATTCAGGGTAGGAAATGCCAACAATAAGGTTGCTTGTGTACAATTAAATTGGCCCCTCATGTGTTAGTATCATGCATTTAATTATATGATTGCGTACCAGTTTTTCCACAGGGCCCCTGCCACATTCAGTGTGCAGGGTGGATAGTGCTCACTCAATAAACAGCCCTTCGCTTTTGTGTTTTGTCGTTTACTAAATGCATGATCCGTACACTATTCACTGCACACTGGTGAAACTGTGCTGTGAATGCAAACTTATTTCCTCATAGGCTTGTTTTGTTTTGTTTATGGTGCTGCTGATCAATTGTAGCACAAGCAGCTTTCACAAGTATTAATCTGTCCTTCTGCATATCTGTAAGATAAAGTAATGGTAGTATTCACATTTTGCAGATGAAAATCGAGACATAGAGGCTAATGTCAAACACACTTCTTAATCTTGGATGCCCAATGGGATTACATTTAGGAGCCGATATTCTCAAGTATTTAACATTATGTACAGTGCTTTATAATGTTCAAGCCACAGCACCTGTTATGCTGCAAGTGCTCAGCATGCCTGCAGATCAGACCCAGGGTGTCAAGTCAGGCAGCCATAAAAAGAGGAACACAGAATTAGTGACCATGTGTGAAAAATTCAAGTGCCTTGCCCAGCATCCCAGAGGAACATAATAGCAGAGGCAACAAATGAGGCAAGGATCCTACAGACAATCGCCTCCGTTGCTACACAATCCTAATGAATTCCCTGGGCACTGTCCATTCTCTGTACTGAAAGCAGCATAGATCCTGTGGAAAAAATATGTGACAACATAATTAAAGATGGTCTTGGAAAGCATATCCACAGTGAGGCTGACTTAAGGTTGCATTGGCATTTCCTAATTATTGAATATTTGACTTGACATCCTTAATATATAATACAATTGTCCTTAATGCCATACAATGTAATATAACTTTTAATGTAGTTTTAATATGTAATTCTCTGTTTTTAAAAATATGTATTTTTAAAAGAGTAAAAATGCTGTCATGACAAACCTGCTTGTCCAACTAAGGTTCATCAGGTCATCATAACCTTTAGATTTTCAGCTAACAGCAGTGGTAGGTTCTCATCTATGTGTACCAATCAGTAAAGGGAGATGAGGCATTCATTTTCCCAGCAGCTTTTGCTGTTGTTTGCTGCCAGAAGAGGATGCTGAGACTCAGAACTCTTGCATTTCATGCCTGGTTTTGAGAGGTATGCTCTAACGATTACCAAGGCTGCTTCTACACTTGCTCCCTCCTGTTGGAGGTGGCATGGTAATGAGGCAATTCAAAGCAGGCTAATGAGGTGCTAATATACATATTCATGACTACATTAGCATAATTTCATCTGTATGAATTTCAAAGTGCAGACTTCAAATTGCAGATGGACAGTGAAGATGTGGGCAGCTTCTCAATAAGCGCCCCAATATGACATTCCCTTACTCCAATCTAGTTTCGTGGGAGTAAGGGAATGTTGAAGTGGGACACATTTCGAAGCTGCCCTCATCTACATTGTCAGTCTGCAATTCAAAGTTTGCACTCTGAAATTTGCATGGCCACCATTATGCTAAAAAGGTGCTGAATATGCATGTTAGCCCCTCATTACCATGCCACCTACGACAGGAGGGGGCGAGTGTAGAAGCAGACAGAGCCTTCTTCTGGAAGTTCTGGTTAACCTGTCATCCCTACCCACCGGCGCCTCTAGCTTCTCCTAGGTCTAGTCTCTCTTGGTCTCAGATGCCCCCGTCATCCACCTACCTTTCAGTCAACCTATTTCTGCTTCTCTTCCTCCTCACTGCATGGGCACCTGGGGGCAGGGGGCAGGGAAAAGAGAAGGGAGAGAGACTTGCCTGCTCTTTGTTCCTGTCCCTAGCACATATGGTTCACTCCTCTCAAGTGATCCCCAGATACTCATGCTGATATAATTGCTCCCCAGCATTTCTGCTGGATCATTTTTTTGTTGTGAACTCTGGAGTTTATATGCAGGGGGCATATGTTAAATGCTTTGCTTTAGAACCAGGCTTCTGCCTTTATGCACTTCCACTTTCTAGCAGCAATTGCTTTTCTGTAACTTAAAACATGAATACAGATGTAGTTGATACAAACTAATCCTAGAAAAGGGCCTGATGAAGAGTTGTAATCTTATTTCTTCTGAGAGTTTGGTGAAATCCCACATTACATATGAGGCTGTACTGCACCACTGGTGGTACATAAATAATGCGGAAAACTAATTTGCAGTCATGCTAATAAAAACCTGGAAAAGACTAGCTTCTGATTTTGATCCTGGTCTTGTCTCACTATCCACAGTGATTTGGGTTGCACCAGACATATGCTACCTTGCTGAACCGAATTTTGTACCTTGGGTAAAAGTATGTGTACACATAAAACCCCATGAAATTCAGAATAACTGACAACCTTGAGACCTAAAAGACAGGGTGGGAAACAAGAGAGAGAAAACTTACCAGAAAGGTCTTGAAGGAGCAGTCACCATAATCTAATACATACACAAAATATGTGTGTGGGAGAGCACAGATATCAAAAATTCTACCCACATCTCTGCTTCTTGTATGTTTAAAGATGTGAGTATGAGGTGGAGACGTAGCCCTGACTGTGAAACATTATGTTTGTAGTCTAATGCAATGGAGAGAAACGCAACTTTTTATAGATGCTTAAACTAGGACATTTTAAAATGTTTCTAAAATTTTGTATAGCAAAGTGAGAGGTAAAAGAAAATATAAACTTGTGTCTCTGTCTCCAATGCGCAAACTTAAGTCTTGTGCTCTTTGGAAGAGAGACAAGCAAAGAGAGAAAATTAATTATACAGAGTATGAACATGCAGGTTCAAAGAAACTAATCTATCTAGGCTGATTAATAAGTTGAATTTTGGAGAGCCATGGATATACATTGGGGAAGTGAAGTCTGTGTGCAGAACAGGGTTAGTAACCCTGCACAGGCCCCACAAATGAAGCATCCAGATGGTATTGTGGTTTTTAAGTGTAATGTTATCTGGCCAGGTAGTGCAGTCTCTTCTTGTCCCCGAAGCCACATGAACAGAAAGAAAATAATTTCCAGTATTCTTTGGGCAATGACCTGGACTTAAATTTCTGTGCCTGATGGAATATAGAAACCTCACACTGAGCAATACATGGCTAGGGAGCTATTATGGACCCCATGATCCCAGATCATTCCACCTGGGAGAGAAGAGTAGGCCCACGGTCCTCAGCTCCTGGAGCAAGGTCTGGCTGAAAGTAAGAGCTCCTGGAACAACTGCTGCCTTGTAGCTCTACTCTGAGGGAAGGTAGGGCTAATGTTGAGCCACTTTTGCTGGGACTCTCCTTCCATATTAGCCTGTGAGCCTAGTTAGGACTCCACCTTTATGGAACTCTTCAGAAGGAAAACAAGAAGTCCTGTGGCACCTTATAGACAAACAGATATTCTGGAGCATAAGCTTTTGTGGGCAAAGACCTGCTTCGTCAGATGCATGAGTGGGGGTTAGGGTGACTCCCTCTTTAAATCCTCCTATGAAACCCCCCCTACACTCATGCATCTGACAATGCGGGTCTTTGCCCATGAAAGCTTATGCTCCAAAACATCTGTTAGTCTATAAGGTGCCACAAGACTTCTTGTTGTTTTTGAAGATACAGACTAACTCAGCTACTTGTCTGATACTTCAGAAGAAAGAGACCCTTCCCATATCCAAGGGACAGTTGATTTGTGTTGACTGCTGTTTGTGTTAGTTGACAACCCTGGCAGTTGGGGGTGGACTGTCCAGAGCTAGGCCTGCTGATGTGGGGAGGACAAGGGGGACAAATGTACAGGGGCTTGTCATTTCCAAACCCCCAGTGCTGTGGCTGGGACTCTTTGAAAGGTGACAGGAACATCATCACACTACTTTGTGCAGCTTCTGAAGGTGGAGGGGCCCTGCCCTTGGCCTGCCCCTTCTGCCCCAGGCTCCACCCCCATGGTGTCTGTCTCCCCACTATCTGGAGCTCAACATGAAGACTGAATTTCTTGTAACTGAACTGGTGTGAGGGAACACTCAAATTTTGCTGAACAGAGGTTGAGTGAGTGCTAAGGCCTGGTCTGATGCTTAAGGGCTCTCTGGAGAAAGAATGTGGTAACACATGCAAAAATATGGGCCAAGGATTATATACCCTATGCAAAGCTCCTTTCAGCCTATAGAGATGTGTGGGCTGAAGGTCAGCAGGAAATAAACCTGTGGAAAAACATTACTGAGTTTTTTTCTTTTGGTCTTTGGACATTTTTTTCTTGTGTTACCTTGTTAAAGGACAATCTCCGCTGTCTTCTGTGACTCTGACAGTGTAGGAAGGCCATAAACAATGCCTAAGAATGCTTTAAATTGGCAGATCCTGAATTTTGGACTGTGCCTAGCATTAAAAGAGAAAAGTGAAATAACACACAATATTCCCACTGTACCTCTAAAACCTGTTATCCAGACAGAGAATGTGAAATGCAATCTCCCACCTCAAACAATAACTATTAGGTGACTTACGGGAGAAGGCGATTTTACTAGAATCTCAGAAAAAAATCACAAATTGCTTTCAATTCTCCAAGAGAGAACTCGGAATGAGAAAGAAATGGTTTTCTGACACAGCTAAGATACAAGATTGACTGGCTAGGGGTCATGCCCCGCAGTCCTGACTCAGCAAGGGATACTGGTTCAAGCCAAAGATAAGAGTTTCATTGTAAGTTCTGACAGTGACTTGCCATGTGAATAAGTCACAGTTTCTGTGTTTGAAAGTGAATAGTTTCCTGGTCTTCAGTTTCCCTTCCTAATGAATTTTACTGCATGAGATGCCTTTATGTGAGGATTCCCTTAAAGCCCGGCTACTGTGTAGTCAAAATTCAGGCTTGGTTGAAAGACATATGACAGGGTAGAAGAACAAGCAGTCCTATAGCACCTTAAAGACTACCAGTTTTATTTATTAGGTAACAAGCCTTCATGAGTAAGACCCACTTCCTCAGATTTGGAACATGACACGGTGTTCACCCCGACAAAGGCTGAGAGCGTGAAGATGGCTCACTAGGCTAATTATCTGTTTAGGCTGCACCTGGGAGAGGTGTCAGGGAGCAAGGGGTATTAATTAAAGAGGAAACTCAGCTGGACAGGAACAGAGGGGCCCTGCATAAACTCCAGTAGCTGAGAGCAGAAGGATGTTGCCATGAGAGAAGCTATAGTCTTTGTCAGGTGAGAGACGGAAGGTAGGAAGTAGCCTTTAAAGCAGTGAGTGCAAGGAATTGCAGACCTTGATTGCTTGTTATAGCCTTCTTTGGCTGGAACACACTGTAAAGGACACAGCTGGGCTCCCCTACCAGCCACTAAGGAAGTGACAATGTCATGCGGATGTGAAAGAGAAGACCTCCATGGACAGTGAATCCTGAGAAAATTCAATTTATTCGATTTCCACAGAAGATGAAAACCACAGAACCCTGGTGAATCCAAGCCGTGAAGAGGGCGTAGTCAAGACTGGGAGAGTAACAGAGATCAACCAGAGGGGAAGGGTGATTAGCCCAGCAGAGCTGATTCCCAGACAAAGACAGAAGGAGGCACTCCAGTGGTGAGCACAGCATCCCATGACATCATGGAACTGAGAACCAAAAGTGACTGGATTGGCATCCTGCTCTGTAACCTCTACACTCTGTTGTCATAGCTAGTGACTTCTCTGACAAAATCATATTTCTCCTGTTGTTATTGCCATGCCACAAATACAGCCCATTCTAGTTTGATCATTCTGATGAAGCATGAGGCAGCTGAGTTCCAATGACAGAACCTGTTGCCAGTGACAACAGAGGAGACAGAGAAAGCAGCCTCATTTGGGGCATCTAGGCTGAGTTTGCAGTCCAGACAAGTTGGGCTTGGAGAAGGGACATATTTTGACTTTTAAAATGAGTTAAGTTGATACATATATCACTGAAAGAAGGGGAAAGTATGAAAAGTCACCACGGAATGCTGGTTTCACTCACTTTTCTTTACTATCTTTGCATTTCAAATTTGCATCCCTTTTCTGAGTAGCCTGCAGCATTGTCTTTCTGTTGTCCACTTCCTAAGCACAGATGTGAGGAGCTGATGAGTTCTGGTCTGAACCCAAAAGGGGCTAGGGGTGGATGGTGAGTGTAGCTGGGACAAGGAGGCCCCTTTTATCAGTGTAGTGTATTGTGTAGTGTGTTACCGGGTTTGTCATCCTAATGCAACTATAATTGGGGTTTCCACCACACCATCAGTAAAAGAGAGAGAACGACGCCCAGAAAAAAAATAAGCAGCCCCTGGGGTTTCTCTAAGTTCCAATAGTTATCTAGGACGGGCCATGGGTTAGCAGAATTCATTGGCTGGTACTATTACAAGGTGTGGGAAGGTGCGGGTCTTGGGCTTTAGTGTTACCTTCCAGTTAACATGAAAAACAAGACTCTTAAACGCGGACTACACCTTGTCCTGTAGAGCATGGAGGCTCAACAGGTCCTGCTTCCCAGCTGAGGCAGCTTGCTTTCAGAACTTCCTGGTCATTGGGTCGAAACCCTTTCGGGGGCCTTGGGGCGTAGGATGATCAGTCCTTGTCGCAGACAGCGTCTGGTCCCTCCAGGATTAGGGAGTTCCTCCACCTCCTTACGTTGTTGCCCCGCTTTATGGTCTTGCCATTTGCTGGCTCCACCTGAGGCTTGACACATCACATCCTGGCTGCTTCTGCTTCCTTTTGCCTGCAAACCCTCCACACTTCTCCCGCCCTCCTTTTCATCTTACTCAACTATAAATTTTCTTCTATACTATAAATTTCCTTTTAAGGCATGCAGAGAGTGCCGCTGGAGTTGCCGAGTCGGGATCATGGGTTCCTTCCTGTTTACCAATTTTGAGCTGAGGATAGGGGTGACAAAAGTCACTTACATAGCCTGCAGGCAATTTATCTGATAAGACAAAAAAACGGTTTAGGCCTGTCTCCTATACTTTGGTTCCTCATTTCTTGCCCTGAGGGTGGCAAACATTGTGGGGTTGCTTTTTCATGCTAGGTTAGCCTCCCATGTATATACTGTGTTTGTCTCCATCCCATGCACCACCCTTTGTCTCGCATACCTCACCGCATTGTTCAAGTGCCTATGCAATTCACCTTAACATGCCCGAGCGTGGCCGATGACTTAGGGTTCGCTAGACTAGTTTTACACAAGGTGTACTCTCTGTTAACCCCTTTCAGGTGTGGAACATCATTATCTAGCTGTCCTAATTCCCTGAGATCAGTGCTGGACTCCACAGTAGCATAAACACCCTCTTTCCTAGGCTTCCAACCTTGCGGGGGCACTCTGATTTAGGGTTTTTGCCTCCAAGGACATGCAGTAGTTGAAGGAAATATACATAGATACAAGGATTTCTTAAAGCAACCACTGTTTACTTTAAACAGTAGAAGGCCTGAAGAAGAGCTGTGTGTAAGCTCCAGACTTGTCCCTCTCACCAGCAGAAGGTGGACCAATAAAACACACTGCCACAACTAACTTGTCTCTGATATCCTGGGACTAACATGGCTACATCAACACTATATAACACAGGAGGTCAGATCTAAGCAAAACAGTCAACACCTGTGCACTATTCTCCACCTTAGTTTCTTCATCACTTTTGAGTATTTTTGGGGACATGGTCAGTGTCTTCTAAGGATTTGAATGTCTTTCCTCTCCTCTTTTCCACCTACATGTATTTGCTCCAGAATATGAATCTTTTATCTTGGACTATGCAGGACATGTTTTCCAACTCGTTTAGCAGTCAAAAAGGTTCCCCTTCATTTGAGGTACCTGTCCCTCTATTCCTCTAATGCACTTTCCTAACTTTTCAGCCTTTTGTTTGCAAATCTTTATATCTGCTTTGTTCTCCTTCTTTTGAAATTCCAGTCCTTCTCCTTTAGAGATCTGGTTTCCCTTGGCTTCAGCCATTGCATTGTCCTATTCAGGCGTAATCTATTAACTTGTTGGTGACAGTTACGAGTTATGAGGGGTGCAAAGACCAGTTTATATGCAACAGGAACTGGGAACTGTGAAGAGACATATGAGTTGATTCTACTGCAAAATATAATTAGGAGGGCCAAAAAGGAATCTGAAGAACAGCTAACCAAAAATTCAAAAAGTAATAGAAAAAATATTAAGTGCATCAAAAGCAGGAAGCCTGCTAAACAACTAGTGGAGGCATGGGATGATTGGAGTACTCAAGGACAATAAGGTCATTGCAGAGAAACTAAATGAATTCTTTGCTTTGGTCTTTACAGGTGAAGACAAGAGGGAGATTTCCAAACCTGATCCATTTTTTTTAGGTGACAAACCTGAGGAACTGTCCTATACTGAGGTATCATTAGATGAAATGTTGGAAGAAATTGATAAATAATCAATAATACTTCACCAGGACCATCAGCATTCATGCAAGAGTTCTGAAATAACTCAAATATGAAATTACAGAACTACTAAAATGGTTTATAAACTATCCTTTAAATCATCTTCTGTACCTAATGACTGGGAGATAGTTAATGAGATGTCAATGTTTAAAAAGGGCTCTAGAGGTAATTCTGACAATTACAGGCCAATAGTCTAACTTCAGTACCAGGCAAATTGATTGAAACTATACTAAACAGAATCATCAGACACATAGATTAACATAATTTGTTGTGGAAAAGTCAACATGGTTTCTGTGAAAGGAAATCATGCCTCACCAATCTACTAGAATTCTTTGAGGAAGTCAACAAGCACGTGGACATGAGGGATCCAGTGCATATAGTGTACTTACATTTACAGAAGGTTTTGACAAGGTCCCTCACCTAAGGCTCTTATACAAAGTAAGCTGACATTGTACAAGAAGGAAGATCCTCTCATGGATTGGTTGAAAGATAGGAAACAGAGTAGGAATAAATGCTCAGTTTTCAGAATGGAGAGAGGTAATCTAGTGTGCCTCCCAGGGGTCCCTACTGGAACCAATCCTATTTAACATATTCATAAATGATCTAAAGAAAGGAATGAGGTGGCAGAAATTGCAGATGATACAAAGCTGCTCAAGATTGTTAAGTCCAAAGCAGACTGTGAAAAGGGATCTTACAAAGCTTGGTGACTGGGGAACAAAAAGGCAAATAAATTTTCATGTTGCTAAATGCAAAGTAGTGCATATTGGAAAACGTAATCTGTATAAAATGATGAGTAAATCACTTGAGAGAGAGGGAGATCTCAGAGTCTTTGTGAATAGCTCTCTCAAAATATGCATTCACTGTGCAGCAGCAGTCAAAGCAACAAAAGTTAGGAATCACTACAAAAGGGATAGAGAATAGGGCAGAGAACATTTTATTGCTTCTGCATAAATCCATAGTACATCCAGATTTTGAATACTCCATGCAGAAGTGGTTGCTGCATCTCAAAATAGATAACTTCACATTGAAAAGAGTTCAGAAAAGGACAACAAAAATTATTAGGGGTATGGAACAGCTACAAGCTAGGACTTTTCAACTTGGAAAATAGATGACTAAGGGATGAATATGATGGAGGTTTATAAGATCATGACTGGTGTGGAAAAAGTGAATAAAGAAAAGTTATTTACTCCTTCCCCTAACAAAAGTACTAGTGGACATCAAATGAAACTATCAGGTTTAAAAGATACAGGAGGAAGCACTTCTTCACACAATGCACAGTAAATCTCTAGAACTACTTGCCAGAGGACGTCGTGAGGTCCAGAACTATAAGAGAGCTGAAAAAGAGCTAGATAAATTCATGGATGATAAATCCATCAATGGCTATTAACCAGGACGGGCAAGAATGGTGTCAGAAGTTGGGAATAAACTATACGGAATGGGTCACTATTCTGCTCATACCCTCTGGGTACCTGGCATTGGCCACTGCCGGAAAAGTGAATACTGGGCTAGATGGCCTTTTGACCTGATCCAATAGGGCCGTTCTTATGTTCCTATGATCAACTGCAGCAGGAGCTGCACATTAGCACCGTCTTGCATATGAGATGGAAGAGGTGTATGATGCAGTGTGCCAAGCCCTTTGAGGGTTCTTGCTAGAGACTTCAGAGTCCTATATACCATATCCCAGCAGAAGAACAATGGAGATGGGTCACCTCAGTTCCTGACTGGGAGCTGTGAGACAAGGAAGGGTGCTCTGTCCTGGCCAAGGGAGCCTGAGCGATAACCAAAAGTTGGGTTCTGCCTGCATTTTGCTCTGTGCAAGGAGAGAGCAGACCTGAGAACTAACCCTAAAAAAACAGATAAAAGGAAAAACAGAACATGAGAGAAGCAGTCCAGGGAAAACAATGGCAGCTAATTAAAGGAGTTGAAGAAGCTGGTATGTTACTGCTGTTCATAGGATGCCTGGGTTGAGACATGAGACAGTGGGCAGGTCCAATTTCCCCCCAGTGGTTAGTGAAGACCTTGCTGAGGGCTGAAGATCCAGGTGAAGACCAGAAGACAAATCATTTTTTGAGCTTTGTTATGGCAGAAGAAGTCCATCTAGCATACATGTGTGACTTGATCAGAGGACTGAGCCACAGAAGACCTGCCCCAGGGGAGGGCAATAATTTACAGGAGGCACCAGAACCGAAAAGAGTTTGCAGAATCACACCCAATAATCAAGAGGCTCTGAGTACCCAGGGGCTGCATCTGTACTAACAAGTTTTAGTTTTTCTTTCTTTCTTTCTTTCTTTTTTTTTTGGAAAAAACAGCCCTTTTTCGAAATACAACACAGAGCATCTACACACAAAATGCACTCTTTCGATCAGAAATTGAAAGAACATGGCTCTTCTTCCAGAAGCCCTTCTCTACTTCCAGATCAGGAGCAGTGCCTTCCTTTGAAAGCTTCTTTTGAAAAAAAGCATGTGTAGACAGTGTGCGGGCCCCCCCCCTTTTTTTTTTTTTGAAAGAGCCATCCTCATAGCGCCCAATTTTTCTATCCCTGGCCTGCTCTTTTGAAAGAGCAGGGGCTGTGTGGATGTTCTCTATTGTAAGAGTGATCAATCCATGTTTTTGTGTGGGGACACATTCTTTCAAAAGAATTTTTTATGAACAAATCTTCTAGAAGAACATCTTTCGAAAGATCACTGTGGAATAGGTGTAGCCAGGATGAGTTTAGATGGATGTTACCATTTTATTTCTTGCCTTTGTCTAAAATCTCTATTTCATTTACGTATACATGGGGTAATTCACTATTCTCAAAAGCTTGTTTCTTCCATGTTATTTAGGTTGCCATCATTAAGTTCAAACAGCAGCTCAGCTAGTACATGCCCCTTTCAACTTTTGCTCCCTGTTAACAGAACTA
Source organism: Carettochelys insculpta (assembly GCF_033958435.1). NCBI lineage: Eukaryota > Metazoa > Chordata > Testudines > Carettochelyidae > Carettochelys > Carettochelys insculpta. The sequence goes on from NC_134148.1 coordinate 11,740,575, forward strand.
AATTAAGGAAATTGAAAGCTTCCTGAGATACATTTTCAGTGCTTCATGGAAGCTAGAAATGATACAACAGTGGCTGAGACGGAATTTAAAAGGGTAACTACCATGACCTTAAATTTAAAGAGTTTTTTTTTCCTCTTAGAGACCTGGAACATGCCTTATTACATTAGCATCAATTATTTTTAATTACCTAGATTTTGTTAAAAATTCTTATCTTTCTCAAGTTTGGTTTCCTGGTTTGATAATCTCCTGTCACATTCCCATTAATATTCATTAAAAGTAGCTCAAAGTATCTGAAACTTCAATAACATCATTAGATTAACATTTCTTTTTCACATCCTGGGCTAATGTCACTCTTGTTAGTTTTTATTGCATGGTTTGATATTTGTGTTTTAGTATTATATAGACAAGGAAAATAATTGTAAAACTTTAAACTACTAAACCAAGCCATTAAAAGCAATCAATTTTTATTGAAATGTCAGGCTGACATTCTGTTTTTAACCTTTTGCTCCACCCTTGCTTTATGTTTTCTGTTTTCGTCGCTATGCCTTTGACAGTAGAACCATTTCATTATGAAGTTTGTCACTGAATACCCACATAACTTCATATTATGGCAACATGTTGCCTTTTAGATATTTTGGGATGCTGTTAGTGTCCAATAAGAAGTTTGTGGGACACTAAACAACTCCAGAAAAGTCAGGAGAGTTGAAGTTCAAGTAGTGACATGAGAAAGTCATTCCCAAAGAGACCTCTGCACATTTTTCTCCAAAGCAATGTCAATCTCGAATCTTAATTTTTGATTTTACTTTGTAAGTGAAGTTATATAAAGCGAATCTTCACACAGGCGGCCACTGCTGTTTATTGAAGATGACTGGTACAAAAAAAGTTTAGCAACAGATAAGAATCATCAGTAAGTATTTTAACTGGAGGTGTGAATATTTTATAAGCATTGCAGATCAAGGGATGAAGTTACATATTTGGAATTGTTATCATATTCCAGTGCCGTTGTTACTTGTGCATGTAGAATCAGATCCTCTAAAGAGGGTGAATGTCACTGAGATGACACCATTTAGGAAGAGGGAAGAGTTTCAAGCTAGTTCTTCCTTTCTTGCTCTCAAAAGATTACATACATCCTTTTGCCACATGAGGACATGACAGTGCAAGGGACCATAACATGTGCTTCTCTTTAATAATGTTTGTGATGAAACTTCCCAGGGCATGTCTCAATTGTTAATAGGTTTTGGCCATCCTGAAGAAGGGTTCAAATAGATATTTAAAAAATAAGACCATGAATTGTTGTATAGTGATGAAAGAATATGGGAAGAATGAAAAGGATACAAGTAAAAAACAATGACATTCTTAGACCTAAACCAAGAACCCATTACCCTCACTGGTGCCAGAAGGCTGGATAAATTCAAGGCCAGAATGCTGCATATAAAAATGGCAATTTATTCCCATTCAAATATTTTGGGTGTGCAAACACATACACACAATATATATACAGGCTGAAACTCCCAAAACCAGCATTCTCTCGCCTGGCAACATTTGTCTTCTGGAAGGACCATGGATGTTACTGGATCAGAGATGGTGGGGTGGGAATTTAGTATGGAGAGCCTGGCTGCCTTCGGCAGGGGGGTCCCCCTCAGAGCTTGTGTCCCTGGCCAGAGGCACAGCCACCTGCACTCGATGCCTGTGGAGCTGGGGCTGTGCTGACAGCCTGGCTGGGGCTGCTTCCAGGATGTCCACTTCTTCTTCAGGCCATGGTCTATTCAGAATTTCTCTGAAATGTTCTGTCCAGTGTGATTCTTGCTCTCTTCCTGTTGTCAGTAACTTCCCTTGTTTGTTCTTAATGGGGGCACTTGTCCTGCCATGATATTTGCCACAAACAAGCTTGGTGATTCTGTACACATTTCCTTGCTCCCCTCAATTAGCTGCATCTTCAGCTTTTGTTGCAAGGTCCTCCATGAAAGGTCATTTGTCTGCCCTCACTAGCTTCTTCATTTTTTGGTTTGCCTCTCTGTAGTTCTGCTTGTATCTTTCTTGAATTCTGGCTGATTTAGCTTCTGTCAGTCTCTTCTTTATGTCCTGTGTCTTTTCAATGTCCTTCCATGTATCCAGCTTGATCCACTCCTTCCTCTTCTTATTATCCTTAAAACCCAGACAAGCATTGCTGCTCTTTGTGTAGACTGCTGCTATCTGTACTCATACCACATTGATTTTATCTGTGATAGTGGTAGGTACATCATCCCTTAAATCTTGCAAAGCTTGGGATCTGTTCCTCAGTTGAATGGTGAAGGCAGTCTTCATGGTAACGTCTCATAGTTTTTCAACATTGAAGCATCTTTGTATTGGTGTCTTTATGCCTGTTCTTCACAGCTTGAGTTTCACAAGTGCCATCACTCAGTGGTGATCACTACCAACGTCTGCTCCTCTCCTCACTTTCACATCTTGCAAGCAGCTTCTCCATGTACTGTTGATCATCAGATGATCGATCTGGTTCTTGTCTCTGACATTTAGTGAATACCAAATCAGTTTGTGAATGTCACAGTGTGGGAAAAGAGTCCCTCCAATGACCAGATAAATCTTGATGGAGCAAAACCCTACAAGTCTGTCATCATTGGTGTTCATGGTGCCACACCCATGTCTGCCCATGGCCCTGTAATAGTGTGTGTTATCATTGCTCACTTTGGCATTCAGATCACCCATAGTGATAGTAAGGTCATGGTGTCATGTACACACCATTTCTGTCTGAAGCTGCTCATAGAAGGTGTCTTTAATTTCTTCACTCTTGTCATTGTCAGGGTGATGTTCACTTGTCTTCCTTTCAGTCTAACCCTCATCAGTCTGCTGTTGACAGGTTTCCACTCTAGCAAACATTTCTCAATCCCCTTCTTAAGGATGATGGCCACCCCCTCATAATGCTGGTCATTATCTCTTCTGGAATAGACCACTGTTTCTCCTGCAGAAGTCTTCAGTCTCCCTGTCCTGTCCATCTACTTTCACTAACAACAAGGATGTGTAGGTTGTAGCATTTCATTCTGGCAATTATTGTGCTAGCTTGCCAGTGTCATACATGCTTTGTACATTCCAGAATCCATTTCACTTTACTTCACTGGACACCTGAAGGACAGAAATGTGGGAGGCCCAAGACAACATGGTGGCACACCGTCAACTCAGACATGAAGAGAATGAACTATAACTGGGACACACTGGAGAAAATGGCCAAAGACAGAAGTGGAGGACCTTCGCTGCTGCCCTACACACCACCGATCACAATAGGCTTTACCTTACTATCTAACTACTCTGTCTGGGTCCAACTCCATTCAATATTTTCATACCTTGGTTGGATAATGGCATAGAAAGTACACTTACAAAGTTTGTGAATGACACCAAGATCAGAAGAGTTTGCAAGTGTTCTGGAGGACATGATTAGAATTCAAAATGATTTTGACAAGTAGGAGAAATTGACTGAAAAAAAAAGGATGAAATTCAGTAAGGGCAAACGCAGAGTATACTATGGTTAAGAAGGAACAATCAGTTTTATGCATACAAAATGAGAAAGAAAAAGCAGTCAAGTAGCACTTTAAAGACTAGCAAAATGGTTTATTAGGTGAGCTTTCGTGGGACAGACCCACTTCTTCAGACCATAGCCAGACCAGAACAGACTCAATATTTAAGGCACAGAGAACCAAAAACAGTAAGTAAGGAGGACAAATCAGAAAAAGATAATCAAGGTGAGCAAATCAGAGAGTGGAGGGGTGGGAGGGAAGGTCAAGAGTTAGATTGAGCCAAGTATGCAGACAAGCCCGTATACTGACTCAGAATAAGTGAGTCACCATAGGGGCTTGTCTGCATACTTGGCTCAGTCTAATTCTTGACCTTCCCCCCACCCATCCACTCTCTGATTTGCTCACCTTGATTATTTTTTTCTGATTTGTCCTCCTTACTTACTGTTTTTGGTTCTCTGTGCCTTAAATATTGAGTCTGTTCTGGTCTGGCTATGGTCTGAAGAAGTGGGTCTGTCCCACGAAAGCTCACCTAATAAACCATTTTGCTAGTCTTTAAAGTGCTACTTGACTGCTTTTTGTTTTGATAGTGTATAGACTAGCACAGCTTCCTCTTGTTTACTATTCAAAATGAGAAAGGATTGTCTTGGAAGGAGTACTGGAACAAATTGCCTAGGGACTTGGTCAAATCTTCATCATTGGAGGATTTTAAGAACAGGTTAGACAAACTCTTGTCAGGGATGGTCTAGCTCATATTTACTCCTACTTCAGTGCAGGAGAATGGACTTGATAACCAACTGAATTACTTTCCAGTCCTATGCTTCTTCTACGTAAAGTAAAGCACTAAGGAAGGGTAGCCTAGCAATCATTTTATCATGTTCTGGTAGGCCTCGAGAAGGAACTTCAATAAGAAGGGCTTCTGAGAATCAGAAAAGGACGCTACTGTTCCATGACCTGAAGAGATCCTCTCACAATACCATTGTTACTAGCCAACTGTGTAGTTCCTTAAAGGGCCCCAGTAATTCATCCATCAGACCCTCTTATCTCTCAAGAGAGGAAATTTTTCCCCGTTAACACAGTCCCCCTCGGATCTAACACTTACTCCCATCTCTTCTGGGAGCTGGACTCTGATTAACCCTGTCCCCTTCTGCAACCATTGAGAGTCTCTAGCTGCGTCTACACGTGCACGCTACTTCGAAGTAGCGGCACCAACTTCGAAATAGCGCCCGTCGCGTCTACACGCGTCGGGCACTATTTCGAAGTTAACTTCGACGTTAGGCGGCGAGACGTCGAAGTCGCTAACCTCATGAGGAGATAGGAATAGCACCCTACTTCGATGTTCAACGTCGAAGTAGGGACTGTGTAGACGATCCGCGTCCCGCAACGTCAAAATTGCTGGGTCCTCCATGGCGGCCATCAGCTGGGGGGTTGAGAGATGCTCTCTCTCCAGCCCCTGCGGGGCTCTATGGTCACCGTGGGCAGCAGCCTGTAGCCCAGGGCTTCTGGCTGCTTCTGCGGCAGCTGGGGATCTATGCTGCAGGCACAGGGTCTGCAACCAGTTGTCAGCTCTGTGTATCTTGTGTTGTTTAGTGCAACTGTGTCTGGGAGGGGCCCTTTAAGGGAGCGGCTTGCTGTTGAGTCCGCCCTGTGACCCTGTCTGCAGCTGTGCCTGGCATCCCTATTTCGATGTGTGCTACTTTGATGTGTAGACGTTCCCTCACTGCGCCTATTTCGATGTTGGGCTGAGCAACGTCGAAGTTGAACATCGACGTTGCTGGTCCTGGAGGACGTGTAGACGTTATTCATCGAAATAGACTATTTCGATGCCGCAACATCGAAATAAGCTATTTCGATGTTGGCTGCACGTGTAGACGTAGCCTCTGTCTGTGCATACTTGAGGAATTCTGTTTGCTATTATGAACTGTGTGTTTAAGCCCTTAAGATTAATTTCATACCTCCCAACATTTCTGGTGGCTCAAGTGAGATCTAGTCCAACTTGAATTTGGCCCCTCTTGTCTCTCCATCTATGGTGTCTGAATGGCTATGCACCCCGCTTTTTTTTGTTCCAACTCAAAACCATTTGTTGCCCATATAAACCTCTCTACTTTTAAGTGTTTCTGTACAAAACAATTTTGGCTGGGCACCATGTAATGTAAACTTAATTAAGAGGGATGTGTGTTATGATTTCTTCGATGAAGGAACACCATGTGTTTTCTGGAACGGGTTTCAAAACAGAAGATTTCGTACCAGAAGTCACCTCACTAAACCCTCTTTTTTTCCCACCATCCAACTTGCCATTGGTTCATCGTGAGAAGCCCCAGGAAGGGCACTACAGACCACTAGTTTTTAAGAGACCTTGGCATGGCAACAGCTGCTGTATAATAAAACTGATCAAGTGATTTTCTCAATAAACTTATCCCTTTTCTACTGCTTATGGAATATCTTATTACCTCTTAACTGGTCAGAGTAATTTAACACCTTTTTCTGTGAAGCTTTTATCCCTATAGGTTCATTATAAACAATTTTTGTGTACATTTGATATGTAAATTTCAAGATATATTTGTTAGCTGTGATTAGTTCCAGGGTATTTGTTCACAGATTGGCCACTAATGCTGTTAGTCCTCAGGAGAAAGTGAAGAGAACAGTGCAACATTCAAACTCTTGGAGGTATAGTTAATAAAATAGATCAATTTTTAAAATATGTCCTATGTAACCTTTCCCAAAATTTTCACACCTAGAAAATGCATGCCGTTGTCAGGTGTATAAGCTGAATGAGGCTCCATCAGAAATCTCAGATGGAACGTAGTCTGCTGTTGTAAAACATTAGCAGCTAATTCAAGGAGTTGAGGGGAGCAATATGTGACTGCTGTCCATGTTTAACAGCGTGTGTGCCTGAGCTCTAACAGGGGGGTCTTGGGAATCTTGTCTTTTTATGGTAAGTAGCATTCCCCATGTACTAAAATATACCAGACTCAACTGCAATTTTCTGTTATTACTGTGATTTTTGACACAGTTATGGAAGGAATCATTAGCTGTGAAATGTCTAATTATCTTTGTGCTTGGTCTTGGCAATCGATTTGTGATTTCTTTTCCTCTTGCTGCACTCCAGCCCGTGTAAAATATGTTATGAATTACAATGTTTTAGTCTGTAATCTTAAAATTCACTTAGCTGTGCAAGTACAATTTTCTGTTGAATACTCAAATATAAAAAGGTGCTGTGGAAGGAGAGTCTTGGAGTTTTTTGTGCTAGTCACTTACTTGCAGGTGTGAATGTATTAATTAATGTATTAATTAATTAATTAATTAAAATTAATTCAAAAGATACATAACATCTGCAGCCTAAATATTCTAGGTGTGTCTACACTAGAATGCAATGTCGAAGTAGCAAGCCCAACTTTGGAATAGTGTGCGCTGCGTCTACACATGGCACATGCTACTTGGAAGTTGAAATTGAAGTTAGATGGCGAGATGTTGAAATCACTAGTCTTATCAGAAGATGGGAATAGCACCCTACATCGACGTCTAACATTAACGTAGGACACGTAGGCATTCCTTGTCTCGCTACTTCCAAATAGTGAGGTCCTCCATGGCGGCAATCAGCTGTTAGGCGGAGATGTGCTGTCCAGCCCCTGTGGGGCTCTATGATCTCTGTGCCCAGCGGTTCTTAAAGACGTGGGGACCCGGAAACCCCATAGCAGGAAGCTGAGACCATGCGGGCAGCAGCCGTGCCACAAGGTGCCCCTGCATGGCCCAGATGGAGACCATGGCAGCAAACCAGCCCCCCAAGCACCCCCAGAGCTCCCCCCTGGGCCATCCCAGGGGTCCCAGACCTCCAGCCAGTGGGGAAGGAAGCGAGGCCCCTTCTGGACCGACTCTGAGCTTCGTGACCTGCTGGGGCTCTGGGGTGAGGAGGAGGTGCTCCACATAATGGGGAGCAAGTGGCAGAATGTGGAGGCATTCTCCCAGCTGGCTGAGGGCCTGGCCACCCGGGGTTACCCTGCCTGCACTCCTGACCATGTCAGAAGTAAGGTCAAGGAGTAGCGGCAGGGTTACGCCCGGGCCTGGGACTCAGCCAGACAGTCTGGGGCTGCCTCCACAGCTTGCCCCTATTACCAGGAGCTCAGGGTTATCCTGGGCCCCCAGGACACCTCCTCCCACTGGCCACCCTTGACACCAAGGCCAACAAGCCCCAGCAGGCCTCGGAACCAGAGTCGGGTCTGGATCCCAGCTCTGCACCCCCAGGGCCAGAGCTGAGACCCTCCACCCTGGCCACAGAGTGGTCCAGTGAGGAGGGGGAGCTTGTGCTGGACATCCCCTCCTACAGCTCCAGCTGGGCATCCACCAGATGGGCCTCCCCTGACCATGGCAGTGGACTGTCAGATATGTACCCCAGAGGGCACACCCAAGGGCATGGGGCGTTGGCACCACTTGACCAGGGGCCCCCAACAACCCCAGCAGACCTCAGCCTGCCAGGGCCCGGGCAGACCATGGCCCAGGGATGGTGCCACAGCCACCAGTGCCTATCAGCACCCTCACCCACAGACAGGGCTGTGCCCCACCCCCGGTGAGAGTTCAGGGGACAAACCACTAGAAGGGGCCACCCACAGGGCCACTGCATGTACCGATGGGGGACAGGGGATGGGGACCAGATGCCCTTGGGGAGATAGGGGGGTGGGCCATGGGTCAAGGCTTGGTAATCACAGCCTCTGTCCCCTCTTCCCCCGTTTCCTCAGCTGCACCATCCGTGGTCCTGGACAGCCCCCCGAGACCCCTGGACCACCACTGCCCAGGGGCACTGCCTGTGCCAGGACGGGCCCACACCTGCCGGGGCCAGAGGCACACCACCCATGACCCTGAGGTGGCCACTGCCCTCCGGCACCAGGTGGACATCATGGAGTGGAGGCTCAACTTCAAGGAGTGGGAGGCCACCTGGGCCTGGGAGGCCTGGCAGGACTTTATGGACACCTTTAACTGGGTGGCCTCCACCTTTGAGGAGCTGGTGGCCCGGCTGCCCCCCATATTGTCCTCTGTGCTGCCCTCCCTGCCACCCCACATGAAGTCCTGCCTGCCACCCCACCCACCAGCTCCGCAGGGCAGGAGCCCACTGGGGCCAATCACTGGGCCGAGGACCCACCTCAGCCGTACCTCCCCGTCCTCCCGGCCCCCAGCCAACCTCGCCAGGGACCCTGGCTGAGGGGGGGACCAGCAACCTGAACATGGCGGGGGTCGTGCCTGTCCCCCCCCGGCCCTGGAATGATGGGCCAATGGCTGGCCTGCCCACATCTCCCCTGTGTATATAGTTGTCCCCTGTATATAGTTTACTATAGTTGTCCCCACCTGTATATAGTTATGTTCCATGATTCTGTTTATTATTTTCATATGCACAGAGGTGAGGTTTTTGGTTATTTAAACAATGAAGCAGTTTTATTTTTCAAAAACCCCATGCCCCATGTGCTTTCAGTGAGGGAGGTGTGCAGGTGCTAGGGGTGGTGTGCAGGGGACCCAGCAGGGATGGCGTAGGTGGTGCTTACTAGGGCCCCTGGTCAAAGTACTCCCTCAGGGCCTCCTGGACCCGCACCCTGTCCCAGTGGGCCTAGCAGCTAGGAGCAGTGGCTGGCTGGGGGTAGCCTGTTCCGGCCTTCAGCGCCCAGCCCTGCATGAAGGCCTCCCCCTTGCTTTCCACCAGGTTGTGGAGCATGCAGCAGGCACCCACAACCTGGGGGATGTTTGGGAGGCCCACGTCCAGGCGGGCCAGGAGGCAATGCCACCGACCCTTCAGGCTTCCGAAGGCCCACTCAACCACTTGGCAGGTGTGGGTCAGTAGCGTGTTGTAATACTCCTGGCTGGCATTGAGGTGACCCGTGTAGGGGCGCATAAGCCAGGGCTGGAGGGGTAGGCTGCATCTGCCACAAGGCAGAGGGGGTAAGGTGGTGTCCCCCAGAGGGATCTCCCTCTGGGGGATGTAGGTCCCCGCCTCCAGCTGGCGGCATAGTCCTGAATTGCGGAACACATGAGCGTTATGGGTACAGCCAGGCCAGCCCACATATGTGTCCTGGAAGCAGCCACGGCTGTCTGCCATGGCCTGCAGGACCACAGAGTGATAGCCCTTCCTGTTGATGTAGCACTCACCACTGTGGTCTGGGGCACAGATGGGGATGTAGGTCCCATCGAGGGCCCCAGAGTAGTTACGGAATCCCATGGTGGCGAATCCTGTGACAGCCGCGTCCAAGTCCTCAACTCGGATGACCCTCTGCAGCAGCAGAGCATTGAGCGCACGCACCACCTGCGGGGAGGGGACATGGGTGCTTGTGAGGGTATGCTCGTGCAGCATCTAGCAGGGCACCGGCTTGGAGGGCTTCCGGCTGCTGATGGATGTTCATGTCTGTGGGCTCGAGGTCTGCGAGGCTTGTGTCACCAACGCAGAGCTCATGCAGGGCAGGCTGAGTGTGTCTGGGAGGGGTCCTTTAAGAGAGCAGCAAGCTGTTGCCCCGGAAGGGCTAGTCTGCCCTATGACCCCATTCGCAGTCTTTCTTGGCCCCTTATTTCAAAGGGGGGTGCTTGTGTGTGTGGACGCTCTGCTTTTCCTTCGGGGGCAGCCCCTTTCTATGTTTCCCGTCACTACTTCAATGTTGAACATCGACGCCACCAGCCCTGGAGGATGCGTGGATGACACATGCCGAAGTAGCCTATTTCGATGTCGTTACTTCGAAATAGCCTTCTTCGACGTAGTGTCCTAGTGTAGATGTAGCCTCTGTCTTTGTATATTGTATCTTACTAGTATAAAACACTTTCAAGTGTATCGAATAGGTATGCTTTTTAACATTTGCTGGAGTTTTTTGTTTTCTAGATCACTGTTAGGATTTGTTTCCTGTAAATATATGCACAGAAAGTCAATCCACTAGCAGTAAAATGTCACCCTTCATTCTGACCAGCCTTAAATGTTCCCATGGGCTGAATATTAAACTCTCAAAAGTCTCTCCAGGGAAACAATACTGTTCCTACTGTTGCTCTTGCTGTCTCTCTGTATGGGATGTAAAAATATTCATGTCTTCAGCTATCATGGAGTATGTTCTGCTGCCAGAAGGCATAATTCCCCCCAGATATCTTCTTCTCCGTGCACTTAAAGAAAAGTTGCTCCTGCTTTTTGTTATTTTTCATAAAATTCAGGATAGCAGTTTGACTCCTCAGTGCTGTGGACTCTAACAGTGGAAACACTTGTTAAATTCAGTGTAATATTGTAAATATTTTGCTTAATAAGTGCTGTACTTTTGGCAGTGTGGTGCTTGTGAGGAAAGTTAATACAATGTGTATGTAAATTCTAGCAGCACCTGCAATTTCTGTGGACTGCAGTTTGGTGAACAGCATGTTAACAACATATTTTGCTGAAAAGTAGCAAGGGAGCAGGGTGCTGTCATGAGAGAACCTGAGTTGGCATCCACAGCCTTTTTGGAAATCTAAATAAGAGAAATGCAATGTTACATCAGTGAGTCACCCCCTCCAAAGGGAAGAAAGAGAGAGACATAAGTCCTGCTTCCATCTGACAAACCTTAATATTTTATCAAAAACTCCATTGCAACTGCCATCTGCCCTTCGATGTTTGCCCTTTTTCTGTCTGATTACCACGGTATTCTTGTACAAACATAACCTCTCTACTTGCTGATGAGCCCTCTAGCCTGGTCAAGTCAGCGAAATTATTAAGTATTACAATTTTGTGACATCATAACCCTTTATCTCAGCTTGAACAGCCATGGTGTAAACAGATTGTAGCATCCCTAAGTGAATCCAATGTGAAGAAGGGTAGGTTGAATAGAAGGGAGGCTGTAGTTAAATAGACATGGCATATGGAATTCACAAATAACATCTGTGAAGACATAACTGCAGATCTTCAACACAAATGTGAATAGTGTGCTCTTGTATGGATGCAAGACCTGACGTACTGAAAAGTCTTCACATCACAAGCTACAAGACACTCATAGACAGGTGCCTGAGATACATCCTACACATCAAATGGCAAGACTTTCTCACAGCTGAAGAGCTTTGGAATAGAGCAGGACAAGAAACACTTGGGGCTTGTCTACACTAGCTCCCTACTTCGAAGGAAGCATGGTAAGTAGGGTGTTGGGAGTTTATTAATGAAGTGCTGTGGTGCATATGCAGCACTTCATTAAACACATTCCCAGCCCCCACCCATGGCAACTTCAAAGTGTTAAACTGCAAAGTGCCAGCTCGTGCCTAGCTGCAGCTCACCCGCCGGTACTTGGAATTTTGAGGAGTAAAGGAACTTCGAAGTACCCTGGGCACTTCAAAGTACTGGTGGGTAAATCACGGCTAGACGCGAGCTGGCACTTTGAAGTTGCCGCGGAAGAGAGTTAGCTTAATGAAGTGCTGCATATGCAGCACAGCACTTCATTAATAGACTCCCAGCACTCTGCTTACCTTGCTCCCTTTGAAGTAGGGAGCTAGTGTAGGCAAGCCCTTGATGTTCAAATCAAGAGAAGAAAGTGGGGATGGCTAGGCCACACTCTCAAAAAAACCATCATCCAGCAAAGTCAATCAAGCTGTCATATGGAACCCACAAGGAAAATGCAAAAGAGGAAGACCTCTAACAATATGGAGAAGATCTGAGATTGAAGGAGAATAACTGTGGTACTCCTGGAGTCAGCTACAAGTTTATCCTAAAACAGAGTGAAGTGAAGGAAACTTGTGGATGACTTATGCGCCACTTGAAGTACAAGGGTTTAAGTCAAGTTGGTTCATTTGTGCTAGCAATTTTACATATATAAGACTGAAATATTGTCCAGAACTCTGGCTCACTGTGGTGGGGAGAAATTACAACTGCTAATGAGAATTGAAGACAAATTTTAACACTTCATTTTACAATTTAATATCTCTGTGTCTGCTTTGACATAGCTTCAGAGGGAACATTGCCAAATTGGCGAGGCACAATTTCTCTTTACAGAAACCATGTTGACTTTTCCACAACAAATTATGTTCATCTATTTGCCTGGCAATTCTGTTCTTTACTGTAGTTTCAGCCAATTTCCCTGGTACTAAAGTTAGACTTACCAGCCTGTGATTGCCACGATCACCTCTAGAGCCCTTTTTAAAAATTGGCATCACTTTATCTATCCCCCAGTCATTTGGTACAGAAGGGCCGTGTCTACACTAGCCCCAAACTTCGAAATGGCCACGCAAATGGCCATTTTGAAGTTTACTAATAAAGCGCTGAAATGCATATTCAGCGCTTCATTAGCATGCGGGCGGCCACGGCACTTTGAAATTGACGCGCCTCGCCGCCGCGCGGCTCGTCCCGACGGGGCTCCTTTTCGAAAGGACCCCTCCTACTTCGAAGTCCCCTTATTCCCCTTATTCCCCCATGGAATAAGGGGACTTTGAAGTAGAAGGGGTCCTTTCGAAAAGGAGCCCCGTCGGGACGAGCTGCACGGCGGCGAGGTGCGTCAATTTCGAAGTGCCGTGGCCGCCCGCATGCTAATGAAGTGCTGAATATGCATTTCAGCGCTTCATTAGTAAACTTCGAAATGGCCATTTGAGTGGCCATTTCAAAGTTTGGGGCTAGTGAAGATGTAGCCAAGATGACTTAGAGTATAGGCTATAATCTATTGTTAATAGTACCACAATTTCACCTCCAATTCATTTTATTTAAGCTTTTCTGAGGCTTGCAAGTTTTCAAAAGTTTTGCTGTTGCTGTTACAGAGGATCTGATTTGCCATTCTGGTCTGTTCAAATTCTTACGCCTTGTATTAAAATATGCAATGGTTTGTCTGCTCTTCTATTCCTACACCTTGATTTGCAGTAGCTGAAAGACCCTTCGGAATGAACTCATCTGTTTATTTTCCCATTCCACATGCATCTGGCTTTATGAGTGTGTGATGCAGTACCCACTCCACACAAGGTAGACTAGGCAGATCAAGTGACCTTATATGCTGCACCTGGAGGATTTCCAAGGATCAATAAAGCCTAGTGGAAGCTGACATTCACCTAATAAGGGGCAGTTTGGGCCTGTGTAAAGGAATGAAACTGAGATCAGAAATGGGCAACAGGGGAAGAGATTTGTTTGGGCCTGTGTTTTCTGGTGAGCACTCAGACAGAAGAAATAGTCTACAATTAGTCCCTAGGAGGAGGCTGCATGGAGTAGTAAAACCAGAGATGGCAGCCTGCAATCAAGAGAAGAGCACAATGAAGAAGTCCCAGGGGAATAGCAACAGGACCTGCATGTGAGCAGGCTATAGTTGATGGACATAGGGTCACTGGGCTAGAATCAGGAGTAGGGTGAACCTGGCTTCCCCTATCCAATGCTAGGAAAGTGACACAGGACCTGGCCTTTGATCAGCAGACTGCCTGAAAAGGCATGTGGAAAATGGATCCAGTGGGGCTTGGGTTAGCTGGAAGGGGAGCACTATCCAGTAACCTGACAGGCATGCTCCCTCACAAAGAGAGCACTGAGAGTCTTGTAGAGTGAAGATGCGGGGCCCGGCATAAGCAGCCAGTGGGGACATCTGACCTAAAAAGCACTAATCACCATGCACAACCACAAGAAGGCACACCAGCAGTGAATGGACCTTATTGCAGAGCTCTACTGAAGTCTCAGGTTTGCTGTTATTGAGGCCAGATCCTTATCTGGTGTAAATTTGAGTAGTTCTGCTGCCTTCATGAGATTTCCACTAGCAGAGATTCTGTCCTGTAGCTCCATGGTAGCCATGCAGGAAACCATGTATGAGTATTCTTTCCATATGTAGTATGAACATTTTCTATAGCAGCTCAGCCAAACAGCAATTTATGGTGCTGGCTTTTAGATCTTAGATGCAATGAGTGAATATGTATCCACAGAGATGATGATTGGATTAAATCTTCATGTGTAGCCATGACATCTCCCATTGTGATACCATAAAATGTCACAAGATGACCACTTCCGATGGTAGTGTGGTCAGTATGTGGATGGGAGACCTACAAGAAAAGATCAGAGAGCAGAAGGAGAGCTGGTTATTATACAGATGGCACTCTTCCCTTGCAATCAGTATTTACCCCAAGCACTAGCAGATTTTAAAGGGGAACTCTTGAATGGTTAAAAATCAATAATATTAATACTACTATTACAATTCCATCTTATTGATAAAATGTACAGCTCTGGTGTAGACCACTGACTCATTGAAAATCCTAATCTACTCTTGGAAAATAGGGATTTAAACTGAGTGTCTTATCCAAATACCATTTTGAGTGACTTACATTATACCTGGATTCCATTTTCTGTTTGGAATTGTCGCACAAAGTTCCTTCTGCATCGCTAACCAGTTGAAGGTTTCCACTCCAAATGTGTCTAATGAGGGGGTGACGGGGGGAATTGATTACTGTACGTACCTATTAATCCCATTGAAAACTTCGAGACGAACTAAAGAAATGTTCACAAAAACTTGCGTTGAACTGCCATTAAACATCTATTCCCCTGTGTATGTCCCATATTCATGGCACACTTCTCCTAATATAAGAGTTCAAATCTTCATTGTGACTGTACTGTTCGTCTGGTCGTTAATTTATTGAAAGTGAGAATGAGGAGTAAAAAGAATGGCTTTCAATTTCTCGCATTATTAATATAGCCAGTCTAACAAATGGGAGGCAAGGAACAGTGACCAATTGGTCACATGGCAGGGGATCTGCCTTGGAGCAGAATACATAGTGTCCAGCCTTTAAGCTGGATGGGCACAAATGCCATAATGATTTCTTAGCATGGCCCTGGCTGTGGTCTTATGCGAGCCTGCTGTGCAAGCTTGGCCCAGCTTCTTCACATTCACAGATAAGATTTATTCCTGCAGCCTGACCTACATGAGCATGTCTCTAAATGGGTGAAAGCTGTTATTTGATGGCAAGCAATGAAAGGTCATAGAAAAAGCAGGCAAAGCATTTAAATCAAAATGATAAAGCTGGGTAATTTCATTAGTAACAGTTGTATTTACTGGAAGTCACAGATGGTGCGGTTTAGCTTATGGCCAATTTGTTAAGACAAAATAAGTATAAAGAAATAAATATTCCAAGTGAAAGGTGGTTAAAAATTAAATAGGCACCAGATGGCTCAAGACTGTCCTCTGTACAAATTTGGTAAAAGGAGATATAAACAATTGAAAAGCATTTCTGAATGGTACCTTTACAGGCTGGGTAGACCTTTATCAATGGCAGCTTAAAAAGAGAGCAATTAAGCTTCCTTGATATTTGCACAAAGATGTCTCAGCAAAGTGCCCTTATTAAAATTTCGATTAATGTCTACTGTGTTTTTTTTATTAGAAGTAAAATATTAGTAAGAAGTCTGTGGGTCTCAGTCATGACTTGCAATTTCCATTAAAGGAAGATGAGTATTTATTTGGGTCAGGAAGAAAACTTATTCTGTGAGTTATAACTTGTGTGGGCATGTAAATACCCACCCACTGAGGTGTACTTACACACAGAGTGATGAAAGAACCAGACTTCTATCAATGCTACTTTATATATAGTTTTCAAGGAATTATGGTTAAGAATCAGATCGTGCGAGGCCAAAGAGGAACAGTGATTTCTCAATTAAGGTACTGGCCTGGACCTCTGAGATCTGAATTAACTTTTTGTGTCTGCTACAGTCTTAGTAAAATTTGGGGCAAATCACTTCCCACCTCTACTCTGTTTCCCCATTGATAGAATGGGAGTAACGCTTCCTTACTCTGACTCTTCACCGGTCAATTAAACCTCCTTTGTAAAGTGCTTTGAGATCCACAAATGAGCTGGGTAAGCACTGGTATTATGATGATGACTGTGACTCCTTTGGGCAGGGACTGCCTCTTAGGCGGCATCTACACTTGCATTCCTCTTTCGAAAGAGGCATGTAAATGAGGGAAATTGAAAACGCAAATGAAATGCAGATTTACATATCTGGTGCCTCGTTTGCATATTCTTTCAAAAGAAGAAAAGCAGTCTAGACACAGCTCTTTCGAAAGTAACCCCTATCTTTGAAAGAACCCTTCTTCCCTTTTTTTATGGGAAGAAGGATAGGGTTTACTTTCAAAACAGCTGTGTCTATATTGCTTTTCTTCTTTCAAAAGAATATGCAAATGAGGCACCAGGTATGTAAATCTGTACTTCATTTCCATTTTCAATTTCCCTCTTTTGCATGCCTTTTTCAAAAGAGGAATGCAGGTGTAGACACAGCCTTACTGTCTGTCTGTGCAGTATCTAGAGCAAGAGGACTGATGACCACTGGGACCTCCAAGCAAGACTGTAATACAAATACATGGTAGATTCTCTTAAAAATATAAGGTCAGCTGCATTGTTATATAACACCTGTCTCATGGAACATTTCCTTTGAAATCCATAAGTATATGGGCCATCCTTCTTCCTTCTCATATTCATAACATCATTTGGAAACAGCAGTTTGTGCAGGTAAATGATATTAGGGAATTCATGTATCTTTTCACTTGCACCTTAGTGCAATTTCAAGCAGGAACAAAGGAGGAGTGGTCACCATTATGTCACCAGCAAGTTCTCCACAGCTTTCCATGGAGCACCTTTAGGAGAAGGAGTGTTGATTACTGAAAGGGTACAAGTAAAATATTGAACAAATAAAATCCTTTGTAACACAAGCGGGATGCATGTTGCAAGTTTCTCTTTGGAAACAAAATAATCCCAAAACAGCCAGCTACCAGCTGTGGATGAGGAATGCAGTTGGAGATTTGACTAATAAGGAACACACATGATTTTTTTACATCTCTTGCATTCTTGTTGGACAATTGCTATTACATCTTACATTCCATGGGCATCTAAAGTTATACATTGTTTTGTTCACTTTCATATAAGAAGTGTGTGCATGAGAGAGACGGAGAGAGAAATTGTCTGTTGTAGTGTAAAGCTAAGTGAAAACACCCTCCAGTGTTCTAGGAAAGACTGGATGGCTAAGTCTACACTATCTTCCAAAAGAAGTCCTTCTGGAAGATCTCTTCCAAAAGAACTTTTTTTGAAAGAGTGTATCCACACACAAACAAGCAGATCAAAAGAGTGATCAGAACTTGCAGAAGACAGCAGCCACACAGCCCCCTGCTCTTTTGAAAGAATGGGTAAGGGATCAAAAAATCAGGCACCATGAGGACTGCTCTTTCAAAAAAAAAAAGGGCCCACAGAGTGTCTACCCATGTTTTCTTTTGAAAAAAGCTTTTGAAAGAAGGTGCTCTTCCTGCAACGGGAGTGGAAGAGCACTTTCAAAAGGAGCACCGCATTCTTTCAATTTAATTTTGAAAGAACACTTTTTGTGTGTACATGCTGCACTGGATATTTCGAAAGAGCCCCTTCTTTCAAAAAATATTTCAAATGAACTTGCTAGTGTAGATGCAGCCGATGAGTCCAGATATGAAAATGATAGTTTTAAGTATGCTATGAATAACTCTATTTCTATTCGTTATGTTGGAAAGATCTGGTGACACATTCTTCAATGTGCCAATAGTTCCAAAGTAACAGTAAAGTATCATAGAATCATAGGGCTGGAAGGGACAAGCAACAGCCTCTGATAATCCTTGACAAGACAGCCACGTCTATACTAGCCGGCTGTTTCAAAATAGACGTCCCAACTTCGAAATAGTGCCTGCTGCATCTACATGTGTTAAGCGCTATTTCAAAGTTAAAATTGACGTAAGGCGGCGAGACATCGAAATTGCGATCCCCATCAGAAGATGGGAATAGCGCCCTACTTCCATGTTGAACGTCTAAGTAGGGCATGTGTAGATGATCTGTATCCCGCAACATCGAAATAGCAGAGTCCTCCATGGCGGCCATCAGCTGAGGGGTTGAGAGACGCTCTGTCCAGCCCCTGAGCTCTCTGGTCACCAAGTGCAGCAACCCCTTAAAGCTTCCCACCCCCTTATTTCCTGTGGCAGGAAGCTGAGAGTGTGCAGGCAGCAGCACAGACATGTGTACAGCCTGCACACTTTCCAGACGCCCCGATCCACCACCCAGCACCCATGGCAGCCAGC
This sequence comes from Carettochelys insculpta, assembly GCF_033958435.1. NCBI lineage: Eukaryota > Metazoa > Chordata > Testudines > Carettochelyidae > Carettochelys > Carettochelys insculpta. Next base: position 11,759,074 of record NC_134148.1, read on the forward strand.
CAGCCCCCCAAGCCCCCACAGGGCACCCCCGCCCAAGGGGAGCCAGGGCTCCCAGCCATCCAGCCGCGGGGGAAGAGATGGCGGGGCCCCCCTGGTCGGATGCCGAGATCCGGGACCTGAGGAGGAGGTGCTATAGGTAATGGGGAGCAAGCGGTGGAACACAGCTGCGTTTGCCTGGCTGGCCAGGGGGGTCACCCTGTCCACACTCCTGACCACGTCAGGAGTAAGGTCAAGGAGCTGTGGCAGGGTTATGCCCAGGCCCAGGACACAGCCAGCCAGTCTGGGGCCACCCCTGCCTCTTGCCCCTTTTACAGGGAGCTGAGGGGGATCCTGGGCCCCTGGTATACCGTCTTCCCCCGGCCACCCTTGACACCTCGGCCAACAAGCCCTGGCAGGCCTTGGAGCTGGAGTCCGGCCCGGAGGCCAGCCCTGCACCCCGGGGGCCCACAGAGGAGCCCACCCCTGGACAGCACAGGAGAAAGAGGAGGGCTCCAGCGAAGGGGGCCTCCTCATCGACCTCCCCTCCCACAGCTCCAGCAGGGCGTCCACCTGATGGGTGTCCCCCGACCGTGGGAGTGGACTGTCAGGTATGTACTCCAGGTGCACACCCCCGGGTTAAGGGGTGGGGACAAGGGACAACCAGTGCTCTCCACACACCCAGCTGACCATGGCCCCAAGGACAGCAGTGGCAAGTCCCTCAGAGCCCATCAGCCCTGCCCCCCAGGACAGCGCCATGCCTCATCCCTGGGGATGGGGGGAGCAGAACCTCAGAAGGGGTCCACCCTGGGGGGGGATACCACACCCATGATCAGCATCTCTGAGGGACAGGGGTTGGGGAACTAGCAGCAGAGGGGTGGGGGGACATGGGCCACTGGTCAGGGCCCAGACTAATGGCTGTCTCCATTCTTCCCTCCTCTGTTCCGCAGCCTCACCATCTGAGGGCCTTGAGAGCACAGGTGGTGCGTCCATCGTGCCCAACAGCCCACCAGGGCCATTACAGCAGGCCAGCCCAATGGCGTCCCCTGGCCCCCAGCTCCTCGTCACCCTCCAGCGTGAGGTGAAGGTTTCGAATCACTGCCTGCAAGTGGAGGAATGCCAGCTCCACTTGCAGGAGCGAGCGCTGGCCTGGCGCCAGGAGGCTTGGGGGTTGTTCATGAGGACATTTGAGTGGATCGCCGAACACATGGCACCCCCTGCTGCTCCAGCCGCTGTCCCTCCCAGCTGCCCTCCACCTGTCCTGCTAGAGCCTGCCGTGGAGGGGGACCATGGGGCCCAGGAACCAGCCCGGCCATATCTGCTGGTTCTTCTGGCCCCCACTCTGCCTTGTCGGGGCCTCCAGCCCAGACATGGGGTGCGCCCGCCCCACACTGGGTGCTGGACAGTAGGGGCAAAGGAGGCCAAGGACTGGGCCCCCCAGGCCCCACATTGTATATATTCCCTCCATTAATTATAAATAATTGCCTTGTCCCACCCCACTTTAGTAGCTGTCCCCTCCCCATGTACATAGTTCCCCCATTAATGTAAAAGTTCATTGTCTGGTTTCAAGAAGGTTTTGGTTTATTTACAACAAAACAAACGTGTGGGTGTGTGCTCTCTGGTGCTCAGTGGTGTGGGCGTGGGGGCAGGTACTGGCGTGGGGGGGCGGTGGGTGGCTCACCAGCAGCTGGCCCTGCCAGCGTTCACCCCGCAGCCTGCTCAAAATGGGCCCGCAGGGTCTCCCAGACCTAGATCCCCTCAGGGTTGACTTGGCAACTGGCGGCAGCGGGTGGCTGGGTGTAGGCCCTGCCAGCCTCCACAGCCCAGCCCTGGACAAATGCCTCCCCACTTGCTCTCCACCAGGTTGTGGAGTGCGCAGTACGCGCCCACAGCCTGGGGGATGTTGGGGAGCCCTGTGTCCAGGCAGGTGAAGAGACACCTCCAGCACCCTTTGAGGCAGCTGAAAGTCCGCTCGACCACCTGGCGCGCATGGTTCAAGCGGGTGTTGAACTGCTCCTTGGTGGCACTGAGGTGGCCCGTGTAGGGACACATGAGCCAGGGCCGGAGAGGGTATGCCGCGTCTGCGACAAGGCAGAGGGGCATGGTGGTGTCCCCCAGAGGGCTCTCCCGCTGGGGGATGTAGGTCCCCGCCTCCAGCTGGCAGCACAGGCCCGAGTTCCTAAACACCCTGGTGTCGTGGGTGCTGCCAGGCCAGCCAACATAAATGTCCAAGAAGCGGCCCCAGCTGCCTACCATGGCCTGGAGGACAACGGAATGGTAGCACTTCCTATTCAGGAAGCGTCCTCCGTTGTGCGCCGGGGCACGGATGGGTATATGGGTCCCATCCAGAGCCCCGAAGCAATTAGGGAAGCCCATGCTGGGAAACCCTGCAGTGGCCGCATCTGGGTCCCCAAGCCACACGAACCTGTGGAGAAGCAGGGCATTGATTGTGTGGATCACCTGCAGGGGAAGGACATGAGAGCATGCATGGGGGGTGTGTCTGGCCCTCCCCCTGGGCTCCCCTTCCCCTCAGAGCTCCCCCCCGGGCTCCCCCCTCGGGCTCCCCCTCTCCCTGGCCTCTCCCCCTCTGCCTGGGGTCCCCTTACCTCTATGACAACAGCCCCGATGGTGGCCTTGCCCACACCGAACTGCTGTCCTGCGGATCGGTAGCTGTCTGGAGTGGCCAGCTTCCAGACAGCGATGCCACCCCATTTCTCAACGGTGAGGGCACGTCGCCTGGGGTTGTCCTGGTGCCATCAGGCAGGGGTGAGCCACTGGCAGAGCTCAGGGAAAGTCTGCCTGCTTGTCCAGAAATTCCAGAGCAGTGGTCGTTGTCCCACTCGCTAAGCACCAGCCGCTCCCACCAGTCTGTGCTAGTGGGGTACCTCCATAGCTGGCGGCGTGTCCGGCGGGGGAGGCTGTGAGGGCAGCATGGTCTGGCGCTGCTTCTTCATCCCCCGAGGACAGCTCGTCTTCCTCAAATAGAAGATGCTGAGTTGCCTCCTCCATGGCACCGAGCAGGGCGGCCACTGCTCCTGGGGCGGGTGTGTGGGCCTCTGGCTGCTGCTGCTGCTCCTTGTGGGGGTCCATGCTGCTTACACAGGGTGTGAGTGCCTATGGCTCTGCAGACCGCATGCTGTGCAGGCTGAGTGTGTCTGGGAGGGGCTCTTTAAGGGAGCGGCTAGCTGTTGCCCTGGAAGTGCTAGTCCGCCCTGTGACCCTGTCCTCAGCTTTTCCTGGCACCCTTATTTCGATTTCAGCCAGTTTTGTGTGTAGATGCTCCCCTGCGGCGCCTATTTTGATGTAGTTCTGTCCAACGTCGATGTTCAACGTCAACGGCACCAGCCCTGGAGGCTGTGTGGACGCTACTTGTCGAAATAGCTTATTTCAATTACGCTACGTCGAAATAAGCTATTTCGATGTAGCGTCCCAGTGTAGACGTAGCTAGGGGTATTTAGTGCCCAAGCTTTTAAACTTCTGTCATGAGCAAAAAGAGATTGATGGTCCTGGCACTGTGTGGCTATTGTTGTACTACAGCTATGTGTCAACAGAAGTCACTGTTGGCAGAGTTTTCCCAACAAAACCTCTATCAACAGATAGTGTGTACACACAAAAGCAAATCAGGAGAGAGCACTGGTCTGTCAACAGAGCAGCCAAATCACCTGTCTGCTCTCTCTCAACAAAACAGGCACCCTGAGGCATAGCAGACAGGGCTTCCCATTATTGTGGCTGCCCTCTGTGTTGAGAAAGGCCCCATTGGGGGTGTTTAAACAGCTATTTTGTCGACAGGAATCTGTCAACAGTGGCATTATGCCTCAAAGTCTTGAGGCACAACACTGCCAGTGAAAGTGCTGGGTTAACCCATTTTGTTGACAAAATCCATTTTGTGTATAAACAGTCCATGAGCTTTTTATCGACAAAACTATCTAGTGTAACCATAGCCTCTGGGAAGGGACCATCTTAGGTGACTGTAGTTAGGGAAACACAAAAGTTTAAAGACATCCCAAAACCTAAGTTTCCCTAGATTGGAAACTTCAGAAATTTTTAGTTATTGATCCATTTTGTGGGAGGTTATTGAGGGGGAGGGGTACAGAGACTCCAACTTTTATCTAAAAATTCCAGTATTCAAAAGCGGATCTGAAGATATTCCATAATAATTTTGCTAACCTTGGCACACAAGTAATATCTCACAGCCTGGGCACTCCTTACTGTGTTACTTCTAACACTTTTCTTCTGCCTTAAGGGGACCACTTCTGCTTGTAACTTTAAGCCAGCTCTGACCTCACTAAAGCGAGCATTACTCCCAAGCAGGGTACGTAGTCAAAAACTGAGTCCCTCTCTGGTCCTAGACAGATACCCTTTGCAGACAATAGCTTCAGTCAAATTAGTTCTAAACCTGGTTTAGCTGCATACATAGGGAAATGCAAACTGTCTTCAGCTCCATCTCAGTACCCACAGAACTAAAATTTTACAGTGGTTCTGGAAACAGTGCTAGGGGAACCGGGCTTTTCTTGACTACTCATATCTAACCATGATCAATACTAGTGAGGCTTTGTCAGTAAGGCATCATTGCCATAGTGTATGCAGAGCCATAAAGACAAGAGCTTTCGTGAAAACAGTTTGTCGCTGACTAATAGCAATATATGTGGAAGCTTAGATGATGGTTACACATACTGATGCACTCAGGCACGTAACCCTGCCTTTAAAAATGTGTGATCAAAACCCTGCAGTAGAGACAACACAGAGTATCTTTCAAGAAGCTTCAAATAGCACTGGGGATTTAACCCCTGAATATGTAACCAGATTTCTACAACATCTTTTTCATGACTCAGCTGTGGTGGACAGCCAGTACGGAACTCAACAGAAGGTGTTTGTGGGGTCCAGCTCCACACTCCCAGAAGGGGTGGGGCCTGGGGCAGTCAGCCCTTAGCACCACTAACACTGCAGTATGCTCCACCCCCCCCAGCCCTCCCCAAACCCTCTGAGCCGTGCAGAGTGGGGTTCTGGTGACACTTCAAAGGGGCCCAGGGTTCCAGTCATTGCCATTACCACGGACTCTCCAGGCATCAGTGCAATTGCTCCACGTTGGGCTCAGCATTTCAGAGCTCTGTAACTTAATGATAAGAGTTTTGGTAGTGATGAAATGCACTTAGGTTAAACTGAATGATGTGTCCCATAAATGAACAGGAGACAAGGGAAGCAGGGTGCTTAGAATTAACTATCCTGCTGTATGTTCTTAAATGAGATCCTTTCTCTATGGCTACATCTACACTAGCACACTATGTCGAAGTAGCGTATTTTGACATAAGAACATCGAAATAGGCTACTTTGATGCGTATCGTCTACACGTTCTCCAGGGCTGGTGCCATCAACATTCAACGTCGAAGTAGCGACGGAGAGCGTTGAACAGAGCCACCCTGGAAGGAAATGCGGAGCATCCACACACACAAGCACTCCCTGTCGAAATAAGGGGCCAGCAAAGCCCCAAGCTGCTCCCGTAAAGGGCCCCTCCCAGACACACTTGGCCTGCACAGCACAAGATCCACAGAGCTGACAGCCGGTTGCAGACCCTGTGAACACAGCATGGACCCCCAGCTGCTGCAGCATCAGCAGCAGCAGCAGCAGAAGCCCTGGGCTAAGGGCTGCTGCACATGGTGACCATAGAGCCCCACAGGGGCTGGACAGAGCGTCTCTCAACCCCTCAGCTGATGGCAGCCATGGAGGACCCCGCTATTTCAAAGTAGCAGGATGTGGATCATCTACACACTCTGTACTTCAACATTCAATGTCGAAGTAGGGCGCTATTCCCATCTTCAGATGGGATTAGTGATTTCGATGTCTAGCCACCTAACGTCGATTTCAACTTCGAAATAGCACACGGCACATGTAGATGCAACGCATGCTATTTCAACGTTGTGCCGGCTACTACGAAGTAGCCAGCTAGTGTAAACACATCCTATATGTACTTACTGACACTGCTTCTCCCCCTGGAAGTATAATTTCAATGGGACATGAGTTGTTTAAACTTTTAGGTTCTGAATGCAAAACTAAACTGTGTTTCTAGCCTTTCACAATCTCCTTATTGGGAATTATCCTGGGTTGAGTGGAACCAATCATGCATCTCCTGAAGTGAGTGCCCTTTAAACTTTTGGCGCTTAAACTCAGTTTCAAATTCATTGTGATGACCTAAACTTTCAGTTCCATAAAGTGAACAAAACAGCCTTCTGTTAACTCTCTCACCAGTGTGCAGTTGAACATAGGGCCATGACTGGGAAAGTCCTGCCCATCCCAACCCAGATCTGATCCAGTGCAGAAGGAGCCAGCCCTTTGGATCACACAGGTTGGGCCCTGACTGCCATCTGTTGCCTCTGGGGCTTCTAGTGGAGAGAAGACCACCTCCCATTGGTTTCACCAGATGCTGGTCCTGGGAGGCTGCCACAGGCAGCTCTTCCAGATGTAATCTTGTGGGACTTCCTCCCTTCCGCCCCAGGACACCTCCTTTAGGGAGAGGTGCAGCAAGGCAGCAGGCTTTCCAGGAGGAGGGCTACAAACACCCCGCATTAACAGTTTCCATGGCTCCTGAAATTTCACTATCTTGTATTGGCAAATTCACTATCTTGTATTGTCTTAGATGAAGTTTGTTGGCATTAACACACATTTTCCCACCAGAACCTGGTCTTTTTGTGTACCTTTCCACTGAGAATGTCAAGCTCAGCTATCTGGTCCCCATTAGTGAGGCAGTATAAGAGCTTTCCCGTAGAAATACACTGTAGCATGGACAAAATGAACATTTTGCATATGTTCATTGCTGTTCTTGTTTAACACAAGGATCACAATAAAACAAGCAGTCCTGTAGCACCTTAAAAATAAACAATTCGTTAGCTAATGAGCTTCCATGGATAAGACCCACTTATAAATCTGAAGAACTGGGTCTTACCCATGGAAGCTCATTATCTAATAAATAATGCTTGTCTTTGAGGTGCTACAGGACTGCTTGTTTTTTTTGTGAAGCTACAGACTAACACGGCTACCCCTCTGAGACTAAGGATCCCAGTGTCATTTGTAGGTCTGCACAGTTGGTTGTTGCATTGCTCAGTTAAAGCTTGAGGAGGAATATTGTATCGAACTGCTTTCTCCTGCCAGGTTGCCTTGAAACTGTCTTGTATGGAGGTCCATAACATGTCAAGGAACAAATCTGTTGTTGAAACTGCAGCCATTGATCTGAAATTAATCAGGGTGGCCTGGTCACAATCTCTCTAGTTTGGCAAGAGGATGGTTCAGAAGTATGATTTCAGGAGCTCATGGTGCACAAGTTACTTCGATGCTTTCATTAATAGTTTGCTAGTTTATTTTGTATAACTGGAAAACAATAGGGAAGTTGGCATTAGTCTTCTTTAGCAGCCGTTCTGTAGGAATTTTCCCATTAAGTTTTCCTGGACATGGTCTGTTCTGGCATGTCTCACCCTTTTAAAAAAAATTCAAGTGTTTTCCTCTTGAAAGATTTGACTGTTTTTGGAACCTTAAGTTTACCACTCTTGGAAAAAGTAAAAAGTTTTAAATGCCAGCACTTTCTTCTATGGCAAAGTTATTTACCAGATTTAGCACTTTTTGTTCATTTGTCAGTACGTTTGCAACAAACTAAAATATTTTAGCAAGAGGGATTTGGGGTAGTGCTACCATTTAAATAAACTTTTCTGCAATGTGAGTATGTCTTGAGTTTGCTCAGCGCTGTCACCAAGCAATGTTATTGGTGTGGTCTCCTGCTTTATGAAGCGTGAATGGCTACTTTAATCCTAAATCTATTATTTATTTTGTATTAATTAATCTGGGTTTTCACCAGTTGCATGTGCGCAGTCTATGTTGTTAAATGACTTCTCTCATGACTTTTTTTTTTGAAAAACCTATGCACTAATTTACACTCAAGTTTTAAATTGTAGTTTAAAACTTTTCCATAACTTTCAGAAAGAAGAGAATACCTTGCAAGCTCCAGATCTGGCCCGGTGTTTTCCTTTTCTGAACCAAATTCAATGATAATCATACTGCTTAAAAGTTTTGCTGTTTAGGAGAGTGTACATATATTTAGGTTAAAAACTTATCATAGGAAAGGCTAACATTAATGAAAATCATTTAAACACAGGCATCTCCTGGGAGGAGCTGTTTGAAGGTGAAAATTAACACTGCTTAACAGTTTAGTACAAGAAGCAGTGAATACTTTATCCCTATGGCACTACAGTGAAAATTTTAGGTAGGCAGAACACATACACCTGTCATCTTCAGAAGAGCTTATGCACCAAACACCATGTCCTCCATTTCTGTGTCAGCTACCCATCTTGGAATGGAGAGGGGTTGGAAGGAGAAAAATGTCACAATATGGGAAAGGACCCTGTTCCCTAAGGGAATGGGTCATTTGGGACTGAATGAAATCTGTGCCTTTTGTGACTACAAAGTTGTACCCTTGCATGACACTCATCTTTTCTAGATTGTAGGAGGGGAAACTCTGACTGCTCAAGTTGTAAGATGCAGACATTTGCCCTGTAAAGTGTCCCCTTTCTCCTGTGAACTCTTCTATGAGATGGAATTATCAGGTCCATAATCAGTGACTCTATGGGCAGAAGGGATAAGGAAGAAATGTATGTATTCTGTAATTAAGAGAAAAAGAAATGCCATTAATTGACAAATAACACTCAGTAATTATATAGCAATTTACATTTTCAAAGCACTGAGTTATGTAAACATTAATTAATCCCTCCTTTGTAGATATTAGCCAATTCCAAATTAGTTTATTTACAAATTCTTCAACAGTGGGAGCTAATTTAGGTGAGGCCTGATTTTTTGGTGTTTGTTTCCAATCACTTTGGATGTGTCTACACTAGCTCCCTAGTTCGAAGGGAGCATGGTAAGTAGGGTGTTGGGAGATTATTAATGAAGTGCTGTGCTGCATATGCAGCACGTCATTAAGCTAATTCTCCCCCATGCCAACTTCAAAGTCACGGCTCACCCGCTGGTCCTTCAAGGCTCAGAATTATTAGTTGTGATTTATAGATACAAGCTTATCCAATCTCTGGGCAAGGGGAAATATTTATAGCCTAAAATCTTCTATTAGCTATGTTCCAAACTTGGCCTCAGAACACTTTGGAGTGGCTGGTATTGGAACTAGTGAAATCCACATGGAGGAAGTGTGCAGGAAGGATGGAATCCTCCACCACTTGGTTATGGTATGTCAGCGTAACTGGCTGCTTTGGGATTCCCACCTGAGCCATAGATCCGTCATCTCTTTCCTTATTTCCTCCCCCAACAAAGAAAACCTATCAGTGCAAAATGGGGTGGGGGTGGATTTGGCCACAGAGAGTGGGACTCTGCTCTTATGGTGAACTGTTGGAGAACTTTTGAGGTTAACAAGAGAAGTTAAAAAAGCATTACAGTGAAACACACAGCAAATTAATTCAAATACCTAGGTATTATTTCATATTAGCTCCCTTTTCCGGATTTTTTCTTATTTAATGTTACATTTTAAAATCCTAGTCTAAGCAGAATTTTAATATTTATCAAAACTTAAGATTTTAGAATTTTATTTGCAATTCCATTGAGTAAATGTTGCAAAGGTATAAAGGCACTTAAATTACAGTTATTTAAGTAGCTGAATCCTCTGAAGCAGATGGGCTTGCTAAGACCACAGGAAGTAAGGTGTTAAATGCTGACAGTGGTCATGAAACCGATATCTTATTTAGCTGTCCTTGCAGTATAGGGAGGTATGAAATCATGTTTATAGTCTGCATGCAACAAAAATATAAGCAATGGTGTATATTTTGGAAGGTAGTGTTGAGATTTAGTTGTCGTAATTCAATGTGTTGCTTCAGGGTTTCTATGTTGCTTTGGGCTAAAGGCGTATTATAAATTATAGCACACAAAGCTGAATGTGACCTACCAGTTGGTGCATAAAAAACTGACTTAATTCTGAATATTAAGTACGTATTGTGGCCCTAAGGTTTTCTGCTCTCTAATTGTAGCACTGAATTATAGAAAATTCTTTCTCTTGGGTGAAACTATACACAGACGGACACAGACACACATATAAATCAGTCACAATATTATACAGAAAGGAGTAGTTGCAATAGACAACAGAGGGAGAATATATTAATCTCAAATATTATTGTATGCAGAATAAAAGTTTTGAGTATTGCCAAGTATATTAGGCAATTTTTGAAACTTGGTGGTGGGTTTTTTGTTTTGTTGAAGTGCCAGTGTCTGAGTGAATAATATTAATACCCAAAGAACATTAGCAGTGATGATTATGAATAGAGAAAATTACCTGGCTATAATTGTACAGTATTTCAGGCTCAGACGGAACCTGTTCTATGAATTAATATTTTAATAGATTCTAACCTGGCTTTAAAACTTTGCCCTGGACTGAACTATACCATAGACTATTTCAGCCCTGACAAAATATTTCTAATTTTTAAAATATCTAGTTAAACTATTTGAAAATTTCATTTCAAGTGAAAAGCTTTTTGCTATGGACCTTCAGTACATACTAGCATAGTTGGAAACATTCTTCCATTAGTAAATTTAGAGGAATATATCATTTCCATTCCTGTCTTTTGACCACTTTTATGGTGCCTGATGGAATTAATAGCTTGATGTAGTAAGGGACTTGCAGTCTCAAAGTCCCTCAGAGCTATGCTGGTGGGAGTCTAGTGCTCCTAGTAGGGCCACCCAAGCTGGATAGGTTGACAGGTAGAAACCAGACAAAAAGTGATTCTCTGGTCTGCCATGGTGAGGATTGGGTGATGGGCTAACAACTCATCCCTGTAGAAAAAAAGAAGGTTACAGAAACCTCTATACCCTTTAAAATCAAAATCACCTCAGCCCAGAGAAGACCTCAGCAGAGACTTATGACATATGACAGTCAACCTGAAAGGACACTGTCATACCAATGACCCTTAGTCAGCCCCAGATGCCCTTAGAAAGCAAGCTGCTTAAGCTGCTTTCACATAAGAAATGTATGCTTGGCATGTGACATGTAAGAATGCTGAGGCTGTGTCTACATGGGCACAAATCGTCAAAATAACTATGCTAATGGCCATTTCGAAGATTACTAATGAGGCGCTGAACTGAATATTCAGTGCCTCATTAGCATTAGGACATTTCTGGCCCACGGCGCTTCGAAAACCCCTCTTGCGAAAGCGCGTGGCTCGGTTCAGCCACATGGGGGTCCTTTTCGAAAGGACCTGCACCTTTCAAAATCCCCTTATCCCAATCACTCAAAATGAAAATTGCAGCAAGAAAAGAACAGCTGAGCACAAAAACTAGATTTGATGTGGGGCAGCTGAGGATACAAGGCTGCCTGGGTATCCTGGCTGTGAAAAGACAGGGTACTCTTTCTCCCTCCTCTCTGCAGTGAAGTAGGAGAGACGAGATATGGGGAGTCCCATGCTGTTTGTGGCATGGAAGCATACACCCTTTGGATGCCTGACGCAGCACCCCCGCAGGCAGGAGAGTCCCCCCCTTCTGTGGGGTGGGGTGTGCACTCTAGGCCATGAGGGCAGGAGCAGGGCAGGGAGACAGCAGGCCCCCCCACTCCACTCACTGGAACCAGTGGGGAGCAGAGTGTCCTGACCTCAGCCTACTCTGCTCTCGAAGTTCCCAGTCTGGGGATGTCTGTGTGTTCACACAGTCATACATTCTGTTCAGGGACAGTCATACCATTTTAATTTCATTTTATTATAGCTCAAACCAGAAGACGCTTGTTGGAGACTGGGAACTATGTGCTATGTATGCAGTGCATCTAGCGTATTGTAGCAAATAAATGTCGGCAGTGTGTGTGCATGCGCGGTCTGTGGGATTATCAGGAGGCATCAGATACTGGTGTTACGGATACCCTCACTAGTTCTGTTCAGCTGAGTATAAGAATGAGGAACAAATGCTTTAATGGTGGGTGGGGTCAATTCAATTTACCTGTTTACAGTTGGATTTTTACAGTTTTTCACCTTGTGTTTGCTGCCCATTAACATGGTTGCACTACCCTCCTTTAGCCACCTGTTTTCTTTTTGTTCTTTGATTTCTTGCCTGTCTGCTTGTTTGTGTAACGATACCCTGTGTTTGGGTCATTGAACACCATACCTGTGCATCTAAAAGCATCATTTTCAACTGCTTGGGTGAAGGACCTGGTCAGTTAGCTTACTGTCAATAGCACAAGAATAAACTTTTGTAGGTGGTCTCGCTCCTCAAGGGGGACCGAGAGTCCTACACTTTTACTGTGGGTTACACATAGGTACAACCACAAGCATTTATTCTGTTCCCCCCCACCTTTGTACACTGTTTTCTATTTAGACATGGGATTATGCCATTTCATACTTCCTATCTGTGTCTGTGGCTTTATTTAAATGAAGTTCCGGAGGGATTAAAGAGGTGCTATTTTTTTTTCCATCATACAAAATGAATGCTGTGTCTTTTTTTGACACGGTGATAATAAATCTACTGTGGACAAATCTAAGGTTTTCTGACAGCTGTTCACTTGGTCCCAATCCTGCTGAGCATCTTGTGAGAGGCTGATCTGCCCCTGCACTTTCTGAAGCTAACATGCCTTGAGGATGCTCAGCAATTTACAAGGCTGGATACTTAAAGGGAAGGATATTCCAGGCATCCATAATGTGAACTCTGCATTTTTTGCCCCCCCCCCCGCCTTTTTTTTTCATCCTCTGGCAACATGCCAATACACAGAATGGCAACGAGAGATTTCTTGTTATAATGCTTCATGAAATCATGCAGTAAATACAGATCATGCAATTATGGTTGTAGGTTTTTTGTATTCTTTTCTTTAGGGCAGTCTCTGAGATTTTTGAGGCAGATATTAAATGGTAAGTAATTGCAATTTGAGGGTGAGAAAATCATAGACTTGTAGAACTGGAAGAGGTCATCAGCTCCAGTCTCCTGCTGTCCCAGCAGGATTAAACACCCTAGAAAATCCCAGACAGGTGTTTGTCTAACCTGCAAAAAAAAAAACAACCTCCAATGATAGAGATTCCATAACCTCCCCAGGCAATTTATTCCAGCGGTTAACCACACTGACAGGTTTTCCCAGTGTCCATCCTAAACTTCCCTTCCTTCAATTTAAGCCTATTGCTTTTTGTACAGTCGTCAGAAGTTAAGGAGAATAGTTTTTCTCCCTTGTTCTTGTAATAACATTTTAGGTACTTGAGAACTGTTATAGAATCCTAGGGCAGGAAGGGAACTCAGAAAGCCGAGTCCACTCCCCTGCCTAAAGCAGGATCAACCCTATGTAAATCATCCCAGCCAGGACGTTGTCAGGCTGGAACTTAAAAACCTATAGGGATGGAGATTCTGTTATGTTATGTCCCTTTTCAGTCTTCTGTTTTCCAGAGTAAACAAACCCAATTCTTTTAATTTTCCCTCATAGGTCACGTTTTCTGTTGCTCTTCTGTGGACCTTCTCCAATTTGTCCACATCATTCCTGAAATGTGGTGGCCAGAATTGGACATGGAAGTTCAGCAGAGGTCTAATCAATACAGAGTGGAGCAGAAGAATTTCTTCTCATTTCTTGTTTACAATACTCCTATCAATACATCCCAGAATGATGTTTGCTTCTTTGTAACATTGTCACACTGTTCACTCATATTTAGCTTGTGCTCCACTATGAACCCCTAAATCCTTTTCTCCTTCCTAGACTGCCATTTCATAAGAACACAGGAACTGCCATACTGGGTCATACCAAAGGTCTACCTAGCCCAGTATCCTGTCTTCTGACAGTGGCCAATACCAGGTGCCTCAGAAGGAATGAAAGGAATGGATAATCATCAACAGACCCCTCACCTGTCATCTATTTCCAGCCTCTGACAAACAAGATAGGAACAATATTATTACCCATCCTGTCTAATACCCACTGTTGAACTTAACCTCAATGAATTTTTCTAGTTCTTTTCGAACCCTGTTAAAGTCCTGGTCTTCACAACATCCTTTGGCAAGGAGTTCCACAGACCTACCATGTGCTGCATAAACAAAAACTTCCTTTTGTTTGTTGTAAACCTAATTTCATTTGGTGATCCCTAGCTCTTATGTTATGGGAACAAGTAAAAAACTTTTCCGTATTTACTTTTTCCACACCTGTCATGCTTTTATAGACTTCTAGCATATTCCCACCTTAGGCTTCCCTTTTCTGAGCTGAAAGTCTTTTTAGTATTTCTTCATATGGCACCCATTCCAAACCCTAATAATTTTTGTTTCCGTTTTCCAGTGCCAATACGTCTTTTTTGAAATGAGGTAACCACATCTGTACGAGGTATTCAAGATGCGGGCATACCATGGATTTATACAGAGGCAATGAAATACTCTCTGTCTTATTCTTCATCTCTTTCTTTAATGATTCCTAACTTTGCTTTTTTGAGTGCTACAGCACAGTGAGTGGATGTTTTCAGAGAGTTATCCACATTGACTCCAAAATCTCTCTCTTGAGTAGTTCTAGCTGACTTAGGCCCCATCATTTTGTATGTGTAGTTGGGATTATTTTTCAGTGGATTATTTTACATTTATCAACATTAAATCTTTTGACAGATTGCTGTAGTGTAGACATGGTCCTTGAGTGTCCCTATTGACAAGGCATTCAAACTGGAAATTTGGATCTGTTACATGTCATGAAAACTGGATAGACAAGGTTTGTTCAGTATGTGTTGTTGTATTGAGTAGCATTTGTATTTTGTTCACCCGGGAAAACAAATTGGTGAATAAGTGTGTTCACTGTGATGAACAATGGTTGGAGGGAATAGAGAAGCTGGGTAGAACGTAGACCTGGGGTGGGTAATAATTTTGGATGCGGGGGGGACATGCCAAGGTTTTGAGAAGTGGTTAAGTGATGCTTTTGTCTATGAAGGGGGAGTGGGGTCTGGGCTGGAGGTTGGGTGTAGAGTAGAGCTCAGGGTAGGAAACTGGGGTGCATGAGAGGGTGTGGGGTGTGAAAGGGAGTTTGGGTGACAGTGGGGGTTGTGACCTGGCAGGGGATTGAGTGCTGGGTCAGGGAGGGGTTATGTATGCAGGAGAGGATTCTGGCCTGGGGGAGAGGTGTAGGAGGGGGTGAAGGGTCTGAGAGGAAGTTGTGACGTTGGGCAGTGGGGAGGAGGGTGCAGTGGGTTTGGGTGGTGATCTGTGGGAGGGTATTGTGGTGCAGGGTCTGGGAGGGGCTGTGAGTGCAGGAGAGGATTCTAGCCTGTGGTAAGAGGGGTAGGCAGGGGTGCAGGGACTGGGAGGGAGTTGGGGTGTGGTGCTAGAATCAGGCTCTGGCTAGGAGGCTCTAACCTAAGCAACTCCCACCAGCAGCACCCTCAGGCAGGATTTGCCAGCAGCCCCAGCCCACTAGCTTTTCCATGTGGCTCTCTGCACTGGGAAGAAGGCTTTGTTTGCTGTCCCTACCCCCAGCAAAATCTCTCACTTCCCATTGGCTGGTTTTGCATGCTTCCCCTGCTCCCAGCAAATTCCCTCAGCTCCAGTTGGATACTTTCCAGCAAATAGGAGCTGAGAGATGTTGCTGGAGGCAGGAGTAGCACTCAAGGCTCTCCTTCCTCCACAGCCACCTATGTGTGTGGCTTGCTGGACTGAAAGGCTTGATGGGCCACATCTAGCCCATGGGCCAGATCTTGTCCACCCCTGGAATAGACATTATTAAAAATGCTTCTTTGTTCAGAGTAAATGTTAATGACAATTCCTAGGGATATACAGTAAACTCATTAGAACACAAAGCTGCCAAAAAAACCAAACAAAAAAAACCGCTCCCCTCTGAAAAGTGTTGAGTTAGATGTTTCAGTTATTATTAAAGTAAACTTTTTTTGTTTGCAGAACTGTTTAGCAACCATTAAGTGCCATAACAATATAGTCATTTTATTAATTATAAAAATGTCCATGTCAAATTTTGTCAATGGATTGTAAATATTAAAAGGATTTTCTTCCATTTCACAAATCTTCATAACATTTTTATGAGGAATAGTAGGGTTTGTTTGTTTTTTGTGAAAGATCCACCGTGGCTGCTCTGATGAGTAAAATAATAAAACAGATAATTCTAATTTCTGCAAAGAATAAAGATTAAGTGAGAAATCCTAGGCTACTCAGGCTATTAGCTATATTACACATATTATTAAAAATAATAGTGACAAATTCATAAGGGAAACTAGAATAATAACAAATGGGCATTCACTATAGGAAGGAAAGAAATTATCTTTTCCTTTTAGATTCACAGCATGATTCCAGACCTGTAAGCTAAGTTGCTGAAATACAAATTTAGATGCCTAGAACTTGACAGAGATGACAGATTTTCACATCTGGAAAACTGGATAATAACAACAATTCAGTTCATGTAGAAGGCATGAAAATTATGTTTTCAATTTTGATGCATGGCAGGAGCTCTAGATGAGCAGATACAAACTTCAGTTTGTATGAGTTGACTTTTTTTTTTTTAAAAAGTGACAGGAAAGAAATAATAGTTGGGGAAAATTGCCTTTTGGTGACTTCATAAAGAATTCTTATGACTTTTCTTTTCCTTCCCCTGCAGCATAGATCATATATATTTTGGTAAGTGATTAGTTCTCTCCAATCACTTGATAAACTGTAAGGTGATTGCAGTGCCAACGTATCTAAGTATATCAAGCTGCAGATTAACCAATTTGTTGTATACACTGCATATGTGCACCTGCTAATTCAAAATGCTGATGCATCAAAGAGAATCTAGGCTGCCCAAAGAAGTAAGCTCCAGCCCATTTCTCGATACGAGACTTGTTCCAACTTTGATGTTCATAAATAATTTTGAGGCTCACTTTTAATTTGAACAATAATGGTTTATGACTTGAGTCTTACCTGTGAATTCCGTCGTGTTGAGAATCATTGCATCGCATATGCATCAAATATAAGGAGTATATCAACATCAAAGGAGAACCATAGGAGGAGGTGAGCAGCATCTTAGAAAAACAGAGTTAGAACAAAAAACTCTGCCAGGGATAAACTCACTTAAAATGTCACAGACTTTGTATATTTAGTACAGTAGAAGTGACATTTTTTCAGCTAAAAACATGTTAATGGGGAAAACTGCAGCCATAATAAATATTGTATGAAAATCTGTCAAATAACATTAAAGCCTTGACAAACCCAAGAAAGCAGAATTTCTCTTGATGCTGTCACTTTATTTTTGTACAGTTTTCCACACTTGTTCTATAAACACCACTCTCCAATTTCAAAAAGAGTTTAGCATGCAGGGCAGATGAATGCTGATTTCTCATACTTACAGCCCAGTTACATCATTACGGATACTAAACTGTCTTCTTTATGCACCCACTGTGTAATGCCAAGACATGACCTGATGGCAGGAGGAGAAGGAAAATTCATCTGCCCCACACCCCATCCCGCAAACTACTCACTCATGATTATTTTAGAAGTGGTTGAAGAGCCTAACAATTTGTTGCACAAGTGGTAAATGGGTTCTATAGTGACTGAAAGAAAAGAGGAGAGACTTGTACAGAAGGGCTAGTGCAGGGATGACCCCAGTGTAAGCTGGACTTCATGACAATATAAATCAGGGCATCAGTGCCTTAGACTCCGAAATAGTGAGCATAGACTAAATAATAATCACCCCCGGCTTTAAAGCAGATGTTACTTTCAAATATAATACTGTTGTTTTAAAATAAGCTCCCTTTTAGTTAAACTAGGCAATGCTCATGTGGGCTGGTACCCAGCTGGGTGGCTGGGTGGATGATTATTGTGCGTCAGCCCAAGCACATATTCTTACAGAGAAAATGTTACTGGCACAAATGGCATTTTCCCATCCAAAATTGCATCTTTCGTTTGGGACAGTCTTTAGGAGGTAGCCTGGTTGAAGGTTTGAATGTAATTTCCAGAACCCCAGCAGAGTAGCTGTGGGCCATGTTATCCATCTTAGCTGATGACACTGAAATAAGCAAAGTGCTTATTTTATAAATAAACATAAATTAACAATGTCTTTGATATTTCTTTTCACTTCTTTCCAAACAAAGAAATAAACCTCTCCAGCAACTTAAGCCCCAGTTGGCATTCCTTGTACTTCACATAATAGCAAACATATTTATTTTTACACCATGTTTCATTTAGAATCATTATATTTATGGGAGTAAAAATCTCTGGGTTGTTTTTTTTATTAAATAAAAGGACTCCATGCACATGCATCTTGGAAAATTTTGACTTGTGTGTTTTTGCTCCCTTTTCTTTTTCTTCCTCTTCAGCAATTAACCTTTTGCTTTGTCCCTGTACCTATTAATAACTATTGTATTCTATCATTTTAACCTTAAAAAGCTAAATAAAAATAGAAAGCATTTTTCAAAGCAATGAATTACAAAGTGCAATAGTTCGTTATTTAGATGGATTATGATAAAAATGAGACTCAACATAAATTTTAATTCTGTAGGGAGAAAATAAAAGAACTGACTTGTATTTTTAGTGTCCTTTTTAAAACCAAAACACTGCAATGTTCTTCATTAGTGGCCCAAAAGTGCCAATGCTTTCAACTATGCTCAAGATATTTACTGTACTGAATAGTCTTGGTTTAATGTAAAGGTGGATAGGGTAGTGAAGGCAGAAGGAGAGTGGGAGAACGGCTATTTATTTTGCTGTCCTACACCTGTAGAACTCGCTGCAAAGTTGGCACACACACCTGATGTCAGGCCTGTGTCCTGTATTTTTCTGTAAAAATCTGACTATTATTGTAAAACCTGTTTAATGAACAAGGCCTAGGATTTTACAGCTGTTTGATTTTTAAACTTGCTGCACTTAGCGTGGCAACACCTAACTGATTTAGGAGCCTAAATTTTATTTTCAAAATGGATTTAGGCACTTACAAACCTATGTCTCACTGACTGGCATACCAACATTTAGGCTCAAGTGCTTAACTCCATTTTGAAATTTGATGGAGACTTCTAAGACAATTATGCATTGAGAAGCTAGTGCAGCAATGCCTAAATACCTTTTAAAATGTGGACTTAATATTCAGACATTCTCTGAGCTGTTTTAATCCATTCATTTTACAAAATAGTAAATACCAAATGTTTTTTTTTTAATTGAGCAGATTAATAGCCAATTCAGTGACATATGACACTGCCATGGTACAGTGAAGCCCAAGCACCCAGATCCTCCCTCGAATTGCTGACTCAGCATTGTCACATTATTTTGCCTGGGTGCTTAGTTAAGTTCCTTCAGTGTTATCTACTGAGAGGGAAATAACTTAGCATTACTGTGTGCATCTCATTGGATAGAATCTGGTAGGTGCTTTGCAGGCTTACCACTCCGCAATTTTCATTGCATTTTTTTTTTTGGACCTCAGTGCTGCATATGGACTGGAAATGCTATAGATCTGAGGAAGTAGGTCTGTCCCATGAAAGCTCATCAACTAATAAATCATTTTGTTAATATTTAAAGTGCTACATGACTGCTGGTTTGTTTTGTTACCTGGCACAGAAAGTTGTTGAAATTTCCTGTCCATGCTCTCATAAAACCCAGCGCAGCTTGCAGGGCAGGGTTGCAAAATCTCACTGTCTAGATAGAGCCAATTCGATGAAGCTGACTGCCAAATTCTTCATTTTGTGTGTCATGTTGTAATTTAATCCAAAGTACTTTCCTGCCATAAATAAAACAGGCTATCCCTAGATCTGATTTCAACAGAAGCTGTGTTTGATAGGGGATATGGTCACAGAACCATATATTTTTTCTCATTCTGTAGGTGTAGAAAGTTAAAAGTGCACATTATAAAATAGATTATAAAAGGCCAGAAATGACTTGGAAATGGAAATATAAATAATTCCCTTTACTAATAAATCTGTATCCCAAAGGACCTATCACAATCTGTCTCCCCAAATGCTTTAGAGCAGTGGTTCCTGAACCTTTCAGCATCATGCCCCCACTTTAGATTTTTGAGAAACCTTCATATCCCTCACCTCTTCTTTACCATCATCCAACCCCCCTTTTAACAAAAAATTCAATACATAATTTAAAATGAACACACAAACTTGACATAAAAATTGTATTTAAAATTACAAATAAGCACAGAGAGTTTTTCTTGGCCCCTGCCTGAGCCCATGCCAGCCACCAGAGCTGCCCACGCTAGCCACCTTCCAGCCCAAGACCTGCATTGCCAGAGCTGCCAGCCCAAGCACCATGCTGCTGGGGCCAGCCACTCCCCCACCAGCCACCCTCCCCAGCTGTGGGCCAGCCACTCGCCCACCCAGTGGGTTGTGTGAAGAATTCCAGGGGGGAGTGCAAGGAGACCCAGCCACCCCTGCATCATGGGAAACCATGGTTCAGAGAGCTAAGTAATACAGTTACCTAGTTAAAATGAAAGAGGAAGGAAAGAAATTACACATAAGTGAAGGAGAAAAGCCCTTTGATGCTTGATTTTTCAAGCTTCAAACTTAGATCAATGAGGACTGAGCTTCCTTAGAATGCTTTGGAATATTGCACATGAATTCTATTGGAAAGTATAAGGACCTGTTCAAAGTAACCTTCACATCTACAGTTTTGGAGTGAGCTTCTTGCTAATAACGTGGAAAACTTCAAACTGTCTCCAAGTATTAAAGCACCGAGCCAAATGGAAAAGGAATGACTTATTAAGATGTTAGCACTATGTAAGTGACCTTCTTGATGTGACATTTGCTTGGCACAAGATGTACGCCCAGCAGATGTTTAGTATTTAAATCTGTTGGCGAGCCAGCCTTTCCGCAGGAGACAACTGCAGGAAAACTTCTAAACAACATGCAACACGCTCTCCTCCTCATTCCTCTCTCCCCCCTGCATCCCACCACCAATGCTAACAAACCAATACTGAGCTATGGAGGATTGCTGGGGCCCTTTAACTGAAGTGTAGAATTGAGGGTTTGGGTTTCAAGTTTCTACCCTGGTTCCATCACAAGCTTCCTCCTGTGTGAAGTCATGTCACCACTTTGTGCCTCAGTTTTCCTACCTGCAAAGTGGTTTATTTGTGTTAACTCACTGGTGAGTGTATGTGTGTTACAACTTATTTTATAGTTTTTATAAAGTGATTTGAGATTCTCTGCTGATAAGCAGCCATGCTTGTGAACAATTATGTAGTTTTGTCTTTGCTGGAGGGCATTCTTGTGACAGCAGTAATATTTCCTGTCATGTGATGAAAGCAGGACAACGCACAGCCTTTGCCTCTCCAGAAAGTCTCTCACTAAGCAGAATTAAATGACCAGCGCATGAAGTAATTTATGCATTCCTAAAACAGACATAAATAAAAGTTGAAGCTGGTTAGTGTTCTCCCTTGATCAGGGCACGACTCTGCTGAACAGGTCATTCCAATCTCGTTCCATTGGTTCTGTACATCCCCTTGGGGCTGCACTTGCTTGACACATATTTGCATATGAAAAAGCTTGAGTATGTGAGTAACAGATTTTTTTTTTCCATCTTCGGCATGTTCTCCACGTGTGCAGACTGCAAGCTGCTAAGTCCTGTGTAATACAGCTATGTTACATTGGACTGAGCTCCAGGTCAAAGGACAATACTAATAGGTTAAGTATTGGTAACTTCTAATTACTCTTGAAATGTGGGAGCTCCTTTAACAATTAAAAGATCAAGATTGCCTGAGTCTCCCACTATTTGTTTTGGAATGTGGATATTATGTTTTTTTACAGTAAAAGTTTCTTTTTGGACTGGGGAGTCCAGAGTAAGTGACCGTACTAGAGACCAGGTGAAATCTTTTGTTGTACTTGACATCAAAACAAATTTATTTTGTTTCAATATGAACTATTCCTGCTTCATAGATATTTCATGTACATTAACTTTAGTGCAGTGAAACAGTCCACAAGGGAAGGATCCACATTTTTAGGTGAAAAATTTTTTCACACAGCTCAGCTAAGAATATCAAGAAACCATGATGGCTCTCCAAAGAGGTAAATTAGACACCAATTAGTGTAGCATAATCATCTCTAGAGAGAGCAAGCAAGCTTGACAGTGCCTTTAGTTATGGGCCTTATGCTAGGGGTAGTGACAGTGGGAATTCTTTGTGGGTCTTTCTTCTGTGCATGATTTTGAAGCATGTGGGCAGACTATTTCTAAAGGTATATTGAGTATCTGCTCCAAAATGTTGAGCAATTGTGAAAGTTCCATTAAATGCCTTTAATACAATTTAGCGAAGTTTGTTATGGATGTATCCACCTGTTGGTTGGCCACCTTTAATTGAATGAATTGAAGAGTGGCAGAATCAGAAGTGATCATGAAGTATCAGGGAGCCAACAGACTTACCCAACATCTAGGCAGGGTGCAACTTCATGCTCCCAAGAAGGGGCAGCCCCTTGGGCAGAAGGGGGTGGACCTCAGGGCAGCCAGCCCTCCGCACTGCCTGGAGCATTTCACTCTAGGGACCCTCCCTCCTGGTCACCCCTCAGAGCTGCCTGGAGTGTGCCACATGGGGCTCTGGTAGTGATTTAAAGGGACCAGGCTTCAGATGCTGCTGTTGTGGTAGTGGTCGCCAGGATCCCTGAGCCCTTTTGGATCATCGGGCCCTAGAATAATTACCCTCTCTGCTCCCTCCCTCATTGGCAGGCTTGTGAAGTGCACCCCTAACAAGTCTTATTGAATGCACCATGTATTCAATCTTGAATGTAAACATAAATTCAACCGTGATCACTGTTTTGACAACTGACAAATCTACTACTTTACTCCTACATTGTCTCCAGCTGTCCAAAGTAAATGTTCAGCCTGTATCTTTGATATCACTTTGTGGATGCCTGTCAGAGCAAACTCAACATGGCTAATGCAGAGTTCCTGCTCTTGTCATCTTTCTTTTCTCATACCTGTTACCTGGGTATTATCTTCAGTATGGACCACCATCTGGAGCCTCACATTCAGGCTGTGCCTAAATCTTGCAGGCTACCTTGGCGTAACATTCCTAAGATGCATCCTTACCTATCTATCCATATAGTTAAAACTCTCACCAGGGATCTTATGATCTCACGTCTCAATTTCTGCCACATCATTTTGTCAGGGCCTCACACATGCTACCTTGCCCAGCTTACATCTAGTCAGAATGCTGCCACAAAGGTTGTTCTCCAAATCTGTTCCTTTGATCAGCTTAACTCTGCGCTGGCTACCCCCACCCCCATGTTTAGCATCAAACATATGCTACACCTTTTCATTATCAAGGCCCTTTCCTGTCCTATTAATTCGCTATATGCCAAAGATACTAGCTCCTGCTTTCAATCCATATTCAAGTTTCACTGCCCACTTGTTTAACTTTCAAACATGGTCCTTTTTGCTTTTTCTTTTGCTTCCACTCACACTAAGAAGGAGCTTCCAGTAAACCTTTGCTAAGCAACTTCATTATCCTCCAACAAACCCTGCCTTAAACCCAAAACTGTCAGGCCACTGGTGTGACTCCCAGTCACACTGACCAATATTCTCTCAGCTCCTTGTACCCCATCGGCCTGCCTGTTTCCATTTATTTTCGCTTTCCCGACCTTTGTCAGCAACTGCATTTGTTCTGTGTTTTTTGTTCAGTGCCTAATGCAATGGGATGCTGGCCCATGACTAAGTCTCCTAGATGTGACAGCCATTCTAATCAATAATAATAGTAATAATAAATAACAATAATAGCCTTGTCTTAGTTTATTTCAGCTGAGAATTTAAGTAGATATCTGATAACTTATTATTAATAAATCCAGGTAGTCAAACCATCACAAAATATAGTTTTGCAGTCCCTGATTAGAATTTAAATTTCCAAATTCAAATCTGCTAGGAAAAATACATTTGAAAACACAGGTCTGCTGCAGCATGACTTCTCTACACCACACCATCAGGCTGTGTTCACACCACCACTTTATCTGTCTCCAGGGAGAAGACAACCCTGCCCCCAGCTGAGATGCTCTACTGCAATAGAATCAACATCAGGTCTTTGCCACACCCTGGCTCCATGTGACCAGCATTTGCTGAACAGCGCCTTTCTGCTGGCATCAGAGGTATAACATAGGGTAGGCCTCAGTCTGTGGTTAGACCTGCCTGTGGTTTCAGAATGGGGGCAGTCCAACAGTTTCAGGCAACATTCATGCCCAAATCTGTCTAGATTTGTGTGGCCTGCTCCTTGCTTGCAAATGGGTATGTGTCTCACATTATTGGAGAGTTAACAAGACACACTGATTTTAACCTCAAGTATTACCTGTGTCAGAATTACTGGGTGAAGACAGACATCTGGAGTATGAAAATGCTCACTCAGAACTAATGCTCTCTTCATAACAGAGGATTTAGTGACTTTAAGTCTTGTTTTGTGCTCCCTCTGTTGGTACCACAGCTAACTGAGAAATGGTTCCAAGAGATTTCCTTTTCATCAGTCAAAAAAGCTCATGTACAAAGACTGTCTGGTATAACAAATCATCCATATTCTCTAGCCTGGAGCTGAACTTGTAGTTAAAATGGAGTATTATGAATTGAAGATCCTTTTTTAAAAAATGTGAGGTTGGAAATTGGAATAACCACATAGGAAAGAACTGAATTAGTACAAGAAAAATGTTCATACGACTGTTACATGTGATAGGTTAAGGGGAGGAAATTGCAAATTATTTTAAAATTACTTGATAGAGTCATTTTCACTGTACTGTTGGAATGTAATTTTGGTACTTTAAATTAATCTTCAGATGCTGGATAATTAATCACTGGCATTAGAGAGACACTGACCTCAGAATGACAAAGTCTGCACTTGATCCACAGGCAGAGATATTTTTGAATGTTTGGCTCAAGGACAGCCTGTGGCAGAGAGAACTACATCAACAGCAGAGCTCAGCCTCCAAATAGAGGCTATGGACCTTTATTAGGTTTTGTCCTGGCACCCTAACGTTCTTCTTGTTTTGCAGGGGATTTACTGCTCAACATGAAAAAAATCTTGTTGAATAACATTCAGATGCTGCCTAAATAAATAACCCCCTTCAGCACAAGAAGTGCACCTTTTAAGGCTACATGTCTGTTGACATTTTCATAACAAATTCATACCTCTTGGCATCCAGATATACTGCTGGCACAAGCCCTAAGTATCTGTAACTGCCCACATGGTTCATCTGATCTTTTGTATTTTATTTATAAGCTTCTCTGTGTCACTTTACTGATCTGCATCTTACAGACGTGGCTGAGATGATTCTCAGTATAGCTTTGTGATGGAGAGAAGTGCTATCACGAGCTTTATTTTATGGATAGGAAACCTGGAGGTTCAGAGAGACTCAAGTCATAGAAGAAAATTCTGGCAGAGCCACAAAAAAACCCTCACATCTCATCACATCGGCTGTGGCCACACTGATCCCTCCTCTTGGAGGGCCTATGGTAATGTGGCACTTCGGGGTATGCTAATGAGGCTCTGCTATGAATCTGCAGCACCTCATTAGCATAATGACGGCTGCATGTGCTTCAAAACTGCCAGTTTCGAAATGCAGCCACCCATGGAGGCTGGGGGTCTTTCGAAATGACCCCCTGATTCCAAAAACTCTTGATTCCCATCTGGTTTGGAGAATAAGGGGCTTTCGAAATTGGGTCCATTTTGAAAGGCCCCACGGCTACATGGGCAGCTGTATTTTGAAACTGGCAGTTTCAAAACGCACAGGGCTGCTATTATGCTAATGAGCCACTGCATATGCGTGACAGTGCCTCATTAGCATATCTTGAAGTGCTACGTTATCACAGCCCCTCTAAAAGGATGGGCTAGTGTGGCCACAGCCATAATGTATGTCCCTTTTTGGATCAAACCAAAATATTGTCTCTCAGAATGGCCTAGTGGTTTCTCAGAACGGGTCCAGAAACCGTTCGCTTTTGAAATAGCACTCACTAGGAAAGTTACTTCCAAGCCCCACCGCTGGATAGGGGTTGGTGTTTACATTGAAGCCGATGGGTTTAGATCAGATACAAAAGCCCTGATGATATTCTTTTAGCATTTCTTGAATTTTGCTAAAAACAACTTCTGTTTTGTAGCAGTAAGTTACATAGGGTTACGTAATTGTGAATCATATAGGAAAGTATTTCCTTGTATTGCTTAGAATTTGTCAACTTCACTTCTCCTTAAGGCTACGTCTACACGTGCATGCTACATCGAAATAGCTTATTTCGATGTAGCGACATCAAAATAAGCTATTTCGATGAATAACGTCTACACGTCCTCCAGGGCTGGCAACGTCGACGTTCAACTTCGACGTTGGGCAGCACCACATCGAAATAGGCGCTGCGAGGGAACGTCTACACACCAAAGTAGCACACATCGAAATAAGGGTGCCAGGAACAGCTGCAGACGGGGTCACAGGGCGGACTCAACAGCAAGCCGCTCCCTTAAAGGGCCCCTCCCAGACACAGTTGCACTAAACAACACAAGATACACAGAGCTGACAGCTGGTTGCAGACCCTGTGCATGCAGCATGGATCCCCAGCTGCCGCAGCAGCAGCCAGAAGCCCTGGGCTACGGGCTGCTGCACACGGTGACCATAGAGCCCCGCAGGGGCTGGAGAGAGAGCGTCTCTCAACCCCTCAGCTGATGGCTGCCATGGAGGACCCCACTATTTCGATGTTGCGGGACGCGGATCGGCTACACGTGCCCTACTTCGACGTTCAAATTCGAAGTAGGGCGCTATTCCCATCCCCTCATGGGGTTAGCGACTTCGACGTCTCACCACCTAACGTTGATTTCAACTTCGAAATAGCACCCAAGACGTGTAGCTGTGATGGGCGCTATTTCGAAGTTGGCACTGCTACTTCGAAGTAGCGTGCACGTGTAGATGCGGCCTAAGTGTTTCCTCATCATCCTTATTCATTCTCATAGAATAAAAGTTCCTGACGTATTTATTCTGTTCACTATTTTGTATGCTTTTATTGCATCCCCTCAAATCATCATCACTTTCCAGTTGAATTTTAAATTTTCTAATCCATGTGATCAGCCTCACTGCTAGCCAAAATAGAGGAAAGACAAATAAGTGAATCCTTGTGAACTGAGCCTACTCTTGATGGATATGAAGGTCGGTGTTCCCTGGAAGCTAAATGCTCAGGCAACTGCCCAAGAGAAATTTAAATGCTGCCCAGCTGATTAGCAGAGTGCCCACAGGTAGCAGCACATGTTCCTACTGGCCACCATGTTGCACATTCACCTGGCTTGGATGTATCCCTCTGAAGTTACTCATACTCTTCTCCAGTCCTGAGTAACCTCAGTGTTAATTTTCATCTGCATATTTTCTGTATCACTGCTTATTCTGCTTTCCCAATGACAGATGAATAGGCTGGGCAGAGTGAGAATATTGGAGCAGAAAGGAACCCAGACTGGAGAACAGTTCTCAGGTAGATGTTGGCTCAGGTTTGTGCATTTGTAGCGAGATCTCTATGGCTAAGGGAGCATATGCTCAATTCCCCTCCCAATCAGTTTTGATAATGGCTAGAAGAAGGGTCACCATTACCTCTCAGTTAGTAGTTAGTAGCATCCTTCAGTCTACGTAAACTATGGATTGCGCCCTTCGTAGTTCCATTTGGGATCATCATTTGCTGCATCGACTGTGACTGTAAAGGCCCACACGAGAGTGACAGTCCTTGCTGCATCTGTTGCATGTGTAATGGGTCTCTGGCAGGTCCTTACTGTGCTTTCTGTGGGCTCGCTTCTCCTCTGCTAGCTGTCTGATCCTCATCTCACTCTTCTGAAGGCCCTTGTGTAGTTCCTGCCTCCATCTGCTGTGATCATCTGCCAGCTCCTCCCAACTGTCTGGCTCGATGTCTACCTCCCTGAGGTCCCTCTTGCAAACATCTTTGTAGCGCAACTGGGGGCGTCCTGGAGGTCTTTTGCCAGAGGCTAGCTTGCCATACAGGATGTCTTTTGGGATCCTTCCATCATTCATCCTGTGGATGTGGCCAAGCCAGTGGAGCTGCCGCTGCCTGAGGAGGGTGTGCATGGTTGGGATTCCAGCTTGCTCAAGGACGGCGGTGTTGGACACTCTGTCCTTCCGTGATATTCCAAGGATGCGCCTGAGGCAGTGCAAGTGGAAGACATTCAGCCTCTTTTCCTGGCGGGCGTACAGGGTCCAAGACATGCTGCCGTGAAGGAGGGTGCTGAGGATGCAGGCTCTGTAGACTTGCATTTTGGTGTGGGTGTACAACTTGATGTTATCCCACACTCTCTCACTGAGTCTGAACAGAGTTGTGGCTGCTTTTCCGATCCTCCTATTTAGCTCAGACTCCAATGACAGGGTGTCAGTGATGGTGGATCCGAGGTAAACGAACTCATGGACGACCTCTAACGTATAGTTGTCAATGCTGATTGATGGAGGTTCAGCAACATCCTGAGCAAGTACATTTGTCTTCTTTAGGCTGATGGAAAGCCCGAAGTCCTTGCATGCTTTGGAGAACCGATCCAGCAGTTTCTGAAGCTGGTCTTTTGTGTGTGACACGACAGCAGCGTCATCTGCGAACAGCATATCTCTGATGAGGACTTCCCGCACCTTAGACTTAGCTTTCAGCTAAAGAGTTTCCCATCAGATCTTGTGTGCAAAAATATGCCCTCTGTTGAAGATCCAAAGGCGTGCTTCAGGAAGAGTGCAAAGAAGATCCCGAACAATATCGGAGCAAGGACGCATCCTTGTTTGACGCCACTCCTGATGCTGAAAACATCTGATAATGTGCTGTCATATTGTATGGTTCCTCTCATGTCTTCATGGAAAGACTGGATCATCATGAGTAACCGTAGAGGACAGCCTATCTTGTGGAGCAGTTTGAACTGTCCATCCCTGCTGACCAAGTCGAAGGCCTTGGTCAGGTCAAGGAAGGCAATATCGAGTGGCTTCCTCTGCTTCCTGCATTTCTCCTGCAACTGCCTCAGAGAGAAGACCATGTCAACGGTAGATCTCTCTGCACGGAATCCACACTGTGATTCGGGATACACCCTCTCAGCAATCTTCTGGAGTCTGCAGAGGATGACACGAGTGAACAGTTTACCAGTGATGCTTAGGAGGGAGATTCCACGGTAATTGTTGCAGTCGCTTCTGTCTCCTTTGTTCTTATACAAGGTTACGAAGTTAGCGTCGTGCATATCCTGTGGAACCTCTCCCTCTCTCCAGCACAGGCACAGTAGCTCATGTAGGGGTTCCAGGAGAGTGTCTGTGGCACACATGATTACCTCTGGTGGTATACCATCCTGGCCCAGGGCCTTTCCTACTGCAATGCTGTCGATGGCTTTCTTCAGTTCATCCACAGTTGGTTCCTGGTCCAGTTCATCCACTACTTGTAGGAGCTTGACGGCATTGAGGGCTGTATCAACCACAATGTTCTTGCGTGAGTACAGCTCGGAGTAGTGCTCGACCCAGCGCTCCATCTGTTTGGCTTTGTCAGCAATGACTTCACCAGATTTGGATTTCAGAGGTGCCATCTTGTTTTGGGTGGGTCCTAATGCCTTCTTGATGCCCTCGTACGTTCCCCTGAGATTACCAAAGTCAGCACTGGTTTGGATGCTTCTGCATAGCTCGAGCCAGTAGTTGTTGGCACAGTGCCTGGCCGTCTGCTGTACTGTTTTTCTGGCTTCTCTGAGTGCTTGCAGGGTACTCTGGCTCGGCGAGCGTTTGTACTCCAGGAGTGGAGCACGCTTCTTTTCGATGGCTGGAATCATCGAACCAGAGTTAGCTTCGAACCAGTCATTTGTGTTTCTAGCTCTTCTTCCAAACACCGACAAGGCCGTGTTGTAAATTGTATCGCTCAGATGCTGCCATCTGGATGTCACATTGGCACCCCCAGGGCTGCTGCACAGATTCTCCTCGAGGGTCTCTCTGAACTTTTCAGCTCTCTCTGAGTTTGCTGTCTTTCTGGCATCAATGCGGGACCTTCCAGTTGGTTTAGAGTGGTACAGCTTCTTGGGAGTCACCTTGAGTTTGGAGCAAACTAGTGAGTCATCTGTATCGCAGTCGGCACTATGATAGCTGCGTGTCAGAAGGACATTTCTGAGGTTATCACATCTAGCGATGACCATGTCTAGTTGATGCCAGTGTTTCGAGTGTGGTTGTCTCCATGATGCTCTGTGCTGTGGCTTGGTTTGGAAGAATGTGTTTGTGATGCACAGATTGTGGTACGTGCAAAGTTTGAGAAGATGCTGTCCGTTTTCATTCATTTTTCCCACACCGAAGTGGCCTAAGCAGGAAGGCCATAAGTCACGATCGGCTCCAACTCTCGCATTGAAGTCACCCAAAATGCACAGTTGTTCGTGAGCAGGTATTTGTGATATGGCAGCACTAAGCACATCATAGAACTTGTCTTTTACTTCCGGTGCGGCATACAGGGTTGGAGCATAAGCACTGATCAGGTGGACAGGACCTGTGCAAGTTTGAAGTATGACCTGAAGGAGTCTTTCTGATCCGCCCATGACTAATTTTATCATTTGTAGAAGGGTGTTTCTGATGGCGAAGCCCACACCATGCTCCCTGGGTTCTTCTTGGGCTTTACCCTGCCAGAAAAAGGTGTAGTCCTTTTCCTTTAGAGATCCCGAATCTGTGCGTCGCGTCTCTTGCAGAGGAGCAATGTCAACTTGGAGCCTCTTCAGTTCCTCATTGATGACAGCAGTCTTTCGGGTGTCGCTGATGTACTGAAGATCTTCAGTCAAACCGATCAGCATGGTCTGCACATTCCAGCAAGCAAGCTTAAAACTTTGATGTTTTTCTTTTCTTGTTGATTTTCTTATTGGTTTGCCTGGTGCTCAAATTTCAGGCACTTGTCAGGTTTGGGAACCTTAAGCCTCATGCACCCAGTGAGGCAGGTGAACTGTGGTGGGACAGTACCTTACTGGCTGGGGGCTGCCCAGCTTGAGGCGGGCGGTGACTGTCCAGTGAGATGCGACGATCTCTCCCACAGTTAAAGGCAACCCCTGGCACTCATTCTCTACGCCAGTCGAGCAAGAGCTTATAACTGATATCTGTTACCTCCCGTATTGGTTCAACGCTGTTAAGTGATGCTGGAGTACCTCTCCAGGTGCGAGCCTTGGCAATTTTTTGGGACTCTGGGCTGCCCAGATGCCAGCGTTCCCCTCTTGGCTTTACTGATATAGTCCAAAGGAGAGGATAACCTCTACGTCTGGTAGCAGCTCAGCTGCAAGAGTTGCCGGGTCAATGCCAGAAGCTGGCACAGAACCGCCTTAGGACTCCTCACTGCCTTGTGGGTTATCCTGGGAAGGAGCAAGGCTAAGGGAGTAAACCCTGACAGAAAATCTGGAGGGGACCTCTCAGTACTATCCCTGCTTTGTGTCAATGCCCTTTGCTCCAGTTCAGGATAGAACTCTTCTGACACTGGACACAGGCCTTCATTGACACCAGGAATGTCTGAATGGCTTTTCTCCTATTTTATAACTAACCAACTTGAAAGCCTTGAGATAGCTTGTCTTGTTCATCAGCCAGAAATATAAATATGTCACACTCACCTTGATTTCATGAAGGACAGCTGCACAAAAGCAATTCAATGAATCAAGAATCTATCAAAGGAACCCTCTGAGTCATCATACTAGGACGACTTTTGTACTTATCAGGACATTATAACTCAATGTTCATTAATTTTGTTTGTACACAATGATTTATGACACAAAGCACTTGTTCTGTTGCTACTGCATTGTTATTTTGGAGAACATTTCCTGGAGCTTGTGGACCTCCCTTTAGCGCAATAAAATTGTAGAGGTAATCGAACTGGAATTGAACTGGCTTCTGATCATCACTATGCAGTTTGGCATGACAAATGGTTATGGCTGGTGGTGTAAAACCATGAATAATGAAAAAATAAAAGATCTCACCTGACTCCCAGTGAAGGCATTGGAATTGTTTCTACTCATTTCAAGGGGAATTGGAGGGGCCCTGAAGGTATTATTTGAAAATCAATGCTTGTTTGTAAACTAAATGACTAACCCAGTTAAAATAATGTCCCAGCCAGCAATACCTTGATTCAAACTGTATTCACAGTGGATTTAAAAGTATTAACTTTTTGTCAACTTCTTGGCACAAGCTCCTTATTTTTTGTCTCTCTTGTCCTCAAAGCATGGCCATTAATATGGGAGGCATCCCGAATTATGCCTGCTGAAAGTGAACTTACACTGTTGGAACCTTTAGATGTGTTTAAAGCAAAAGGTGCTGGTTTCTTCTATTGCTAGAGACTGTCAGGAAAATCCTCTTGTTGACAAGTGGCAGGAAAAAAAATCACATCTATACTCACATTTTACTGAAAGTGCTTTAGAGATGGAACTGTGCTCCATGGAACGCACAGTAATTCAGGTTACGAAAGCTACAAGAGTCAGTTAATTATTAAAATATTGGGAAAGTGACCCAGCATGGCTTGGGTATTTAAGGGAAGTAAGGTTATTGGAATTTTTTCCTGTTTGGAAAATAAAAGGAAAATATGTATGGTATATATATTTTTGGAAAAATGAACTAAAAACGAAGTTTGTATTTATAAAAGTCTGAGTGACTCAAAAATCATACAGAGCTTGTAGGTGGGGTTGGTGTGGTGCGGGCACAGGGTGGGGATGAGGGCAGAGGGTTCAGAGTGTGGAGAAGGGTCAGAGCACAGGGTGAGGGTGCAGACATCAAAGTAGGGCTTTTTTGCAGGGGTCAGGGCAGGATGTGGAAGGTAATGGAGGGAGCGCAGGGGGCTGTGGCACAGAGTCAGGTGTGTGGGGAAGTCTGGGAAGTGGGAGAGGAGCCACAGATCCGGGAGCTTATGACAGGGAGTTGGGAGGTCTCAGGGAGCTTTCTGGAATCAGCCACAGCAGTGAAGGTAGAGTTGGTCCATGGCAAGCTGGGCTGCACTGCCTGGCCTCAGCATCTCCTTGGGAGTCTGGGTTGAAGTTCCCGGAAGGGGAAGGGCTGGGCTGGGCCGGGCTGGGACAGGCTGGCTTCTGCAGCCTCAACCATAGCTCCTGGTGGGGTGGGGAGGTGCCTTCCCACACTCCAGGGAGGCTGGAGCTGGACTTCTTGCTGTGGAGGGCACTTCCTCTGCCCCAGAATTAACAGGTGGGGAGAGGGGCCGGGCATAGCATAGCTCTGGCATAGCGGAGAGGCGGGGGGAGGAGGCTGAGCCAGGGCCATGACCTCATCCTTTTTCCCCAGCCCCAGCACAGCAGCAGTCGTGGGGCGGGGGGTGTGAGGAGGCCAGAGCTCTTTTCTCTGGCCCCAGCACAGCACCAGCAGGGGCTCAGAGCTAGAGCCAGGGTCATGGTTTTGCCCTGGCCAGGCAGCAGAGTCAGAGCAGAGACCTGGCCCGTGGAAAATAGCTGTGGGCCCAGCACAGTGGCAGTGTGTGTCAGGGTTGGGGAGCTTTTTTCTGGTTTTGGGAAGAGCAGCTGGGGTTGCCTGGCCTGGGGCCAGGGTGTTTTTTCCAGCCCCAGCTTGAGCTTTGGTGGCAGCAGAGCCAGGGCCTCTTGTTCCAGCATCTCAAGGGGTTGGGGGGGAGGATGCTAATTGTGTGTGGGAGTGTGTGTGGGGGGCAAGCAGGGCTTCACCTGGGTGACAATGTGGCCAAGGGCTGAGGGTGAGTGGGGCAGAGGAGCACTTACCTCTCATGACATGGTGCACAGCTCTGTCTTTGAGCGATCTCTCTCTTTTCCTGCTGCGGCTGTTCCCAGTGGTCACGCTGCAGTATGGCTGTTCCCTGAACTCGCTGCCCTCAATGGTGAATCTGAAGTACATCATCCCTCCTGTCGGTGCCCCTCTCCGTCCATGTTCTGGCAAATCCTGGGATTTCAGGCATTTGCCACATTCCAGGAACAACGAAACCCTGGCTGTTTCTACACAGGCCACTTTCTTCAAAAGTGGCATGCTAATACATGGCCTGAAATATGGTAATGAGGAGTGGATGCAAGTTCTCTGTGCCTCATTAGCATAAGGTCAGGTGATTTGGGGTCCAGAAGACCGTTCTTGGGAAGAAGGGGCCTCCAGAAGAAGGACTTCCTTCCAGAAGACCCCCCAAAGGCTGCGCTTCTAAGCGGCGTTTTGGAGTCTGGAAGAACGGTCCTCTGGACTCTAAATCGCATGACCTTATGCTAATGAGGTGCGGGGAACTTGCATCCACTCCTCTTTAACATATTTTGAGCTGTGTATTAGCATGCCACTTTCCAAGAAAGTGGCCTTTGTACAAACGGCCCCTGACCTTGGTTTAAGTTGGTGGTCTTAGCTTGTACAGGAGTTCTTGAACAAACGTAGCACTTACAGACACACAGACAGACACATCCTGAAATATATAGGAGATTACATTCTAATATTAAAAACTAGTATGAGGAGAGTCTGTTAAAGTAGTTCACAAAAATGACCTTGCTAAGTTGTTTAGCCATTTAAGTTTAAATACCTTTAATGGGAGAGTTATAACCATAGAAATAAACACCTGACATGATTAAAAGGTGGCTTACTAAATACTAACATGTTCCCAGACAAGATCTTTCACGTTGTTTTAAAACAGAAAAAAAAATAACCTGCAGTAAATCATTTAAGTGTTTAGATGCACACCTGAGTTATGTCTAGATGGCACCCTAACCTCAAAATAGGCTATTTTGGCATGTGGCGCTGTCTAAATGACATCACATGTCGAAATAAAGGCCTACTCTGAGGCATCCCGGTGCCTCTCATAGCATGCCTGTTATCTCAAAAACTGTTTTGAGACAATAGGTGCATTGCATAGATGCGGGCAGCTATTTCGGGATAACATTTGTATCCCGAAAATAGCACCCACTGTGTAGACATAACCTTGATGTCCACTGAACAACCAGTGTGTGCCAGTTGCAGAGTAATTAGAAACTGAAACTGCCCGCACACTTAAACATAATTCAGACTAAGGCTACATCTACATTACAGATCAGTCCACTAGTGGTTGATTTAGTGAACCTAGTGAAGATCCACCAAATTGAATGTAGATCACTCTGCAGTTGACTCCTGTACTCTAGTCCAACAAGAAGAGTAAAGTAAGTTGAAGGGAGAATTTCTCCAATAGACCTTCTTTGGGATAGATCCCATAGTAACTCAGCCTCAGGTACATCAATTCTTGCTATGTTATTCATGTAACTGGAATTGGGTACCTTAGATCAAACCTTCCACACTAGTTTAGCCAGGCTACGTTTATATCTGTTTTTGCCTCCACTACTTTTTCGTGAAAAGAGTTGCTCTTCACTGTATCGTGGCTGCAAATATTCCAGTTTTTTTATGAAGATTTATTTTGCCATGTCATGAGTTGAAATCCAGAATAAACTCCTATTCACAAAGGATGGATATGTTACTAATAAAGGCCAGTAGATAGAAAGCAAATACATCTAAGACTATCATTCTCCCTGCTACATGATCACGGGTTTGTTAGAAAGGTTATACTCTCTAGATGCACACATTACAGGATTTTATGGCTTGCCAATGGAGATTACCCCTTGGAAATATGTCAGCCATCACACCAGTTCTGGAATGTTTACCATTTATTACTACAGCTTTTAAAATTAAACCCATATGTTTTACTCAATGCTTTATATTTATTAAGAAATACTTTGCTTCTGTTAATGTCTTCAGTTTCACACAATTCCTTATTATATGTGTGTGTGAGAGGGCAAGAGAACAAATATTGTCCATTAATTTGCCGAGGGCTTTACGGTCACAAGCCACAACACATTCTTATTTATTTGTAGCTTACTTTGAAAGCTCATTTTTTTTCCTTTTACTGGCAGAATAAATTTAGTTTTATACACCAAGGTGTATATGGATATGCACCACCAATAGAAACCCATGCTGCTGACTCGGAGTGCTTGGGATGCTGTGCTAATCAGCTGGGTGGCATGTGAATCTCTCATGGACAGCTCTCCAAGTGCTCTGCTTACAGGGAACATTGCTTGACACCATTGCTGCTGGGCAGCTCACTTTGGATTGTTTTCTAGATGATTACTCTCCAAGGGTGACAAGAGAGCTTCGAAAACTCTGCAGGGGCATAAATATTCCCAGCATAGTGGGAAACCCATTGCACTTACCCACTGCCTCTGGGATTGACCCTGGCCCTAGAGTAGTATGGGTAAAATCAAGGAAGAGGTAGAAGGAATATCAGTGCACGTGATGGGAATTAGCAACTTGAGGTTCGCCGATAATGTAGTTATAATTGAGGAAGCTGAAGAGAAGCTAGCAAGAATGCCGCAGGTGTTAAATGAGAAAGGGAAGTGGTATGGATTGATTATGACCATCGATAAAATGCAGACAATGGTATTTGGTGATAAGGAAATAGGAAGGAAGATCAGTGGAGAGTGGATCGAACTAGAGAACATAGAGAATTTCACATATGTGGGGAGCAACATGACGTATGATCTAGACTGTAAGCAGGAAATAGTGACTAGAATAGTGAAAGCAAGAGCGAGTTTGAAGGCGATGGATAAGTTCTGGAAAAGCAAAGCAATTAGCTTAGGAATGAAGCTGAACATCTTGAAAACGTTTATTCAGTGGCATGTTGTACAGATGTGAGACATGGGTGATAAAAGATTTGAAGAGAAGGATATTGGTGTTCAGGAGGAGTTCTGTAGAAAGATCCTGAGAATAGGATGGATGTAGAAGGTCACCAGTGAGGAGTTATATAAGAAGATAAGGCCAGAAAAGGTTATACAATGGAAGTTACAGCTATTCAGGCATATCTGTAGAAAGAATAATGAGTGAAAAGTCAAGACCATGGTGTTTAGCATAATGGGTGATTCAAATAGAAGAGGCAGACCTCACAGAGAACGGGTAGATGATTGAGTGGATTGTTGCAGAGCTGGTCTACAGAAACTAAGCCACTCTGCACTGGACAGGAAAAAACGGAAGGAAATAGGGAGGCATTGGACACCAGTGGACACTGAGCCCATGGTTTTTGATGATGATGATGATGATGATTGAGGACCTTTCCCACATCTGAAGAGCTCTCTGTAGCTCAGAAGCTTCTCTCTCTAACCAAATGATACTGATCTAGTAAAAGAAATGACCTCACCTACATCGTCTCTCTAGCTACTGCAGAATGGTTTCTGAAGAGGTGAGAACCTTATTAGGACAGATGGTGCACTCCGTCTGTGCAGAGCATTGCTGGTGCACACAACTCAGGGTGTCAGTGCTGGCCCATCGCTTGTTATAGAAGATTTTAGTCTTAAATATATTCTAATGAAACCAGATGTTTTACCTACAGCAACACAGATGTGTATAATTGTGGAATAAACTTTCTTTTCTCTTCCCTCTCCTCATTCCCAAAATCCACAAAAAGTGTCTTTGGCAGAGAAGAAGCAAGTTCTAAAAAGCTTGAGTGAGTTGTGAAAAGCTTTATATTACTTACTGGGAGAAGTTTGTCTCTGCAGCACTTGTGTGCTCCTTTGGTTATTTTTACTCACAAAGAGTTTTTCCCCCATTCTTCAGCTGCTGGACAAGATGGTGTTCATTTGGCTTCAGTTCTGACACAAGATAAATGAGCTTTGGGCCCTCAGTGATTCACTCTGGCTGCCAGAGGGTTCCAAAATAGCAAACTATTTTTCATAACCGCAATGTGATATGAAGTGAGTTGCAGCAGGTGTGCTAACATACACCACAGCCGTCTGTGGAGTGGGGAATTCATTAAGTTTCCTTGTTTGTCCAAAAAAGTCACCTTTCTCAGTGACTAGTGTTTTGTCTTTCCTGGGCTAGAAGCCTCTCCCCATGCGGGATAGAGCATTCTTTTGTGTTCGGTACCACTGTGACTACTGCTACAGCAAGTGCGTATTTTAAATCACAATGAGCATTTAATTTCGTCCAATTTGTGAAGAAATGTTCTTGTTCAGGTGCACAATCTTTTTACCTTGCCCTTCCATGGTCTTCTACCTTTTTTCCAAAGGAGAAAATAAAATACACTAATGAGTTAAGTGTATAGCTCAGTGATCATTTATATATCTGCTGCAAATCCAGCCTTCTGGGATGCTTCAGTAAAACCTGCAGACAAATTTTCAAATTATTGGCAAAATGCTCTTGATATTTAGTAATCTTCTTACATCAGTCCTCCTCCTCATTCTCTAAATGGAAATGGGATGTTCTAGGCCCATCTCTTCTGTAACATTAATTATGTAAATATGTTCTAGATGTTTCCTTCTAGGATGCAGTATTGAACCACAAGCTTCTCTCTAGTTATGTTGTAAGTAGGTACAGCTACATATAGAAACAACCTAAAGGAATCAGCTCACAGCTGAGAAAGAGGAAACTTTCAATTCTAATCCAGGCTTTGTCACTATCTCCTTTTTACAAGTCAGGCGTGACTTTATGCCTCAGTTTCCCCATTTATAACGTGGAGATGGCAATGCGTCTCCATCTCTGAATCAGGGATATGAAGAACAAGCACCTATCATGCAATGCTCTGAATGCAGATAGATGCCTGAGGCTGGCTAAAACCTCACTGAGTTCAGCACGGTTCCAGAGGAGCATGGGACCTGTGGAATTGTGGTTTCCATACTGGATGTCTGAACCATTGTTTGAAGCTGCAAAGCATTGTATGAACCTGACGATTTGAGATTTATTATTTTAGTAAAGTCTTTTCCAAGTGAGAGTTGTTTCGTCCATTTGTTTGTTTTGTAGCTAGATGTGAAACTTAGATAT
Organism: Carettochelys insculpta; assembly: GCF_033958435.1. Lineage (NCBI taxonomy): Eukaryota > Metazoa > Chordata > Testudines > Carettochelyidae > Carettochelys > Carettochelys insculpta. The sequence continues at coordinate 11,797,632 of NC_134148.1, forward strand.
ATTTAAATCTGTGAAACAGAGGTGGAAGGAGGGAGATAACTACAACCAGGTAGTCCATATGCCTGTACGTGTGTTGTGTGGCAGTATATCATAACTGAAGGTACGAGACCCAGCCTTCTGCCTTAAAATATAACTTAATCTAGAAACAGCTGTGTTCCCTGCAGAGCCTGAAGTATGTGGCATGTGAACAAATTAATGCCACTGTTTTGGAGGCCCCAGTCAGAAAGTACAATTAAATATGTTGCAAATTCTCATATGCTACTTCTGGCTTTTTTTTCTACATGGGAGAGGAGGAACAAGAGCAGTCAATTACTGGAACTTAGCGAACAGAATCTTAACTGTGGTATGAAAACAAGGTTTGCTTTTTGACCATCAATTGGAGCATGAATGTATTCTGCTTGTATTCAAGTGAAGCACAGTGAAATGATTGACAAGTGCAACACTGCACAGGAAACTTGAGCTAAATGAACTGGTCTTACTGGCTACTTTGGTTTTATGATCTCTGAAATGTTTGGAGGAGAATGAAGTTATAATAGAGAATCATACACCATAAATCAATTTGACTCATGGAGTAACTGTGAGTGGGCCTGGAATTCAGGTTCTAGCTTATCAAGTAATGGGTCTGCCCTAAATTTGAAAGAACAGCTGTAACTCAAAGCCAACAGTACCTTAAATTTTAAGATGAAGGTTTCCATGTGTTCCGTTAGTTTTGTTGGATCTGGTTTCATGAACAATGTGGTTTAGTAATCAGAGCCCAGCTGGCGGCTCTGTCATTTTTGTGTTTTCTTAGCTATGACACTTCCATTATGACTAACACACAGTCATTTGCAAAAAGGGCTTTGCATGGGAGTTCCTCAAGGACATTTGTCTTTGTAGTAATCCTTTGAAGACCGAAGAGTTACCTGTCAGTCCTCTACCTGATGTAGATTCCTCGTTTGACGGTTTTTATTTCTATAATTCACAATGTCTGCTAAGAAGAGATGAAGGAGGACGGGTGCAAGCCCATATCCTTGGTTTCTGAGATGATACATGGGGCTGCACAGGGGCGTCACAGGCACCTCCCAGAACCAGCCCCCTCCCCCATGCTCATCATCAGTGCCATGCCACTCCCAGTGAGCATGGGGGCAGCCCTGTCTCTCCCCTGGAGTAGGGCAAGCTTCCTAACTCATCCTATTCTCAGGTCATGTCTCTCTGAGGGGTGCGGGGGATTGCCCCCACACTCACCAGAAGCAGTGTGGTGTGTTTGCAGGAAGAGGCAGATGGGGGCGGACCACAGGGAGGGGGTATGGAGGGGGCAGGAGACATGGGTGCTGTATGGGCAGGAAGGTCATGGGGCATGGGCAGGACATGGGTGGGAAGGAGGGAGAGCAGGGATACGTGGCCAGTGTCCCCCTTTGAATCCCTATAGCAGTTGCCTCTGTTTGTTTCATCCCATTGGATATGGGGAATGCTTTAGAGAGGTCATCATCTGAGAACACTGGGTCAGTCGTGTTTGTGAAATTGGCACATGATAAGGAATTTGGTAGGTCAGGAAAACTGTTCTGGGGTTTTCTAGAGGCTTTTCCTGCTCATTGTGGTGAATGGTCTCTTGAGAGCACAGAAGACAACTTTCATGCTTACTTCCTTTCATTTTTCTGAATCTATCTCAAGATGAAAATTTCAGCTGTGGTGCTCTGACATTATCTAAATCCTCCTTGAAGTTTTAATAGACACCTCTCTGATATTATTTTGACTGGCTGATTGAATAAAATCAGAGCATTTTTAATCAGCTATCGAGCAGACAGATATGCCGCTAGCTGCCACTGTCAGACTAGTTTGTTTTTGAATAATGTAACTATGAGTTCATCTTTGCAAGACCCTGGGGAATGTTTTCAGTTTCCCAGATAGCCCTAATAATGTCATACAGATAGTTAATAGTTTGGGAGCCTTCAAGTTTTAAGATTTCTGCTGGTGTGTGGTCTTTGCTTTGGTGATTTACCTGACTTTTTTGAAAATTTTTGCACTTCCTCAACATAAGGTATTTTCATCATGTCTGGAGTGCTGGCTTGGCATCTCCTGCCCCCGGTACCTCATGACCCCCCCATAACTCCATCCATTTTCAGAGAGGCTTCTCTTGACCTTGAGTAGGGTAGATTCATCTGAACTCTTTTAAGGAGCCAGTCCCAATTTCAGAGAGTCATAAATGGCCTTCAGGGAGTCATAAAACAATTCTGTTATGATAGTGTTGTAATATACAGATGAGACACAGTGTGCCCTACAAATGAGGATTGTCTTCAATTTTTTTATTTCGCCCTTTAGTAATTAACAGAGGTGCATGTAGGGGTGTCCACGTTGGTGCGCAGATCCAGCGAGAGCTGGCTGAGCTGTGGCAAAAGCCAGAAAGGAGCTATGTAAAGAGCTGGCAGGGACCTGGGTTGCAATAGGACAGTTCTTGTAAGAAAATTTAAGCTACTTTTACCCCTGTTAATAAATGCATGAATTTGACAATGCTGCTTTTTATAAACTGGGGAACACAGGCATGTCACTTGTGCATACCAAGGTAGGTGTCCAACAGCCGGCTGTAGCCAAACAACAAGACTTAATGGAAACTTTAGCTCCCTTCATGTTGGTATCTATTCTGTTTATGCTACTGTGTATTTGCAAACAATACACAAAAGCCCTTCCTTGTTTCCTTTAAACCAAGAAATAGCATTGCAGACATAAATTGTTTGTCCCTTTTCTATTTACTGCTCCAGCACCTTCCATCCCTGGGTCCCACAGCCCATTCTCTAGTTCTTGTGTAATCATTGTCGTCTGTGGTTCCACCATTTCCTGCTTCTTGCCTATGGAAACGTAGAACATGGATCATCTCTCTGCTTTTTCCGGGCAGCAGCTGGGAGGGGAAGCAAACATACATACTCTCATGCATCACAGGGACAGGATTACCTCTCTGTGGGCAAAATCCTTGGACTTCAAAATTTCCTGTGATACAGACATGGTAGCTGGTTTGAAGTTGTCTTCTGCATTCTCATGTACACCCAATTTTGTGTCCATACCTGGCATGCTCAAGAAAGGTCTGCAAATGCCTTTCTATGTATGTAATATACAAAGGATAGAATTTGGCCAAAGCTAGACCACAAATCTGTGTCTGAGACCTCTTCTTCATGACAGAGTAATCTCACTTGGTGTATGTTATAGAGAAAGAGAGAAAAACACAGATGTCATTTATTGTTCTATGTTGTGTTTGAAAACAGAAACATTTGAAAACCTCCTTAGTTATATTTTGAAGTCAATATCCCTCCATCTTTCTTCATCATAACTCAGGCTCTGTTCCCCCACTGTTCATATTCATACAAGGCAAGATACATCATCACAGCATTTGCTGTTTGGAAGGCAGAGCACACACCATTTTCTGCACTCATTTGTGCTCTGAGATTGGAAACAATGCCACCTGCAGCTGTAAGTACCCTGCACACTCATTATAACACCATCCTTTAAACCCAATCATTTTAGGTATTATCGAAAGGTGTTATTACAGAAGTACCTGTTGCAGTTAATACCGTGTCAGCTCTTTCTTTTTGAAACAGTTTTTACTGGGGTTATGGCCAGACCATCAGTATTTATGCTGGGAAGGTATTTTGATATAGAAGGTTGCTCAACTTGTGAGGGGAATTTGATTTTAAAAAGTTATGTCAAATGGTACTAACCTGAATATGAGCAACAATGTTTTTATTAATGGCTTTAAATCTGAATGAGCATAGAGATTTGGGGCTGTTATGAAGTTAAGCAGTCACCTGCAGTGTTGGAAATCTAAACTGACAAGGATTATGCATCTTAAGGCAGCAGCTGCACTGCAGAAGAAAAGCCTTATGCCCATTTTTGGTACAAGAGATGAATATCCAAGAGGGATGATATAGAGAGTGCTTGGTACTGCTGTGAGGGCAGGAGACTGGACTTAGTGACCTCTTGACGTCCTTCCCAGTTCTATCAGCCACCACTAATGGGAATGGGCCGTTGGGGAGGGAAATAGCATCCTTTCAGGAAACATTCTTTTGTTCTCTTGGGCCATGTCTACACTAGCAAGTTCTTTTGGAAAATCAGGCCCTTTTCTGTATCTGAGTGTTCACACACTAAATGCATTCTTTTGATCTGAAATCAAAAGAATGCAGCTCTTCTTCCAGAAGCCCTCTTCCGCTCCTGGATCAGGAAGAGCGCTTCCTTTCAAAATCCTTTTTCAAAAAAACCAAAAGTGTGTGTAGACATTCCATGGGCCCTTTTTTTGAAAAAGTTGTCCTCATGGTACCAGATTTTTTGATCCCTGGTCCGTCCTTTCGAAAGAACAAGGCTGTGTGGATGCTCTCTATGGAAAGAGCAGATCAATCTTCAGATCCGCTTTTTAGTGTGTGGACATGATCTTTCAAAAGAAGGTCTTCTGTAAGATATCTTCTGTAAGATCATCATCCAAAAAAGTACTGAAATGTAGACATGGCCTTAGTGATACTAACTAAACCCAGAACCAAACTAGCTTATTAGAGGAAGGACAGCATTTCTTCCTGCTGTCTCCTGTGTGAAAACTTCTCAACACCACCACTAGCCAGCAACCACTTGTAATATCTTACAACTGGAGTCCTACGTGGATACTTCCACCCTTCATTTGTGTGAGTGTTATCGTAATGGTGAGCATCTGTAATTGAAGTTATCAAACCAGATGAACAAGTTAGTAAAACATTCCCCTGCCCCAGCAATTCCCATTATACCTCCCACTGCCTAAGGGCAGCCCACTATATACCATGATGATGGATGTATGGCAGATTGGCTATTCTTTCTCACCATGCCCCCTCCATCTTTTTCATTGTTGTAATTTTGAGCCCACCATGTGTTGTTGATGCACCTGAAATGATCACAGAGGTATTGGAGACAGAGAGATTATTCCCATAATCATTGTGTAATAAAGGTGTGCTTTTTTAACCTCTGGGTAACCAGCATGCATGAACTATCCCCAGGTTAAAATATACAGTAAAGAAGACAAGGTGCTGTACCTTGAACTGATGGTAAAAAGAAGCAAGGTTAGCATGCTATCTCCTCATCAGTGGTGACCTCATCTAATCTAGGTGCCTTGTCTTCAATGAGTTTCTAACCTGGAGATAGCTCAGACGATCAGTCAGTTACATGTAGGTAAAAAAAAAATCTTTATAAGCAGTGAAACAAGGCCTTCATGATTCTGCAGCAGTAACTATCTGCACTATCGTTTCTGAATTAGTGCCCCAGCCCTGCCCCCTGCTCTACAGCAGCATGTTGCTCTTGAAGGACATCTAGCTGTTTGGCGTTCCAGGGAGTAGGCAACAAACGAACCGTTCAAATGGCAGTGGTGGAATTTCCTTCCACCCTTTGGAGGTGGCAAAGTTTGCAGATGACACCAAGTTGTTCAGGACAGTCAAAAGCAAAAGGGATTGTGAAGAACTACAAGGAGATCTCAGCAAACTGAGTGATTGGGCAGCAAAATGGCAAATGAAATTTAATGTGGGTAAGTGTAAGGTAATGCATGTTGGAAAAAATAACCCAAATTACACGTACTACATGATGGGGTCAAATTTAGCTACGACAGATCAGGAAAGGGATCTTGGAGTTATAGTGGATAGTTCTCTGAAGACATCCACGCAGTGTGCAGCGGCAGTTAGTAAGGCAAATAGGATGTTAGGAATTATTAAAAAAGGGATCGATAATAAGACAAAAGATATCATACTTCCCCTATATAAAACTATGGTACGCCCACATCTCGAGTACTGCGTGCAGATGTGGTCTCCTCACCTCAAAAAAGATATATTGGCATTAGAAAAGGTTCAGAAAAGGGCGACTAAGATGATTAGGGGCTTGGAAAGGGTCCCATATGGGGAGAGGCTAGAGAGACTGGGACTTTTCAGTTTGGAAAAGAGGCGATTGAGGGGCGATATGATAGAGGTATATAAAATCATGAATGGTGTGGAGAAAGTGAATATAGAAAAATTATTTACCTTTTCCCATAATACAAGAACTAGGGGACACCAAATGAAATTGATGGGTAGTAGGTTCAAAACTAATAAAAGGAAATTTTTCTTCACACAGCGCACAGTCAACCTGTGGAACTCCTTGCCCGAGGAGGCTGTGAAGGCCAGGACTCTATTAGGGTTTAAAAAAGAGCTTGATAAATTTTTGCAGGTCAGGTCCATAAATGGCTATTAGCCAGGGATAAAGTATGGTGCCCTAGCCTTCATAACAAGGGCAGGAGATGGATGGCAGGAGATAAATCACTTGTCTTCTGTTCTCCTTCTCTGGGGCACCTGGCATTGGCCACCGTCGGCAGATGGGATGCTGGGCTTGATGGACCTTTGGTCTGACCCAGTATGGCCATTCTTATGTTCTTATGTTCTTATGTTCTTATGTTCTTATAATAGAAAGGAGTTGCTGGGGTCTTCTGATAGTTAAGAGTGCAGTCCCTTTCCTATCTGATAACAAGAAGGAGGAGAGGCATGGAGAAGGGGGAAAGGTCCCTTTGCCTCCATCCTTCTCTGCCAGCCAGGAGACTAAAGGAAAGAGGGTAGCATCTCCTCTTTCCCCTCAGCAAAGGATCATGAGCACTGGAGATGGCAGGGACCATTTACACTATCCAGTCTAGATCCTTGCAGATATAGAGTTCTTCCCTGTGTTTTCCATAGTCTCATAAGGGCTTGAGATGAAAAAAAAAAACTGTTGTAGATAAGAGTGAGAAAGGAGGGAGAATTCTCTAAGCACTGAGGACTCTGTGAGGAGAGAGAATCCCAACTGTCTGGGACAGGACTTGACAATGTCACCACAGCGTTGGCTGATATTGCATAGTGATAATGCTTTTTATTAACTGGGTATCGCAGGCATGTTACTTGTGCATATCCAGGTAGATTCCAAACAGCTTACTGTAGCCACATAGCAACAAAATTCATAGAATTTTGCAAGAACACTAAATTTATGATGCCAGGTTAGGAGGGATTATTAGCTGTGTCTACACATGCACGCTACTTTGAAGTAGCGGCACTAACTTCGAAATAGCGCCCGTCGCAGCTACACGCGTCGGGCGCTATTTCGAAGTTAACTTCGACGTTAGGCGGCGAGACGTCAAAGTCGCTAACCCCATGAGGAGATAGGAATAGCACCCTACTTCGACGTTCAACGTCGAAGTAGGGACAGTGTAGACAATCCGCGTCCCGCAACGTCGAAATTGCTGGGTCCTCCATGGCGGCCATCAGCTGGGGGGTTGAGAGACGCTCTCTCCAGCCCCTCAGCTCACTGGTGGCCACGTGGAGCGGCCCCTTAAAGGTCCCCTCCCCCACCCTGCCTCTGCAGGAAGCTGAGGCAACGTGCAGGCTGCAGCCTGCACACGCGGGCAGCTTGCAGCACCCTCAGCTCCTGAGAGCGGCAATGGCGAGCCAGCAGCCCCCCCAGCGCCCCCAGGGGACCCCGCCCAAGGGGAGCCAGGGCAGCCAGGCCAGCCAGAAGACCTGCCAGTCTGGGAAGCGGCAGCGGGGCCCCTCCTGGACGGAGGCCGAGCTGCGGGACCTGCTGGGGCTCTGGAGCGAGGAGGAGGTGCTCCAGGTAATGGGGAGCAAGAGGCGGAATGCGGATGCATTCGCTCGGCTGGCCGACGGCCTGGCTGCCCGGGGTCACCCTGCCCACACTCCAGACCATGTCCGGAGTAAGGTGAAGGAGCTCGGCAGGGTTATGCCCGGGCCCAGGATGCGGCCAGCCGATCTGGGGCCGCCCCCGTCACTTGCCCCTTTTACAGGGAGCTCAGGGACATCCTGGGCTCCCGGAACACCTCCTCCCCTCCGGCCACCCTTGACACCTCGGCTGACGAGCCCCAGCAGGCCCTGCAGCCGGAGTCCGCCCCGGAGGCAAGCCCCACACCCCGGGAGCCCCCCCCGGAGGCCATCCCTGGGACATTGCGGCAGGAGGAGGAGGAGGAGGGGGGGGGGCTCCTCCTCCGCAGAATCCAGCCTGCAGATCCTCCTCCTGCCATCCCGGAGCAGCAGCAGGGCCTCTGACCCCCGGGGATCTCCGGACCGTGGGAGCGGACCCACAGGTAGGTACCCTTCTCTGGTGGACACCCCGGGGCTTGAGGGGCGGGGGTAACAGAGATGTGTCCAGGGCCCCCCACACGCTCACATGGCCATGGCCCCAAGGACACCAGGGCCATGGCCCTCACAGCACTGCAGCCATCAGCCCGTGCCCCCCCACACCCTGCATGACAGTGCCATGCCCCATCCCCGGGCCAGGGGGGAGCGGAACCTCGAGGGGCCCCCGGGCGGAGGGGGTGGGACACCCCGCAGCAGCAGCATGTGATGGAGTTGGGGGAGTGCCAAAGGGAGACTCAGGCTACATATGAGCCACAAGAGCCGAGGAGCTCCCAGGGGCAAAGGAGGATCCTGGCGCTACAGCTGGCAGGTGACACCTCTGCCCTGAGCAAACAGGAGGGAGGAGCCGAGCTGGCTTGGAATTGGAGGGCGAGGGCGGGGGCCACAGGTAGAGGCTAGGGGAAGGGAGAGCTGGTAGGCAGCCAGCCAGAGGAGGGGGAAAGCTGCATCCCAGAGGGGCCCCCCTTGGGGTCTTCTCCCCACGACGGGTTGGAAGGACTGTCTCTTCCAACAGCTGGTGCTGTCACTCCTGCCAGAAACTGGCCATCTGTGGCCTAAGAAAGCTCTCCTGCTCTCAGACCCTGCGGGGTGAAGTGAGAGTCGCTCCCACCAGGGGACGGGGTGCAGGGCAGGGGGACCCCTGAACCCCATCCATCACAGCAGCATCTCCCGGGGACGGGGATGGGGAACCTGCAGCACAGGGCGGGGGGGACAAAGACCACGGCTCAGGGCCCACACTAACGCCTGTCTCCATTCTTCTTTCCCCCCTCCTCTCCTGTGTCCTGCACCTGCACCTGCACCATCCGAAGGACCGGAAGAGAGCGCCGGCGAGGCCTCGGTTGTCCTGGAGAGCCCTCCGGGACCCTCGCTCCAGGGCAGCCCCTCGGCCGAGGAACGACCGGCCCCGCGGAGGGCAAGACGGCGGACCACGCGCCTCCTACCGGCGGCGGCAACGGACCCCCAGCTGCTGGCCTTCCTCCGCCGGCAGCTGGAGGTGTCGGAGCAGCACCTCCAGCTGCAGGAGCGGGCGCTGGCCTGGTGCCAGGAGGCATGGGGGGCCTATATGCAGACATTCAACCGGCTGGTTGATTACCTGGCCCCCCATGCCGCGCCGGCCGAGCCATCGCCCGCCCTGCCCGCTCCTGCAGCCCCACCACCAGCTGCTCCAGCCATCGCCGGGCCGTCCGCCGTCGCCCCACCACCCACCCACGAGGGCCACAGCGCCGAGGGACCCCTGGAGCCACCCGAGACTCGCCGGCGCCGATACCTTCCGGTGCAGCCCGCTCCCACCCAGCCGCGGACCAGACTGCAGGCACGGCAGGGCTCCTGGCCAGGCACGCCCAGTGCTGGGCTCTAGGGGCGAGGGGCCCGGGACGTGGGCCCCCCCTTGTTGTACATAGTTGGACTGTTTGTTTTTGGTGCCCCCGTTTGCCCCGTCCCCCCCATGTAAATAGTTCTCCCCGTTCTCCTCCCTGCTTTTCTTTTTTGTTGATGGCGCACACTTCTTTGCTTTGTGGTTGTATTGTTTTATTTGTGCCCATCTTGCTTTGGTTGAACGTTTGTCCCTCCTTTTTGGTTTGTGTTTCACATATTTATTTATTTACATACAAAAAAAAAAGTTTCGTTAACACAAAAAAAAGGTTTACGTTCACCCACAAGTTCGTGCTGTCATTTCTCCAGGACAAGTGGGGGGGGGGCCGTGGGGTGCTCCATGGTGTGGGCGTTGGGGCAGGAGTGTGGGGGAGGAAGGGGCGGGCAGTAGGGGGCCTGGGCAGAGTTCACCCCGCGGCCTGTTGGTCGAAGTGGGCCCGCAGGGCCTCCCGGACCCGGGTCCCCTCTGGGTCCACCTGCCGACTGGGGGCGGCAAGTGGCTGCACGTGTGCCCTGCCGGCCTCCGCGGCCCAGCCCTGCAGAAAGGTCTCCCCCTTGCTCTCCACGAGGTTGTGCAGGGCGCAGCAGGCACCCACAATCTGGGGGATGTTGTTGGGGCTGGCATCCAGGCGGGTCAGGAGACATCGCCAGCGTCCCTTGAGGCGGCCAAATGAGCGCTCCACCACCTGGCGTGCACGGTTCAGGCGCTCGTTGAAGCGCTCCTGGCTAGCGGAGAGATGGCCCATGTAGGGGTGCATGAGCCACGTCCGGAGGGGGTATGCCGCATCTGCGATGACGCAGAAGGGCATGGTGGTGTCCCCCAGAGGGATCTCCCGCTGGGGGATGTAGGTCCCCGCCTCCAGCCGGCGGCACAGGCCCGAGTTCCGAAAAACCCGGGCGTCGTGGGTGCTGCCAGGCCAGCCCACGTAAATGTCCTGGAAACGTCCCCGGCTGTCCACCAAGGCCTGCAGGACGACTGAATGGTAGCCCTTCTGATTGAGGTATCATCCTCCACTGTGGTGCAGGGCGTGGATGGGGATGTGAGTCCCATCCAGAGCCCCGAAGCAGTTGGGGCAGCCCAGGGTGGCAAAGGCGGTGACAGTGGCATGTGGGTCCCCCAGCCTCACGAGCCTGTGCAGGAGCATGGCGTTGATGGCACGCACGACCTGCAGAGAAAGCACATGGGACAGCCCCAATGAGGGGTGAGCAGGGTGTGCGTGGCCCTGCCCTGCCCTGGCCCCCCTGCCCTGCCCTGCTCTGCCCTGCCCTGCTCTGCCCTGGCCCCCCTGCCCTGCCCTGCCCTGCCCTGCCCTGGCCCCCCTGCCCCGCCCTGCCCTGCCCTGCCCTGGCCCCCCTGCCCTGCTCTGGCCCCCGTGTCCTGCCCTGGCCTCCCCCTGTGGGTTCTCTTACCTCCATGAAGACAGCCCCGACGGTGGCCTTTCCGACACCAAACTGCTGGCCCACGGATCGGTAGCTGTCCGGAGTGGCAAGCTTCCAGACAGCGATGCCAACCCATTTCTCCACAGGGAGGGCACGCCGCATGGCAGTGTCCCGGTGCCTGAGTGCGGGGGTGAGCCACTGGCAGAGCTCCAGGAATGTCTGGCGGGTCATCCTGACGTTACGGAGCCAGTGGTCGTCGTCCCACTCCCCAAGCACCAGCTGCTCCCACCAGTCGGTGCTGGTGGGGTAGCTCCACAGCCGCCGACGTGTGAGGCGGGGGGTGGAGCGGGGTGCTGCAGGGGTAGGGGTTGAGCCCTGCTGCCCTGGGGGCATCTCCTCCCCTGGGGCAAGAAGGTAGTCAGCTGCCTCCCACATGGCATGAGCCAGGGCAAGCCCTGCTCCTGCCGGGAGGGCTGGGTGGACCTCTAGCTGCTGCTGCTGCTGCTGCTGCTGCTGGGGGTCCATGACTGCGGCGCCCGGGGTCTGTGTGCCTATGGCTCCTCAGACCGCGTGCTGTGCAGGCTGAGTGTATGTGGGAGGGGCCCTTTAAGGGAGCAGCTAGCTGTTGCCCCGGAAGCGCTAGTCCGCCCGTTGACCCTGTCTGCAGCTGTGCCTGGCATCCCTATTTCGATGTGTGCTACTTTGACGTGTAGACGTTCCCTCACTGCGCCTATTTCGATGTTGGGCTGAGCAACGTCGAAGTTGAACATCGACGTTGCCGGCCCTGGAGGACGTGTAGACGTTATTCATCGAAATAGCCTATTTCGATGTCGCAACATCGAAATAAGCTACTTCGATGTAGGCTTCACGTGTAGACATAGCCATTGTGTGTCATTCCAGTGTTAAAGGTTGAGCACCACTAATTTAAACAATACCACAACTGTCTATTATATTAGATGGTATTGAATGTCCAAAAATGTCATTGTTTTACTGCAGGTGACTCTTCTGAAATATCAAGTGTGTGTGGGGTAAATACATACAAACAGTAAACCTCAAAAAACCAGTAGTGTTTAGCTATGCCTGAGCCCTGCACCCTTAACTCTGCCCTCTTTGGACTAGTTTTGGGTGTCTTACCACATATCCTTTACTGTAATAAAGCGTCCTCTCTTTGCACCCGCAGCCCTATGCAATGCAAAATGCACCTATTTTCAAGACAATCCAAGGAAGCAAGTGGATTTTAGAAGACTTCAGGATAAATCAGCACTTAAATAGTAAGTGAATCACAACCTTAACTCATCATCATCATCAATAAGTGTGGGCTCAGCACCTGTTGGTGGCTGATGCCTCTCTCACTATTTCCTTCCATCTTTCCCTGTCCAGTGCAGAGTGGCTTAGTTTCTGTAGACTAGCTCCGCACCAATCTACTACATCTATCCATTCTCTGTGGGGTCTGCCTCTCCTATTTGAACCATCCATTATGCCTAATACCAGGGTCTTGATTTTTCATTCGTCGTTCATTCTGCAAATATGTCCAAATAGTTGTAGCTTCTGTTTTATAACCGTCTGCAGCAGGTTCTCTTTCGGCTGTATCTTCCTATATAATTCCACATTGGTGACCTTCTGCATCCATCCTATTCTCAGAATCTTTCTATAACAACTCCTTTCGAACACCAATATTCTTCTTTTCGAATCTTTCATTATCACCCGTCTCACATCCGTACAACATGCTGCTGAATACACACATTTTCAAGACGCTCATCTTCATTCTTACGCTAATTGGTTTGCTTTTCCAGATCTTATCCATTGCCTTCAAACTCGCTCTTGCTTTCGCTATTCTAGTTGCTATTTCCTTCTTACAGTCAAGATCATACGTCATGTTGCTCCCCAGATACGTGAACTTCTCTACATTTTCTAGTTCAATACCATCCACACTGATCTTCCTTCCTATTTCCTTATCTCCAAATACCATTGTTTTTGTTTTATCGATGTTCATAATCAGTCCATACTGCTTCCCTTCTTCGTTTAACACACGCACAGTTTTCGCTAGCTTCTCCTCATCTTCCTCAATGATAACTATATCATCTGCGAACCTCAAGTTGTGAATTCTTTTCCCTTGCACAGATATCCCTTCTACCTTTTCCTTGATCTTGTTCATTATTCTCTCCAGATGTGCAATGAAGATACTTGGCAATATGGGCTCTCCTTGTCTCGTACCTCTAGCTGTTTTAAACCAATTTCCCAACTCCCCGCATGTTCTCACTGCTGCCTCTGCATTATCATTGATATCTTTCAACAATCGTATTAGTCTGCTATGCACTCTGAATGACTCCAACCCCGCCCAAGTCACTTTCTGATCTATACTGTCAAATGCCTTTTGCAAATTGATGAAGCAAGTGTAAACGTTTTTGTTCTTTCATCGAGCTTTCTCCACTATCAGTCTTAGTGCCAATATCTGCTGTATGGTATTTCTATCTTTTTTGAACCCTGCTTGCTCGTCTGCTATATGTTCTATCTGCGATCTTAATCTCTCAGCCAGTATCAGCAACAGCACTTTACCTAGATGACTCATTAGGGCAATCGTTCTGTAGTTCTTGCACTCCAATGTACTTCCTTTCTTGGGTATTGTCACTAGCACAGATCTTGTCCATTCCTTAGGTGCCCTCCCTTGTTTCCATGCTATATTACATAGTCTGTGTATTTCCTGAATCATGCTTTCTCCACCATATTTGATCATCTCTCCCATGATCTTATCATTTCCTGGGCTCTTGTTGTTCTTTAGTCGCTTCACTGCTTTTTCTACTTCCTCCTTTGAAATATCCATCTCACTCTCGATGCTCGGTGGAGATATCTCTTTCAGTTCTTCAATCAGTCTCTCTGAGACACTTGGATCCAACTGTGCTTTGTGTAGATTGGTGCAATATATCTCATCCATCGTGGCACAATCTTCTCCCTGTTCATGAGCACTTCTTTGTTCTCATCTTTGATCGCCATCTGCTTCAGTTACCATTTCCTATTAATATTCTTAATTGTCTTATACACCTCCCTGGTCTTACATTTGCTGTAATACCTCTCAATATCTTCACATTGCTCCTCTAACCATTTCTCCTTATCCCTTCTGGCTGCTTTCCTTACCTCATTGCATTTCATCCTATATTGCTGTTCTGCCATCTCAGAAACATCTCTTCTGATCTTTAACGCTCTTTTCTCTTGAACCAACTTCAGTGTCTCCTGGGTAATCCACTTCTTATTGATCTTTTCTTCTTCTCGAACAGTCTGCTCAATTGCCTGTTCTATAGCGATGGCTATCCCTGCGACTCTCTTATCTAGGTCTTTCTCTGTGGTGATATTCTTAATCTTCTCTTTGAGTGCTGCTCTGTATGCATTCCTTGTTTCTTCCTCACATAGCCTCGCCACATCGCTTCTTTTCTTAAGCTGTGTCTTACATTTTCTTTTGAGTTTTATCTTGATGTTTGTGATCACTCGACTGTGGTCTGAGTCTATATCCGCTCCTTGGAAAGTTTGGCACTGATGTTATCCATCTTTTTGTCAAAATCCTATCTATCACGTTCTTGGACTTCCCGTCATTCGATCGCCATGTCCACTTCCTACAGTCCTTTTGTTGGAATCTCGTGTTGCAAATCACCATCTGATGCTCTGTAGCAAACTAACAGTTTCTCACCTTGTTCGTTTCCTTCTCCATATCCAAACCTTCCCATGACTTTCTCCCAACCTTCATTATCTGTTCCAACCTTCGCATTCCAATCTCCTCTAATGATCAAATACAGCTTTCTTCTGTATCTCCTCCTTCGTCTTTGTGAAGTCTTTATAGAATAGCTCAATCTCTTCCTCCATACTGTGTGATGTGTGTGCATACACCTGAATGACAGAGATGTTGATCAGTTTTGCTTCGAATCGCATGACCGTCGTTCTTCCACTCACTGGTTTGTAGCCTAATAATGCTCTTCTAGCTGTTTTGCTAAGAAGGAATCCAACTCCTGCTTCATGCTTTGTTTCGTTTCCTGACCAAATGATTTCGCAACCACATATCTCTCCTGATCCTGTCCAATCCATCTCTGCCGATCCAAGTATATCACGTAGGTATCTCTCCATCTTCTTCCAAAGCAGCTCTAATTTTCCAGTTGCCCACAGTGTTCAGACGTTCCATGTTCCAATGGATACCATATGTGTTAGGTATAATTTCCTTTCGGTAGCCAACTTATTGACCCACCCCTGATCGCTCGATTGGTATTGCGGACCTTGTTTATCTGGGTGACATCCAATCCGGCATCTTTTAACATTTGGTTGTACTGGCATCAGATTTCATTTGTATCTTTGTTTGACGGTCAGCGCATCAACACACATCTGACCAATCCTCCTCCTTCATCCAGGCTTGGGAGTGGCAAGAAGCTCTCAGTGGCTTCATGGCGAAGTTACAACCTTAACTAGGCTAAGGCAATAATGCCATCATAACATCAAGCTGTACATGAGACTGGCCAACAACTACATTCTCTGCAGTAGTTCTACTAGCAAAGTGCTGACTAAGGCTCTTTACAGCTATGATACAAAGAAACAATATGGACAAGATAAATCCTGAATTAGGTTCACTAACTGCACTTAAGGCCTACCTCCATATGTACTAGGGCTCTGACTGATTTATGGTAGCTTCTAAAATCTAGAACACCCTGAAGCCTGCTACAGGGCTCACAAGCTCTTTAAAGGTGTACTGTCCTGTTCCTAGCTGGCATACTGAAATGGAAATGGCAGAAGTTCAGAAGCCAGCTAGATCTATTCTGGGTGTAAAATTCCATCCTGTACTTATGTTGCATCTACACTATGAGATACATTTGAATTTAATTATATAGATTTCCTAATTTTGGAATTTATAAGTTCAATTTTGACCATCCTTACTTCACACCTTGCTCCCCACAAAGTCGAGTTATTGCTGCCACATACATATTGGCTAACATCTACTGTTTCAGTAGTGCATTGTGGGAAACAATCCCACAGTTCCCTCATCCCTGTAGCATTCTGAGTATGCTCGCTGGTCTTGACGTCATCTTCCCCCATTGCCTTATCATTATACCCCTCCTGATCCCTGAAAATATGTCAATCCATTGGAAATAACGCAGAAGACACTGAAAATTACAAGAAAGAATTTTTGATTTCCCCACACATTAAAATGGCAACATCGGTGCAGTGACTGTATTCTCAACGAGCCATCCATCCCACCCTCCATCATTGCCGAAATGTGATTGCTGAAAATAACGCAGGGGGAAGAATGTAGGAAGAATGTAGGAAGAAAGAAATAATTTTTTATTTCCCCAGGCGTTATTGTGAATGGAAAGGGTTTTTGGCTTTCCAGTGCACTGTAAGGCTTCCATGCAATGACTGTGTTCTCAACTGGCCATCCATCCCACCTCCCATCACTGCTAAAATGTGATCAGTGAAAATAATGCAGAGGCCTGGAATGTTAGATTGAGAAGAATGTAATGGGAAAGAATTTTTGATTTCCCCCTACACGATATTGCCAACATGAGTTCAGGGACTGTATTCTCAACTGGCCATCCATCCCACCTCCCATCATCACAGAAAAGTGAATTGTTGGCTTTCCCCTGGCATCAGCAAGCCCAGGTATGGGCCAAGTGCGGGGTGTCACTGGATGACCAGATGAAGTATTCTCTCCCATCGGCGGCAAGCCCCTTTGCCACTGGGGGAGACATTCCCATGGCGGCAGCAAAGCCCCCAGAATCTTAACCACTGGGGGAGACTTCTCCACAGCAGCAGCAAAGCCCTATCTTTCCTGTGTGATGGGCAGCATTGCCAGCACTGAACGGCAGGCACATTCTTTTATTGGATCGGGGTGGGGGCTACACAGATGATGTGCCTCAGTGCGGGAAAGACCCAGAGTGTGTGGTACCTGTGGTGGGGTGGGAAGTGGGTTCACACACAAATGTAAACCACTGAGAAGAAGTTTCTCAGTGCGTTATGTACGCATGACCCCCAGTACAGCCTTGTTGACATATGTTACGGCAGGGCAGAGGCTGGTGCCAGGGAGCGCAGAATAGCAAGTGTACATCGAGTTGTGAACTCCCTGCGGGGGCTATTTGAATGGGTAGGTGCACACACCCTGCTAATAGCATAGAAAGAAAGGGGCCATCTCTCAAGCTGTCATAAACTAATATGACCCCACAGCTAAAGTCTTGCTGCTCCTGCTTGGAAATTCAGGCTCTTCCAAGAGCAGCAGCCAGAGTGGAGCACTGAAAGGGGCATTCTGGGTTACAAACGGGACACCTGTGGGGGCTAATAAATTTGATTGTGCTTCCTCACTGGCCTTTAATCAAACTTCTGAATTCAAGCTTGACGCTATACCCATCAGGTAAGTGCAAATCTGTAATCTCAAGATTAGGGCACCCAAAATCGAGTTAATGGTCTTTACAGTGAAGACAGTCGCACGGTAAACTAACTGAATTAAATTCAAATTTATCTCATATTGTAGACACAGCCTCAGTTAATAAGAGTATATCCACATTAGAAATGTAAGTTGACCAGTATTACTCTATAAGTGCATGTCCACACTACCCTCCATCAGCCGGTGGTGAGCATCCTCACCAGGAGTCATTCCATTGACCTACCAGGGACAGTGGGAGGAGCTGACATGGTCTGTCAAAGCCACTGGAAGCTCCTGCTCAGAGCTCCACTGCCCTTCAGGCTTGTTGGTTCCCAGCAGGCTGCCAGAGCAGGGTTTAGTGGCCCTGTTGTCTATTCCCCACTGCCCACCACCCTTTCCCCACAGCGAATATGTCGTGGAGCTGCGAAATTGACACGGCAGCCTGGCTATCTCTCTTGTCAATTCTGTGGCTACTCCTGCCCTGAAGTTGACAAAACAGCATCAGCCTATGGAAAGGACACAGTGCCACCTTAAGCACATGACATAAATTTTATGCCTCTCATGGAGGTGGTGTTACTATGTCTGTGCAGTAGGGCACTTAGGGCTGGTCTACACTAATGATGTAAGTGGGTCTAAGTTATGGCTAGTTCAGTCATGTAACTTACATAACTGAAGTGAATGTAATTCAGGTCAAATTACAGCTGTGTCTACACTGCACTGCATCAGTGGGAGATGCTCTCCCATTGACATCGCTTCCACCTCTCGGGGAGGTGGAGTACAGATGCCGATGGGAGAATGCTGCAGGACTCTTAGCAGTGCCGATTTAGCCAGTAGTGTAGAAATGGCCTTAAAGCAGCTGGAGGAATGTTATCGTGTAGACACCCTTAATTAAGTTAAGGGCAGCCTGAAGTTCTGCACATGTACATATAAAGAGGAACAAGAGCACTTTGGTCCCCCAGAAGCTCCCATGGTTCTGGTAGGTAATACTTCAGAGTCTACCTTATTAATAAAATCCTAGATGAGGCAAGTCTGTGCTTCAAATGTCAAAATAAATAGATCATTTGACTTTGCTTTTGGTACATTTTATTTTCAGATACGCCCCTCTATGATGCTGTGGGTTTTATGTGTGAAAAATAGTTTTTAACCAACAAGCAAAGCTATAAAGCATATCTAGGAATATTTTGCCCATTAAAAATCATGTGAAAATGATTAATTATGCTTCGCAGAAAACCTGTTAGAGAATCCATGCACACATGTGTTCTCTCTTTCTACTTGCAGACATGCTTTCACATTTCCTGCTGTCCTTGTCTTCCTAAATTCCTCCTCCGCTCAGTAAGTGATAAGGTATGTGAACAGAATCTTTAAACTCACATAGAAGAGGTGTTGTGATGTACATTCAGTGAGAATACTCAAAGCAGAGACCGCAGATCAAGTGGCAATTTGCTCTTGTAATTCTACTGTGTTTTTCAAAGAAAAATTTCCAAAGATGTGTTGGTTCGAAAAATTATTTTTCCCTCTCTCCCTCCCTCCCACTGTACACTTTTGTCTTGAAAATCCACCTTCCTGAATTTGCTTTGTGTGCTGACTTATAGTTGTATTCATGTTGGTCTAAATGCTGCCATACCATATGGCAGGTTCTCATCAGAAAACCTGTAGGGCCCCTGAAAGCATCTTATCAGCCTTTCATCCCATTTCTAGTCCCCCTTTTTCATTTGTATCTGTTAACAGGACTCTAGGTGGAAAACACATTTCAGTATTGCATGTTTTTACAAGTACAGTGTACTTTGTGAGGCACAGTGTGAGCACCGTGGCGAGATGAGGCAGTATGTTTTAGGAATATTGTTATAGCTGGACTGATCCTATATTAGCCCAGTGTAGTTGGCCTTGGTGGTTAGAAATAAACATGGCTGCTTCATGCACCTAAAGCAAGAAATAAAAACAAACCTAAAGGAATGAGGGATGGCAGCGGGCAAAATTGACTTGTATGTAGTACAGATTTCTCTCTTCTCCTCCTCTCATCTTTCCCTGTTTGTGGTCTCAGAGCAAGGTGCAGCTGTTGCTTAGTTTTTATTCAGTTATGTGTTTTCACAAAGTTGTTGTATTTCCAACATGGATTCAGTTCCTGAGCTTGTGTCATTAACTGCAAAAACCTGTTCTAATTTGACACACACAGTCATGGTCTGTGGACCCCCTGGGTCCAAGCCTGAGTTAGTCCAGGACCCAGCTTCTAGCTCTATGGTTTTGCAGTGTGGATGCAGCCCACTGGATGTATATTCTGGGAGTTTTCCAGAAGTATCTCAGGGGCCAACTTTCTTTGTGCTTTGGACAGTGAAACTTTCCCTCATTACACCATGTATGAAGAACAAGAGCAGCCATGTTACTGGATGGTGATAGGAAGCCTGGAATGGGGGTTATTGGACTTGGACCTCCATAACGCAGTGTAGTCACTGGAGACCTAGGGTGGGACCCAGAGTTCAACAATTCCTGATCAAGGATTACAAATGAATATGGATGCTCAAACCCATGGGGAAAAACAAAACAAAAAAAAAGCCCAAAACAGGGTCTGCTAACTTGAACTTTACTACCAAAGCATGCATTGCAGTGTGGACGTACCCTCAGTCTCTTTCCATCTTGAGTTAAAACCGCCAGCTCTTCTCACAGCATCATGAGCAAAAAACTGTTAATTGCACATCACTCACCCCTACTGCAGCCAGTAAATTTATAAGTTTGCAACTCAGCAGGTACAGTAAACTCTGTCTTAACCAACATGCTATCACCCGGAACTCTCCACTAACTGGCATTTTAACCATAAGTAAATTTTAGTTATGTTTTCCATAAGCACAGTATAGTAAAAGTACATAAATACATCAAATATAGGACACGTTTGCAGTGGACAATACTACTGTTGTTGATAAATAAAGTACTCTGCATACATTTTTGTTTGTTTCTTAATAAAAATGTTCAGAATGTTTGAAGATGGGCCAGCTCCTCGTCTCAGGACTGCCGGATATGAAAGAGTTTACTGTAATGTGCTGAGAGGGTCAGTATAAGGTATTTGTTAGAGCTCATGTTGCTGTTATAGGTTTAGATGTTCCCATGTTCTAATGCTGAATGTTGTTTTCTCTTTGTTTCCAGCAAGGCAGGTAACGTTGGTACGATCCATTGCTAACTGTACTGTATAGGACTTAAAATATAAAGCTATTGTGGCCATTTTTTATATAAATCAGTGTGTAAAATTAATTTCCTAAATCTATGCTTACGCTCTTTAATAAGGGGTTCCAGTCTGAATTTGGGATGCAACAAAAATCAGAGGGAACTGTTTGGATATTTGGTTAGTGAGGCCAGTTATTTAAGACTCTCTAAATGTAGTGTTTGAGACTCTGTTAAAATTTTGGTGTAAAAGGGAGGAAATGAACCTCTGACATTGAGACAAGGAAAAGGAACACAGTTTTCTAAATTTTATTTTTTCTTTTAAGTATTTTTAAATTAGTTTCCTGACAAGAAAGAAATAAGATCCCTTCTCTACAGGCACGACATTCAGACATTGGAGAGATGGTGTCACTTCAAGGATTTGCTATTGAGACATGCTCTATTAAAATAATCAAGTAACTTCCTTTAATTTTTTGGTTTTTTTTGTTTTGAAACAATCTGCTTTTTTCAAGAGGGGCTTGTTTTCTCCAACAGGCTTCCTCAACAGCCTAATTTTTCATGGCTGTGTGTCTTCTTGCAGTGTAAGTGGTGTTTGAATGAAGGTGCAATATTGATCTTGCTTATCTTCAAATGCTCATATCAACCAATTTAGGCTGAATCAATAAGGGCTTGAGACAATGGAGAACATTAAGGCAACTCTTTCAGATGGATGATTTTCTTCTCACTTTTTTTTTTTAATGAAACTAGTGTCTGGTTCCAGGCAGTTGGCAAATTAGTTCGTCTTTCTTTTTGGGAGGAGGTAGGAGAGAAGGTTCAGGATAATGACTCAGTAAATGCATATGCTCATTCTGGCTTCATTGCAAACTTAAATGTAACATGAAAGTAAAGCATAATGGGCATCTGTTGAGAGATTGCGACATTGTCCAGTGGTTCAGGCTTGGAAAATTGGAGAATGTTAGAACTGGGGCCTATTTTTTGTTCAGCCACTGACTTGCTTTTCTAAGAGCAAGTCACTTAACCTGTCTGCCTCAGTTTCCTCATCTGTCATAATGATATTCAGCATCTCCTTTGAAATTCTCTGAAATCTCTAGATGGAAAATGCCAAGTATCATTATATGCGACCAAAGCATGGAAATGTCCAGAAATAGTATAGGAAACTAGTGTCATGCCCTCATGTTGTGTAGTATGTGGGGCCCCCATTCAGCAAAGCCTCCAGGAAAAGAGGCTGAACGTCTTCCACTTGCACTGCCTCAGGCGCATCCTTGGAATATCACGGAAGGACAGAGTATCCAACACCACCGTCCTTGAGCAAGCTGGAATCCCAACCATGCACACCCTCCTCAGGCAGCGGCAGCTCCGCTGGCTTGGCCACGTCCACAGGATGAATGATGGAAGGATCCCAGAAGACATCCTGTATGGCAAGCTAGCCTCTGGCAAAAGATCTCCCGGACGCCCCCAGTTGCGCTACAAAGATGTTTGCAAGAGGGACCTCAGGGAGGTAGATGTCGAGCTGGACAGCTGGGAGGAGCTGGCAGACGATGGCAGCAGATGGAGGCAGGAACTGCACAAGGGCCCTCAGAAGGGTGAGATGAGGATCAGACAGCTAGCTGAGGAGAAGCAAGCCCACAGAAAGCACAGTAAGGACCTGCCAGACACCCATTACACATGCAACAGATGCAGCAAGGACTGTCACTCTCGTGTGGGCCTTCACAGTCACAGTCAACACTGCAAATGGTGATCCCAAATGGAACTACGAAGGGCGCAATCCATAGTCTACGTAGACTGACGGATGCCTACTACTACATTCAACAAAATACGTAGGCGCGTTCTTAACTTAGATGCACATTTTGAACTTGAGTGGTATGTGAGGAATTGCATTTCTGTTAACAGCAACTCATATACTTAGCTCAAGCCACATATTTAAGTTCTTTGCTACATTGGACCCATAACCTGCTGGGCTAAATAGGCTCTGGAGGAGGTACACGATGAGTTTTATACAGCCATGTGAAAGCTCCTTCTGAACTGTTAATATGTATTTTAAGTACTTTAAAATCTGAAAATTAGGAGGGTGTTAGGTGTTAGCTATTTACTTGGTGATGACAATGAAATAAAAGAGTTTGGAATCAGTACAGCCTATATTCTCTCTCCCCACTCGCCTTATTTAAGATGCAGCAAAGCCAACAGCCATGGTATCCCTTCAGTCATTATCAGTAAGGAAAGAATAGGCGATGTCACAGCTGGTGGGCCTCAACATTTCACTCTCTGTTAGAATATGGACATGAGCAAAATCCTTAGACACGACTGAATAGTTTCTCAACTGTGCAAAATGTGATGGTGCAAAATGAAATATTGTGGGCTTCTGGCTGAAAGTATAGTAGCCAACTCTTCAGAGCAGCTGTTTGAAAACTGAGTAGGGAAGTGGTAAAATGAATTCTGAGTTAGTTCTAGGGTAGCATATAGATTGACTTTAAACAGGAAGAAAGGATTGAAGAACTTTCACAGAATGAATGATTTTGTAGATTATTGATTTGGGCAGCAGTTTATTTAAACATTAAAACTCAGAATGAGGCAAACTATCCTGAAGAAAAATGTGTCAGGTGTAGAACTTGTTCCAGCTAACTGTTCAGTCTCTGAGGAATTTGTAAACTATCCAGTTATATTTATTAAAGACGATACTTTCTTGAGAAAAGATTTTTCTCCCCTGCAGAGTACACCAGGAAATTTTCTGAAGTGAATATTTTAAGTTAACGTTTTGTTGCCATCATGGTTATAGTAATTCTGTATTGTGGTTGCATCAACATTCTTAAAAAAATCCCTTTGTTTTCAAACCACTGGCATCAGAGGGTAATGGCTATAGGTTGAACATCTCTTGTTCAGCAACATCCGTAATCCAGCATGCTTTTAGTTAGCCGGATAACCACTTATCATGGGTGTGGCCAAGTTTCCCGTGATCTCATAATGTCTGTTTACAGCCACCAGTCCTGGCTCTCAGTGTTCTGTGTGGTTGTGTAGCTCTAATTTACCCCAAAATGTCTTCTAAGAGCCCAGTAAGCAGTGGAAGTGTTGGTAATGCTACTAGACAATATTGACCTTCTGTGGTTCGGCAAATTCTGAAGTTCAGCACCGGTCATGTTCCGAGGGTGCCAGACTAGGGAGGTTCAACCTGTAGGAAAAAAAGAAAACTTGCATCTATAAATAGCAACCATTGTACTCCGGCACTGAGAGGTATTGCTAGGACATTGCCCCCCACATGCGCCACGTCTACATGTGCACGCTACTTCGAAGTAGCGGTGCCAACTTTGAAATAGCGCCCGTCACATCTACTCATGTTGGGTGCTATTTCGAAGTTGAAATTGACGTTAGCCGGCGAGACGTCAGAGCCGCTAACCCCATGAGGGGATGGGAATAGCGCCCTACTTCGAAGTTGAACGTCGAAGTAGGGCACGTGTAGCCGATCCGCGTCCCGCAACATCGAAATAGCGGGGTCCTCCATGGCGGCCATCAGCTGAGGGGTTGAGAGACACTCTCTCTCCAGCCCCTGCGGGGCTCTATGGTCACCGTGTGCAGCAGCCCGTAGCCCAGGGCTTCTGGCTGCTGCTGCGGCAGCTGGGGATCCATGCTGCATGCACAGAGTCTGCAACTAGTTGTCGGCTCTGTGTATCTTGTGCTGTTTAGTGCAAGTGTGTCTGGGAGGGGCCCTTTAAGGGAGCGGCTTGCTGTTGAGTCCGCCCTGTGACCCTGTCTGCAGCTGTTCCTGGCACCCTTATTTCGATGTGTGCTACTTTGGTGTGTAGACGTTCCCTCGCAGCGCCTATTTCAATGTGGTGCTGCCCAACGTCGACGTTGAATGTCGACATTGCCAGCCCTGGAGGACATGTAGACGCTATTCATCGAAATAGACTATTTTGATGTCGCTACATCGAAATAAGCTATTTCGATGTAGCGTGCACGTGTAGACGTAGCCATGATGTGATATGTGGATATTCTATTAAGTGTTTTCATTTCTTTAGGGCACAGTGTTTTATGAAGGTGGCTAAACAGCATGATTCCCATGAGAGCATTAGTTGTGTGGATTGGTTGAAAATTAAATCACTGGAACCTTGATCTGTTATTCAAAGTTGGGTTGGAGAAATAAAATCAAGTCAGTTCAGTATTGGGAGGGTTTGGGGCATAGCCATGTGAATAGCCGTTTTTTATGCCAATGGTGATTAAATGTGGACTTCTGTCCACAGCTGAGGAAAGGAGAACCAGACATTCCCTCCTCAGCTTGGAGCCAGAGAATTAAGGAATGCTCACACATTCATTCTTTAAGTGGATGCTGCTGCTTTAAAGTGAGTCAAATGCCCCACACCCAATATTCAGTCTTCAGGAACTGATTTTGGCTATTGGGCCACAGTCACACCCTGTGTCTGCTCTAGCTCAAATTGACCATTTATGACCATCTATGCTGAGACCTCTGTCAAGCTATGAAATTGGTGGAACTTTTTGCCTCAAGAAACACTGAAACATTCATTCCTATGGCCTACTTCCTCCAGTATAATTAAGCACCTAACTTCAATCAGTCTCAGTGAGAAGTAATTATTCCATTCTATTCTATGTTGATAAGGCCTCACCTGAAATATTGTGCCACATTTCAGGGAGTATATGGACAAACTGAAGAAGTTCCTTTTTACCTCTGAAGACAGGAGAAGTAGTAATGGGTTTGGGTTGGATGTTAGGAAAAACTTAACTGTCAGAACTAGAATAAATTACTGGGATCGGGGAGGGGGAATGTGAACTCTCCATCAGTGAAGATGTTTAAGCGCAGGTGAAACAAAAGCCTTTCAGGTTGCTTAGTTCTGCCTTGAGTGCGGGGGATAGGATTAGAAGACCATCCTTCTTCTCTTTTCAAGCTCCCTTCCAGTCCTACAACTGGCACTGGCTGATAATGTCAGAAGCTTTATAGATTTTATTTATTAAAGCAGCCAGCTTTCTCTGGCTTTTCTAAAAGATCTTTCATTTTTTTCTTGGATCATTGTTGCTTATTATTTTTAGGCTTTGGGTTTATTTTTTCTCACAGTTACGATATTTCATTGTGCCCAATTCTATTGCTACACTTGACGTTTTTATTGTATTTTTGTATCCAGTTCCATTTTCCATTTTCCAGGTTCCAGGTTTACAAATTTTCTTCTGTTCACAAATGAATGTGCAACCAAGTTGTTGGAAAATGTTTTCTCCCCCAGAACAGCCCTCTAGAAAGTGTGTATCAGCCTAAAGATCTCTATGAACTTCAGAATTTGAAAGGACAGTAATTTCAAACCAATAAAAAGAAGACGTTCTGAGTAGAAATTATCATGATAGCTTAATCTCTATATTTTAATTGCTTAACTGGGACTGTATTGCCCAGTGGCCTTAGAATGGTACACAGAACCATTCATTTTCACTGTATGTTACCAGTTCCAGTGTGGCATAAGTCAGTAGTGATTAAAACTCATTGTCATTTGAAGGCTGTTGTACAGAATGGACAAATGTCCATCATCCAAAACCTGGCATTATAATTTGCACGAATTGGCAATGTGAGGCTAAAACCAAGTAAAAGGAGAGACTGAGCTGTCTTCCCCTTACTCCTTGTAAATGGCCTGTCCCTGTGAGTAATGAGAAAGCTGGCAACAGTTTAGGGAGACCGAGGTTGCCATTTTTTGCTAAACTTTCGCTGGGGAGAGGTCATGCAGATTAGTGGTTAAACTGATGAATCTAGAAATAAGACTTTCTGTATTTTAGTCCCTGGTCTATCTCAAACTTTATACAGTAAAACTCCAGTAGTCCAATTGTATGGCACTCCCGATAGTCTGGCATCAAAATGGCAAGAGCCTAGTGAGTGAGCTGCAGCAAATAATGAGTCAGAAGGCAGCAGCGGTGGCTGATGAACTGAGTGAAACAGGATGGGACTGAGTCAATCTGCCACTGGGATTGTGTGACGCTGGACAGTGCTTGTGTTTTCTCCAGCTGTTTTGACTTATATTTCAAATGCAGTATTTTCACCCATAAGTGTGTAGTAATGGCGTGAAAGGTCAATGAAGTGGTAATGCTAGTAGTAAGAAAGTAGTAGTAAGAAAAGTGTAAAAAGGAAGCATGTAACGCTGACATTGAACCCGAAATTAGTGATGATAAAGATGCTAGAAAGAGGCATAAATCGAAACACTATCAGGAGTGAATTTAACATTGTACTTTCAACGACTTTCAGAAAATATGTTTCTGAAAGTGAAGCACCTACTAAACATACCGAGGTACAGCAAACTCTGAAAAGGCCTAAGATGGTGCAGTTGGATGTGGCTTTGTTTAAGTGGTTTAGTGCAAAGTGTTCTGAAGGTAAGCCCATCACTGGGCCAATGCTCATCAAAAAAGCAAAAGTTTCACAGCGAAATGAACATTAGGGAATCATGTGTGTTTTCAGAAGGATGGTTGTGTAATTTTAAGTATCCTCTGCTTTCTGTATTCAAAGGCTTTGCAACAATAATGGTGAGTACTGTACGGTACATTTATTCTTTCATTTTATGACTAAATGTATGCATTACAGTATGTACAATAAAAAAGTAAAAGGGGTAAAAAACTAAAAATCACAGTATACTGTATACAGTATGTACAATAGAAAGGGTTAAAACACTTTACATACTCTGTGTGTGTGTGTATATATATATATATATATATATATATATATATAGTGGTAAACCCGGTGGTAGACCCTTATCTGGAAGCTTCCGGAGCCTTCTAGAAGGACAATATACTGGGTCCTATTGGGGGATCCATGGAGTGGGCAGGCACAGCCCACCCACGACTAAAAGGCCCCTCTTAGAGGGAGAGGGGACCCATTAAAAAAGGTCATGGCCCCAACAAAATGCGGGGACAACTAAAGAAAAAACAGGGACGGGAGTGGAGGTCAAAGGTTTAGAAGGAGGGAATCAGAAGGGGACACCGAGCAGAGAACCCCAGACAGCGCCCACTGTCCCTCGAAGGTGTCAAAAGAGCCAGTGGATGCCGCCCAAAGAAACTCTGCCCGGATTCATGAGCGGAGAGAGGAGCGGAAAGAGGCCCCACAGTTGCAGGCCTCCCCGCCCGCCAGCCTCCTCTCCTGAGTGTTATAAATGGCTACCTTGGCCATAGCCAGGAGGAGGCTGACGAGGAGGTCCCGCGACTTGGTGGGGCCACAGATAGGGTGTGCAAGGATAAGAAGGTGCGGGGAGAAGTGCAGCCAGAACCTCAGCAAGAGGTTCTGGAGGAGCCGGAAGAGGGGCTGCAACTTGGCACACTCAATGTAAATGTGTGCCAGGGTCACCCTCGTGCCGCAAAAAAGGCAAGGGTCTGGGAGGGGCGTGAACCGTGCCAGGTACATGCCCGTGCTCACTGCCACATGAAGAATTCTCCAGCTGATATCCCTGGCAGGCCGCGGGACCAGGGTAGAATAAAGGCTGGCCCACCGGGGCTCCCCACCCTCCGAAGGTGGTAGAAGGTCCCACCACTTGTGGTCTGGGCGGGACATGAGGATGGGGAAGTGGAGCGTGTGAAGCACGAGCGTGTACAGACGATGTCGGGGCGCGGTTTGGAAGGGGACCGGCTGCAAGGCATGCAGCCAGCTGGGATGATGCAGGAGAGGGGGGCAGGAAGGCTCGCGGAGCCGGGGGGCCCACAAAGAAGTCCAGAGGGCCAGGAGTAAGAGGGGGACGGGGTGCACCCTCTTGCAGGACGCGGTGTAGGTAGACGTGAGCAGCAGGTGGCAAGGCAGCCTTCACCTCCTCAAGTATGCGCCGGGGAGAGCGAAGGGTGGAGAGCCCCATGCGCTGGGCGAGTGCCGGGGCCTCCATTCAGTCTCCCCAGTCAGAGTCCAGGAGGTCTCCGACCCTGGTGATTCCACTGAGGACCAGCCTCCGGCACACCGCAGGGGACTCCGCTGCCTGCACACGGAGGTAGGGGTTGTGTAGCAGGGGCTCCACGAGGAGGTCTTCCCCCACGGTGGCCCCTAAGGACCTGGAGACTGTGAGCAGCCACCAGGTGTGGAGGAGGTCCTGGTGGAAGGCCGGCAGCTCTGAGAGGTCTCGTGGATGGCCTCTCAAAGGCAGATAAAGGAGCTGCCAGTCGTATCGGAGCCCTTGGAAGCGATGGAGGAAAGCATGCACCAGCGTGCTCCATGCCGGACTATCTGCACTATTGCTGTTGAGGAGTCCCTGCAGGGCCCAGAGGTGGAAGACATGGACCTGAGTGCGGAGGCAGGTCAGGCGCTGTCCTCCCTCCTCCAGGAGGAGATGGAGAACCCCTGCAGGGGCCCAGTGCAGTCCTGGCCAGAACTCCAGAATTACCTTCTGGAGGGCAGCCAGGAAACTTCGGGGGTGGGACCAGGGTGCTGAGTCGGTGCCAGAGCATGGACAGGACTAATTGATTAAGCACCCATGCCCTCCCCCATAGGGAGAGGCACTGGAGCAGCCCCATCCACCTCCGCAACCGCTCAGCCACCCTGCCCTCTAAACCCTGCCAGTTTTCTGGCGGAGAGGGATGCGTGGCAGATAGGAAGACGCCCAGATAGGACAGCGGACCCGCGCTTCACCGAATGGCCTGAAGCATGGGCGGGAGGCGGCCCACCTGCCACCCAGCCCCAACCACCAGGCCAGAGCTCTTTACCCAGTTGACCCAGGCAGAGGAGGCCCCCAGGAAGATGGCTTGACAGGCCTCCAACTGCACCAGGTCTCCCGGGTCCTGGACCACGAGGAGTATGTCATCGGCATACACTGACAGGACCAGCCGCAGGTCTGGCTCACGGAGCACCAACCCCGTCAAACTTCGCCGAAGGAGACAGAGGAAGGGCTCGATGGCCAGAGTGTAGAGCTCGCCTGACAGTGGGCAGCCCTGATGCACCCCTCGCCCAAAGCTGACCAGAGTGGTCAGGGTCCAGCTGAGCTTGACCAGACACTCTGAGGCCATGTACAGTACATGGAGAAACCTGATGAAACAGTGTCCGAAGCCAAAGGCCCACAGAGTGCCCAGGAGATACCTGTGGTCCACCCTGTCAAACGCCTTCTCCTGGTCCAAGGACAGGAGGGTGAACGACAGACCATTCCTACACCCGAGCTCCAAGAGGTCCCAGACCAGATAGAGGTTATCGAAGATGGTATGGCCTGGGACGGTGGAGGTCTGGTTGGGGTGGACCACGTCCTGCAGCATGGACCCCAAGCGATGGGAGATGGCTTTGGCGATTATCTTGTAGCCCGTGCCGAGGAGTGAGATGGGACGCCAGTTCCGAAGGTCGCGAGGGTCCCCCTTTTTGGGCAGCAGGGTGAGGATCGCCCGCCTTCATGACAGGGGGAGGACCCCGCTCTGCAAGGACTCAACCCAGATGCTGAGCAGGTCTGGGCCAAGGACGTCCCAAAACGCGCGGTAGAACTCCACGGTCAGCCTGTCCATGCCCAGGGATTTGTTGGTGGGCATGAGATGGAGGGCTTCCGAGAGCTTGGCCAGAGTGAGAGGAGGCTCCACCAGGTCCCGGTCACCCGTGCTGACCGAAAGGAGTTGGTCCCAAAACACTCTGCAGGCGTTGGCCTCGGTCAGATCTGGGGAGAAAAGGGTGGTGTAGAAGGCGCGAGCCCACTTGCGCATCTCCGCTGGATCCATAAGGAGGGAGAGGATATATTTTTTGGCACCCCTCTTTTTCTCCAGGGCATAGAAGAAGCGGGAGCCGCGGTCCATCTCCCGAAGGAGCTGGATCCGCGACCTCACAAAGGCCCCCTGCGCCCGAAGGGCGTCAAGAGCCCTGAGCTCGTCCCACTTCTCCCGGTACGTGCCTCCCGAAGGTAATTAAGGCGTCACGGAAGCCACGGGCCCATTGGTAGGCCGTGGCGTCCCTCCTCCCGGTCCCCTTGCCCTCTTTTAAAAGGACCCTCACGGACTCTAGGATGGCGTGGAAGTCACCCCAGCGCTGGAGGGCGAGAGCGACCTTGTTCTTGGACCCACGGGCGTTGTCCAAGAACTGGTGTATCTCGCCTGCCAGCGCATGGGGTGCTGGGGTTTCGGGGTGCCGGGGATCCGTCAGCCCCATTTTCTTGTGGGCCCGGTGGATGGAAAAAAGGTCAAAGCAGGGAGTGGGGTCTAAGTTTGGGAGGGATGGGGGCGGCAGAGGGAGAGCAGCCCCGGAGGTGCTGGGAGTGGGAGGTATGGCAAAGGCCTCCCAGGCGATCACAGCCTCAGGGGCAGACAAATGTTGAGGAGAGGGGTAGAGGGGGGAGGGGGAGGGTGGGGAGGATGAGGTTTGGAGGGGAAGGGTCTGAAGGGGGTGGAGGGGGAGCAGGGGGAGGAGGAAGGGGCGGGAGTGGTGGAAGAGGGAGAAGGGGAGGGCCTGGAGCGGGGAGGGTTACAGGTTTTTGGAGGGGGCATTGATTGGAGAGGGGAGCAGGGGTGGAGGTAGAGAGGGGGGCCAGGGTGGGAGCAGGGCCTGGGATGGGAGCAGAGGGGATCTCGGGAGGGGGAACTTCCACGGACAGTGGAAGAGGAGTTGGGGTTAGGAGCAAGGTGCCCACACACTCGGCGGCGGGCACCGACAGGCTGGCAGGAATGGTGGTAGGGTCTTCAGGTCCAAGAGGGGAGGGAGGGCATAATGGGAACACCAGTTCTCCCGGGGTGTCCAGGGGCTGGCCAGCTCCCACCGGGAGGTCGTCCCCAATTGAGAGGGGGGCCACACCCCGCAACGTCCCAGAGCAGGGAAGGGAGGCAGTTGAAGGGGTGCTAGTGGACAGGGAGAGGGGGAGTGAGGGGGGTGGGGAGTAGAGGGACGGCCCGCAGGCCTCCAATAGAAGGCCATCTGTGTCAAGGGCCACCGGGGTGAGACCCAGGGTCTCGACCTCCTGCGAGAGGAGGGTGAGGCCGAGGCTTACCTCCTCTGGACGCTCCACAGGGGCAAGCTGGGCAGCGGCCAGAGGGGTGTCGGAGGAGGGCGAGGGGATGACGGAGGCAGTCTCTGTTTTTTGAGGCTCCGGCTGCGGGGCAGAAGGGGTGGCATCCTTTATGGCCGCCGCGGCGACTCCAGCCACCCCCGGCAGACGGTCGGTGGCCAGGGGTTTGGTGGGTGGGCAGGGGCTGGCAGCTCTTTTTGGTGCTTTGCGGGGCACGCCCGCCCCGTCCTCCGACGGGGTGGGGTGCCGGGCGCGCGCACTTTCTTTCTTCCTTTTTCCCCCTACCAGCACCCAGTCCTCCGAGGAGGGGGGCTGGGCGGCAGAGGAGGAAGGGCCAGGGGACTGAGGCAGCAAGGAGGGAGGGAGGAAAGGAGAGGCCAGGACAGCAGGGGGAGGGGACAGCCTGCCCTGGGGTGGACCCTGCCCAGGTCCTGTCGCCGGCCCTGCCTCCCTCTCCCACACGGGCCTGGCTCTTGTGCCCGCTCGGGCGCCGGCACCCACTTCTTCCTGCCTGGCACCATGCGGCCGGCCGCCCTCCGATGCCCGAGCGGCGATGGATCCGTCTGGGACGAGAGGAGGAGGGGCAGTCCCAGGGCCTGTCGCGGTCGGGGCGCCACCAGTCTCGTGGCTGGCGCCCTCTGGGTCAGAGGAGGTCCCGTGCTCCTCGTCACTCCGGGCCAGGGGGCAATACCTCCGGACATGCTCCGCCGCCCGGCACACAAAACACCGGGCCTCCCCCAGGGTGTAAAAGACCCGGTACTGGGCCCCTTGTTAGGGCACAAGTATAGCCCCCTCCTGGGCTACCCCGCCCTGTGCTGCCACCGGCGACAGTTGTACCCGAGCCTGCCAGCAGAAAGAAAGCACATGCTGAAGGGCGGGGTCCTTGCAGCCTAGGGGGAGGGGGCTCAGGACTGACAGAGGCCGGCCCAGGGTGGCAAGGAAAGGCAGAAGGGCAGAGATGGGGAGGAAGGGAGGGACAGAGGAGAACACCACCCGCACGCCCAGGTCTTCCAGCGGCTCCAGGGGCACGTGCACGCCCCCTACCGCCAAGCCCCTCTCCACTGCCTCCTGGGCGGCGGCCTCCGACGCCAGGAAGAAGACAATCTTCCCAAACATCCGGGAGGCCGCCACCACAGCCGTGGGCCCCACCACCCGTGCCAATGCCCGCACGTAGGTTGCCACGTGGGGCGAGGCAGCCACCAGGAGACAGCAGACTCCATGCCTCCTGGTGAGCGCGGGGAAGGGGCCACGACCATCAGGGGTGGTAGTCCTAGCGGAGGCGGAGGGAGCAGGGTGCGAGGCAGCAGCCGCCGCCTGGGCATACGACCTAGGGGCCGAAGAATCGGAGCCCCCAGGCACGGTGGTGGGAACGGGGGGGCAGGGAGAAGGGGGAGCTGCGCCAGATGTTGCAGCAGCTGGGGTAAAAGCCCCCGCCATGGGAGGTTTGGCCTTCTGGGCAGGGCTCTTGCCTTTCTTTTTCCCCTGGCCCTTCCTACCCTTCTGGGGGGTTGGGTTCGGGGCGGGGTCACCGGAGGACGCCGCGGCGGGGGGTGGCGGGAGCCCCAGAGCCTACGCCCGCGCCCTTGACCGACGAGATGGCAAGGACCCCAGCGGCCCTGGATGAGGAGGCTGCCATTTCAGAGGTGGAAGGGGTGCCAGTGGAGGGAAGAGGGAGGGGGGCATCGCCAGATGGCCCCCCGGTGGTTGTAGAGGCCATGGAGAGGGGTGCAAGGGCAAGGGAATTTATTAAGAAAGAGCGGGGGAGGGGAGGAGGAGAGGAGAAGGGAGGGAGGAAGTGGCTACCCCTCCCCCACCAGCCAAGCTGAGGAGCTGGTCAGGTGGGGGTGGAGCAGGAGGAGAGAGGGAGGAAAGGGAGGTGCAAGGGGGCCACAACTCCCAGCACAGGGTGGTAAGCGGCTCCTGCAACTGCACTGGGATGTGCGTGGGGGGATTCAATATTTGTAAGTGTGGGGAGGTGAGTGAGTGGAAGGGGAGGGGCTCAGGCACCTAACAGAAGGGGGGGGAGCGTGGGCACAAGGAAGGGGGCAAGGTGGAAGGGTGGCAAAGCCAACCAAAGGAGAGGGGGTTAGGGGGAAGAGTGTGCCCACGGGTGCCTGAGGGTGGGCCCACAGCAGCCACTGCAGAGCCCCACAGGAGGAGGAAGGGGCAGATGATTAGGGTGGGGCCCAGATGGAGAGGGCCCTGGCGGCAGCTGGGTGTGGAGGGGGCGGGGTGGTGAAGGAGGCAGTGGCTGCAGGGGTGGGGCAGGGACCACACCCTAACACCCCACCCCCAACAATGCAACCACCCCTCTGAAGCCCCAGTGGGGAGGGGCCCCACCCAAACTCAACCCTCCCCCAAGCCACTCCAGAGCAAGCTGTGGAGGGAAGCCC
The DNA here is from genome assembly GCF_033958435.1 of Carettochelys insculpta. Taxonomy (NCBI): domain Eukaryota; kingdom Metazoa; phylum Chordata; order Testudines; family Carettochelyidae; genus Carettochelys; species Carettochelys insculpta. Next base: position 11,831,344 of record NC_134148.1, read on the forward strand.
AGCTGCCGCACAAGAAAGCCCCTTACCTCCTCCGGAGCAGTGAGGATGCAGCAGCCAGTGGATAGAAAGGTGGGCCCAAGTAGAGGGCCAGCAGAGTCCCCCCCAGAAGATGGAAGGAGGGGGGGTACCCCCCTCCCCGCCAACAGGCAGGGCAGCAGGAGTCCCCCCTCACACCACCCACCCAGCAGGTCCAGAAGAAACTAGCTGGGAGGGGTGGGGTGGGGGGAGAAGAAAGCAGCCTGCCTAAGGCAGGGAAGAGAAGCTGGCCCAGAAAGGGGGCCAAAAGACAGCCCCAGGGGGGCCTGAAGCAGCCAAAGGCTGCCCACCCCCCAGCACCTCACCTCCCAACCGCAGGGCTCCCCAAATGGGATCCCTGCAGCTTAGAGGACAGAGTGTTTCTGTTCCCTGTCTAGGCCCAGACCTTCATTGGTCAGATAGGTCCTGTGCTCCCTATAAAAGGCTCCCCATCTGGTAGCAGGGGGAAGGTTTTGGGAGGTGCAGAGCAGGAGCAGGAGCAGGAGCAGGAGCAGGAGCAGGAGCAGGAGCAGGAGCAGGAGCAGGAGCAGGAGCACAGCGAAAAGGTACCACGGAGAAGTGGTGGGCGAAGTGGCCCAGGGTGAGGCTACTACTTGGGGCAGCGGTAAAGGTCCTGCTGGTTGCCTCTTGTTCTCATAGGGATCCTGGGCTGGGGTCCAGGGTAGAGGGTGGGTCTGGACTCCCCCCACCCTTCCTCTGAGGGATCACTTTACTGGAGCAGGCACGGGCCTGCAAGGGGACTGGTATTATTCTCCCTGTACTGGTCCTGCCTATGATGAGGATGGTTCACTAAGCGGAGACCCCGCCTTTGGAAGGGCCTGGGCAAAAGGGGGCCTCCATGAGTCTCTGAGGCAGCACAGATCCTCCAGAAAGCGCAGGGACCCACAGAGGCTGACAAGGGACTTTGTCACAATATATATATAAACAAAACAATTTATAGTACCTCCTGATAGTCTGGCATATTTGATAATCTGACACCACCTAGGTCTGAAAGATTCCAGATTATTGGAATATATGATCCTTGGACAAGAAGTTTATATCTGCCTCAGTTCACCCATGTGTAAAATGTGCACACATGCCATCTAACAGGTGCTGCAACTCTTCATTGTGGAATAGTTGTAAAGTGATTTGAGATAGTCTGATACAAGACACTAAATGTCATTTATAAGTGCAAATTATTACTATGAATAGAGGCCTTTGATCTACAGGGAGATGAATCGGGCACTCTTCATACATAGTAAATTTACTTACCAATTGCAAGATCTAGTCATTTTTATCAATTGCCTAGGTGGTTACATCAATGTGATATGAACCAGTAAGAAATTATGTCAATATACGTATATCTTTTTCTTTTCTTTTGTGTCCTTTTTTTAATAACAGAAGAACTCAGATGGAGACTTAAAACTCTGACATTACTTGCAAAATGACTAAACACTCACAGCAATTCAGTGTTTGGGGAAAAGACAGAGATTAATTTACTGTAGGGGGTTTCAGAAGAACGAAGAATCTTGCATATGTCCTGTGTCTTGACGTAATGCACTTAGTCAAGGACAACGTCAATGCTGTATTCAAAATACGTTTCTATGAGGATGGATTGACTGAGAACCACACTTTGCTCACCACCAAGAGCTTAGAATCATAGAATGCTAGAACTGGAAGGGACATTGAGTGGTCATCGAGTCCAGCCCCCTGCCCTCATGGCAGGACCAAGTACTGTCTAGACCACCCCTGACAGACATTTATCTAACCTGTTCTTAAATATCTCCAGCGATGGAGATTCCACAACCTCCCTAGGCAATTTATTACACTGTTTGACCACCCTGACAGTTAGAAACTTTTTCCTAATGTCCATCCTAAATCTCCCTTACTGCAGTTTACGCCCATTTCTTCTTCTATCCTCAGGTGTCAAGAAGAACAAGTTTTCTCCCTCCTCCTTATGACATCCTTTTTGATCCCTGAAAACCACTATCAGGTCCCCCCTCAATCTTCATTTTTACAAACTACACAAGCCCGGTTCTTTCAGCCTTTCCTCATAGGTCATGTTCTTTAGTCCTTTGATCATACTTGTTGCTCTTTTCTGGACCTTTTCCAATTTCTCCACATCTCTCTTGAAATGCGGTGCCCAGAACTGGACACAATACTCCAACTGAGGCCTAACCAGCGCAGAGTAGAGCGGAAGAATGACTTCTCATGTCTTGTTCACAACACACCTGTTAATGCATCCCAGAATCATGTTTGCTTTTTTTGCAACAGCATCACACTGACTCATATTTAGCTTCTGGTCCACTATAACCCCTAGATCCCTTTTTGCCATACTCCTTCCTAGGCAGTTGCTTCCCATCCTATATGTATGAAACTGATTGTTCCTTCCTAAGTGGAGCACTTTGCATTTGTCTTTATTAAACCTCATCCTGTTTACCTCAGACCATTTCTCCAAATTGTTCAGATAATTTTGAATTTTGACCCTATCCTCCAAAGCAGTTGCAACCCCTCCTAGCTTGGGGTCATCTGCAAACTTAATAAGTGTACTTTCTATGCCAATATCTAAACTGTTGATGAAGATATTGAACAGAACTGGTCCCAAAACAGACCACTGCGGAACCCCTCTTGCTATACCTTTCCAGTAGGATTGAGAATCATTAATAGCTACTCTCTGAGTACAGTTATCCAGCCAGCTTTGTGCCCATGTTATAGTAGTCCCATCTAAGTTGTATTTGCCTAGTTTATTGATAAGAATATAATGTGAGACCATTATCAAATGCCTTACTAAAATCTAGGTAAACCACACCCACCGCTTCTCCCTTATCCACAAAGCTTGTTATCCTATCAAAAAAAGCTATCAGATTGGTTTGACGTGATTTGTTCTTTACAAATCCATGCTGGCTCTTCCCTATCACCTTACCACCTTCCAAAAGTTTGCAGATGATTTATTTAATTACTTGTTCCATTATCTTTCCTGTCACACAAGTTAAACTGGATGGTGTGTAGTTTCCTGCATTGTTTTTATTCCCCTTTTTATAGATGGGCACTATATTTGCCTTTTTCCAGTCTTCTGGAATCTCTCCTGTCTCCCATGATTTCCAAAGATGATAGCTAATAGCTCAGATACCTTCTCTATCAGTTCCTTGAGTATTCTAAGATGCATTTCATCTGGCCCTTGTGACTTGCAGACATCTAACTTTTCTAAGTGATTGTTAACTGGTTCTTTTTTTATTTTATCTTCTAAACCTACCCCTTTCCTACTAGCATTCATTATGTTAGGCACTCCTTCTTCAGACTTCTCGGTGAAGACCGAAACAAAGAAGTCATTAAGCACCTTGGCTATTTTCAAGTTTCCCATTACTGTTTCTCCCTCCTCATTGAGGAATGAGCCTACCCTGTCTTTGGTCTTTCTATTGCTTCTAATGTATTTATAAAAAGTGTTCTTGTTTCCCTTTATGCCATAGCTTGAGCTCATTTTTTTGGCTTTGCCTTTGCCTTTCTAATCTTGCCCCTGCATTCCTGGGTTGTTTGCCTATATTCATCCTTTGTAATTTGTCCTAGTTTCCATTTTTTATATGATTCCTTTTTTATTTTGACATCATGCAAGATCTCCTGGTTAAGCCAGGGTGGTCTTTTGCCATATTTTCTCTCTTTTCTATGCAGCGGAATAGCTTGCTTTTGAGACCTTTATAATGTCCCTTTGAAAAACTGCCAACTGTCCTCCGTTGTTTTTCCCCTTGGTCTTGCTTCCCATGGGACCCTACCTACCGTCTCTGAGTTTACAAAAATCCGCCTTCCTGAAATCCATTGTCTCTATTTTGCTGTTCTTCCTTCTACCCTTCCTTAAATTGTGAACTCCATGATTTCATGCTCACTTTCACCCAAGCTGCCTTCTGCTTTCAAGTTCTCAATCAGTTCCTCCCTATTTGTTAAAATCAAATCTAGCACAGCTTCCCCCCCAGTAGCTTTTTCAAATTTCTGAAATTAAATGTTTTCTCCAATGCAGTCCAAGAACTTATTGGATAGTCTGTGCCCCGCTGTGTTAATTTCCCAACATATATCTAGATAGTTGAAGTCCCCCACCACCACCACTTATCTTTAATATGGATCCTCACTTGGTATCTCCGTAATTATTAATGTTACAGCAGAGTTGAAAGGTACCAAGGGATAAGAGACCCCAGTGTGCTAGGATCTGTACAAACATGTAAGGACAGTCCCTGTCCCAAAAAGCATAGAGGTGACATTACTTGGTCAATGACATCAGTTCAGTGGCTGAACTAAGATTAGAACCAAGGTTTTATGGAACCGGTAAAGCTTAGTCCCCCTGTCCTATAAGCCACCTGGGCATACCCTAGTGCTTGCACACTTCACATTTATTGCTTTCCAGGACATAATTTAACAGACATTTATAAACAGATGCCTCAGGTATATCCTTCACATCAAATGGCAAGACTTGGTAAGAAACTAGGAGCTTTGAAACAGAGCAGGACAAGAACCACTTGATGTTCAAATCAAGAGAAGAAAGTGGGGATGGGTATGCCACACTCTCAGAAAACCATCATCCAGCATAATCCATCAAGCTATCAAGTGGAACCCACAAGGAAAATGCAAAAGAGGAAGACCTCGGACAACATGGGGAAGCTCTACTGAGACTGAAGGACAACAACTGAGGTACTCCTGGAGTCAGTTAAAAGTTTTGTCCCATGATGGAGTAAGGTGGAAGAGACTTGTGGAACATAGGTCATCTACCTGGAATAAAAGCATTTAAAGAAAGAAATTGAAACTTTCAACCTTATTCCCCCATCCCAACATGTCTTACTCCTGTATTTTGTTCTCAGTTAAGTTGCTCATTTAGACATATACAATAGCAAAATCAGGCCTCTAAGAAACTGGACAAATGCCAGAAAATTACATTCTTCTCCCACTTCCCTGTTTTCACCGTGCAAGAAGCAGTACACAGTCTTATTAAAATCCTACAACTGAATTCATTTAAATTACCCCATAGTAGAGTATTTTGTCTGACAGGCCAATGCTAGAAAAAAGTCTATTGTCTAACTCATTAAGACATAATTTTGACAGGCTGGATCTTATTTAAGTTCAGTGTCTTGTACATAAGCTAATAATTTAATTTTCTTCCACTGAAATGAAATACGTTGGAAGGAGGGAGCGGCATCACTTGAAAACACAACAAACAATAACAACAAAAAGAACTAGAAGTTCAGTGTTCAGTTGAAACAAGCTGGAGACAGCAGTCATTTTGGCTGGGGAAAAAATATTCTCCAGGTTGAATCGATATACAGGGCCTCAGCCCAGAAGCACATACTTTGTGTTTTACAGATTGTAAAAATCCATATTGCCATTTCCATGTGAGGGCAATGTAAACCCACATAGAAAATGTTCAGCCTGAAAGCACTTTCCTCCTCCTAAGTAAAAACAGCAGCAAATCAAAACCCAGCATCTTTTTTATTTTCAGTAAAAATGGTGAGAAGAAAAGAACAAACGAGACAGCACTGTAATATGACAAAACTCCCATACCACTGAAGTTAGATTCTGACAGCTTTTCTACACGTGAAACAAACGGTTTAGAGCTCTAAACTCTCAGTTGCCTCCAAGATAGTGAGGTTTTAGTGGGAGTTACTGCATTCATGCATCTAACGAAGCAAGACTTTGCCCACGAAAGTGTATGCTCCAAAATATCTGTTAGTCTATTAGGTGCCATAGGACTTCTTGTTTTTGCAGATACAGGCTAACTCGGCTACCTCTCTGATACTTAGCACTTTTCTGGGGGAAAATCATGACAACTCAGGCCATGTAATAGCATAATGTAAGTATCTCCTCATAAATTTCAAAAATTATACCCTGTCATTCACATCTGCTATACATTTTGAGCAAAAGTATTCATCTTCTTTGCTGAGGCAGAGAAGGCCTATCTGCCCTGGGGAAGAATCAACAAAACCAGCCATTTGTTCCAGGAGACTCAGGTCAAACTGTTCATGGAGGTGAGCCGTGACGATGAAACCTAAACTTGGGTGTTTGGAATCGGAGATCTCAGTTAGGCCCATTGCACAGGCAGACCTGGGTTGATCATTTGTCCTGTTTTTAATGGGACAGTCCCACGTTTAAGCCCTCCTGCAGGTGTCCTGACTTTTTCTTAAAAATGGGCAAATTGTCTAGTATTTTCTCTCTCCCCACATCCATACAGGTGGGCCTTGCTGCTGGCTGGATCACTGCACACCAGCTGCCCAATCAGGAAGAGGGGTACGGTAGTTAGCAATGGGGGTAGGTGTGCAAAGCTGGTGGGGAGCCTAAGAACATAAGAACATAAGAATGGCCATACTGGGTCAGACCAAAGGTCCATCGAGCCCAGCATCCCATCTGCCGATGGTGGCCAATGCCAGGTGCCCCAGAGAAGGAGAACAGAAGACAATGATCAAGTGATTTATCTCCTGCCATCCATCTCCTGCCCTTGTTCTGAAGCCTAGGGCACCATACTTTATCCCTGGCTAATAGCCATTTATGGACCTAACCTGCAAAAATTTATCAAGCTCTTTTTTAAACCCTAATAGAGTCCTGGCCTTCACAGCCTCCTCGGGCAAGGAGTTCCACAGGTTGACTGTGCGCTGTGTGAAGAAAAATTTCCTTTTATTAGTTTTGAACCTACTACCCATCAATTTCATTTGGTGTCCCCTAGTTCTTGTATTATGGGAAAAGGTAAATAATTTTTCTATATTCACTTTCTCCACACCATTCATGATTTTATATACCTCTATCGTATCGCCCCTCAATCGCCTTTTTTCCAAACTGAAAAGTCCCAGTCTCTCTAGCCTCTCCCCATATGGGACCCTTTCCAAGCCCCTAATCATCTTAGTTGCCCTTTTCTGAACCTTTTCTAATGCCAATATATCTTTTTTGAGGTGAGGAGACCACATCTGCACGCAGTACTCGAGATGTGGGTGTACCATAGTTTTATATAGGGGAAGTATGATATCTTTTGTCTTATTATCGATCCCTTTTTTAATAATTCCTAACATCCTATTTGCCTTACTAACTGCCGCTGCACACTGCGTGGATGTCTTCAGAGAACTATCCACTATAACTCCAAGATCCCTTTCCTGATCTGCCGTAGCTAAATTTGACCCCATCATGTAGTACGTGTAATTTGGGTTATTTTTTCCAACATGCATTACCTTACACTTACCCACATTAAATTTCATTTGCCATTTTGCTGCCCAATCACTCAGTTTGCTGAGGTCTTTTTGTAGTTCTTCACAATCCCTTTTGCTTTTGACTGTCCTGAACAACTTGGTGTCATCTGCAAACTTTGCCACCTCACTGCTTACCTCATTTTCTAGATCATTGATGAACAAGTTGAACAGGATCGGTCCCAGGACTGACCCCTGGGGAACACCACTAGTTACCCTCCTCCATTGTGAAAATTTACCATTTATTCCCACCCTTTGTTTTCTGTCTTTTAACCAATTCCCGATCCATGAAAGGACCTTTCCTCCTATCCCATGACCACCTAATTTACATAAAAGCCTTTGGTGTGGGACCGTGTCAAAGGCTTTCTGGAAATCTAGGTATATTATGTCCACTGGGTGCCCCTTGTCCGCATGTTTATTAACCCCTTCAAAGAATTCTAATAGATTAGTTAGACACGACTTCCCTCTGCAGAAACCATGCTGACTTTTGCCCAACAATTCGTGCTCTTCTACGTGCCTTGCAATTTTACTCTTTACTAGTGTTTCTACTAATTTTCCTGGTACTGATGTTAAACTTATCGGTCTATATGTTCATGTTCATCGGTCTATATTGTTCTTATGTTCTTATGATGCTGTGGCCCACTGCATGATGCCTGCCTATGCCTAGTGCCACTGCTGCAGGATGGGACAGCAAGGTGCAGGCCAGTCCTATCTCTCAGACCCCCTCACCTCCTCTGGCAGCACCCCGCTGCCACTTAGCACTCCACCTTGCTGGGGTCAGGACCAGGGACGTGTCTCCAGGAGGCAGGGACCCCAACAGAGTGGGGGGCCAAGGCAAGGGGCAGGTGTGGGGCTAGGAGTGGAGCCCTGGGCAGCAGCCAGAGCCCTGAGCTCAGGGCTAGTGGCGGAGGCCTGGGCAGGAGCCAGGACCCCAGGAGAAGGTTTTCCAAGTGTGGGGCCAGTGGCAGAGCCCTGGGTGATAGGAGCAGAGCGCCACATGGCAGCCAAGACCCCAGACATGGGGCTGGCAGTAGCTAAGAGCCCACATAAAATGTGTGGGGGGGTGCTGTGGCATGCCCTTGTTTCTATGCCTATGCCCTGCTCCTGTCCCTCTAAGCCTGAGTGTAGCCCCCACCTTGAGGAGCGGCTCCTCCTCTGTGCTTCCCACCGCCATGTAGGGCTCCATAAACCATAAGGATGGCCCTGAGTTGAAGCCCCTGATGTCCAGTTCTCTGGGCTCTTCCTGCCCAAGCTGTAGCCAGGGGACAGGAGGCAGCTGAGTTATGTTGGTGGCCAGTAGCAGCCTGGAGGCTTAGCTGCCTTTTGACACTCGGTTAGCAGGAGGAGACAAACTGCTTCCAGCCATGGAAAGGGGCAGGGGGAGGTTGTGAGCTCCATAAAGACATGGGCCAGGTTATCCCTTTGCCCCTCAGCCCCCTTGCAGTGTCTAGAAGCAACTCCAGTCCCTTCCCTCTTGCAGTGTGCCAAAAGCTGCTGCTGCCAATGTTCTGGTGTGAAGCCTGGCAGTAATCTGAAGAGGGCATGTGACCATGCATGCCCCTCCCCTCCACCCCATAATGTGGTGCCTTGGGAAGATGTGGTCCAGATACCAGGAAAGGTGACTCCATCCCAGGGGTTCAGCCAGGCATGGAGGACTGAGAGAGAGAGAGAGAGACCACACACCATGTGACCCCACCCCATGAACCTTAAAGACAGGAAGGTAAATAAAAAGAATCCACAATACAGTATTTCTTTTTAACAGGGGCTCAGTCAACTTGATGTTAATTTGACAATTGTACTCCATAGTTCTGATTGATTGCTGTTGAACTTGCTTGACTATGAGTAATTTTAACAGGTGTCCCATATTCAGCACAGGGAGTGATGGTCATTCTAGAGAGTCCTAATAACATCATTTAGTTCCGATACTGCATTTGAAGTATTGCAAGATCAGGTCCTACATGTGTTTCAAATTCATGTGAGATATTTGTAACTAAGATCAGGTTGTCTGATGCAATTGTGTTTGCACTCTATTTTTCCTGTATGCCCTCAGTGAAACCAAGAACCTTTCTTTGCTTGTTCCCCTTCTTAAACCTTCCCATGCCAAAACATGGTCAGCATGTGATCTGCATCTCTCAAAGGCAGAAGGCACTGGGGTCTGCAGGGCACAGGCATGTTCTCCCCTTGGGGACTTTCTGCCTTGAGAGTGAGGAAATAAAAGTTCAGGCCTGAACCAGAAGCTCCCACAAGACAATGCAGCATCCTTGGAAGGACCTCCGCTTTAAGCTGATCTTAACATATTTAGTAGAGAGTTAACTGTTGTCAATATTCTCTAGTAAGTACTATGTAAATACACAGGGGACTGTGCACAATAAAACCCCAATTTCTAGTTAAACAGAATGGAGTTAAGTCCCAGATGGGCGAGGTCCTGGCTAGGATGACTTAGTGGGGGTTGATCCTGCTTGAAGCAGGGGGCTGGACTAGATGACATCCTGAGGTCCCTTCCAGCCCTATGATTCTGTAATTCTCTGAGTTTACCTACATGCTTTCTTTGGAAAGGAGAAATTTTCAAAAATAAAGGACTTGTTAATAGGTACCACCTAGTTGTCACATTTAAATACGATTTATTAGGACCATGACCCTTTGCCTAGGAAGTAAGCAGTAAGTATGCAGCTGTGCGGTCACATTATTTGCCCTTGTCAGATTGCATCAGTCAAAGTGAAAGGTTGTGAAAAGGCCTCTACTCCTGAGCTGTTCTGCCTGCTGTTAGCCCTTCTGAGTCCCTTGTTAGTCCCTATGCTGTTGGCCATAAAAGGATGGATTTGGAGGCAGCAGGAAGAAATGTGTAATTTACCAAAAACAGAATATTGCATCCTTATGTCATAGAATCATAGGGCTGGAAGGGACCTCATGAGGTCATCTAGTCCAGCCCCCTGCTTCAAGCAGGATCAACCCCTACTAAGTCATCCCAGCCAGGACCTTGTCAAGCTGGGACTTGAAAACCTCTAGGGATGGTGAATCCACCATATGTAATCATGTTTTTAATGTGGGAAATAAAAACTGCTTCGTCACTCACTTTTACAATCTTACAAGGGAATTTAGAGTAATCCAGCCAAATAGACTTTAAAATCATAAATTGAATTGATTGGCTGCACCGTTATCTTAGATATCAGTGATGATGAGGGGCTAATAAATCCTTCAGTATTGTCCCAGATGTGTTCATGAGTAAATATTGCCTAATGTTAAATGACCTGGCAGGGCTGATCTGATGGTTTTGGTGCTGCTTAGAGCAGGGGTCTGGACTCGATGGCTTTTTTAGGTCTCTTCCAGCTCTATTGTTCTATGATTCTAAGACATTATATACCTGCAAAATGGCAAAAGGTTCCTTTTCACTTTGTGATCTCAGCCTGTCAGTTACGGTTGTTTGGAATACTCTCATCCCTTGCTCTATGAGCACAGTTGGTTCCCAGTTTTGTGCTTGTAGGCGAAAACTCTTAAGAGAGACACTAAACGCTCATTACAATGCACACAGAAGTCTCTGATTGGTTCCTGGAGCTCAGCAAAGGAGTGGCAGCAGGTGGGGCTGCTTTTGAAAGGTAAGTGGCTGGAAAAGGTTAAAGGCTGGGGGCAGTTTGGGGCCATGAGTGGGAGGGATGGTTAAAACCTGGTGGCCGGTGGGGTCCTTGGCGTGGGTGGGGGGTTCAGGTTGCTGAAGGCTGGGTGTGTGGTCTGGTAGGGGGGGTCAGGCTGTGGCAGGTTAGGTCTACTGGGCTGACGGGGAGAGGTGGTGGGAGTCAGGCTGCCACAGGGCCAGTGGGGCTGGCAGGGGGGTCAGACTAGAGCAGGTTGGAGCCACAGGCAGGGGATTAGCCTCGTACTAGTGGGGGAGTTCAGTCATAGAGTGAACTCAGGTAAGTAAATGTGTCCCTCGTTTAAGCGAGTACTTGTTAGTAAAGTACTCATTTAATGAGGGCTGAGTGTATAATATGATCTGTAATGCCGTGCGTTATCCAGGAAAGTCTTTGCTGTGCATCTCTCTAGCCAAGTTTTCTGCAGCTTATGCTATTATATTTTTATTGGTTGGATATTTGTTTTGCTCCTCACCTGCTCTGTTTCTTCTAAAGCAGGTTTTTGAATGATAGCAGAACATGAATTGTCAGTCATCTGCCACTGTGTTAAGGTGCTCTTGTTTGTTGTTAATATGGAAATCACAGGCAGCATAATTCAGTCATGGCTTCTGCTTGCTTTAGGCAAGTTACAGGGGATGTAGCCATAACTGCTTATTTCAGGCTTCATCACATGGTCCTGGGAAAGATGTGGGGGAAGCTTGGTAAACTCAGGACCAAGCAATGGTTTCCATGGACCTCCCCTGCCCAAATTCTGCCCATTCCCCTGGCACAGTGGAACCATAGCTGAACATTCTAAACTGCCTTGTAGGCGGGGGCAGGCTATGAGGTGCTCAACAATGCTCACTGGTATTAATTTCAGTGGGAATTTGTTTCTCATCTTTTCCTGGATTGGACCTCACTCAGGAGTGAAACCAAACCCAGGTGTCTGGGACATCTCTTCCACATTACACTGTAAATATTTCAATATATTTCCACCACTAGAATTATAAAACTAATGCATAATGGCCGTTTCCCTAGTTTGGGGATCCTTTATGACAGATTTTAGCTAAGCGCCGAATAGCAATATATATATTACCAGTTGCTTTCTGGAGGTCTCTTCCAAACCTACATTTCTATGACTAGGTCTCCAGTAATACATCTATATAAACTGTAAGCAAAATACAAGAATAATGCATCTATATACTCTAGATTGTACAATAAATTCCAAACATAATGTCCACGTCTACCAGAGGACTTGTACTAATGTAGCCAATCTTTCAACTCCGCTGGTAAAATTGGAAATGACAGAGTAGACTGGCTTCTAGGCAATTAGAAAACTGTGTTGTCTACCCCGCCACAGCAAGTTTATGCTGTATTATGATTAAAATATTACCAGATGTCTGTAGCCCTGTCTGTGCTGGCAATGCTGCTATTGCTGTGGTCAGTGATGCTAACATGTTGTTTAGCAGTAGGGAAATGTTACATCATAGCCAAGTCTACGCTGTAGCATATTGACCTGCTTTACACTGGTTTTAGACCATCGCAATTCCATGTATTATGAATTAATTCTGACTTACACCAGTTTAAGAAATAGAAGCAAGACTGATTTATTTTACATCCTAAATTGTAGAGCAAATAATTTATTGTTCAGTTCAGCAATTTTTTTTAATAAAAATGGAAGAAAAATATTGTTTCGGTCAAAAAAACATTTTGAATGGCAGTTTAAATTGACATTTTCAATAAGGTCTCATCTGATATTTTCCAAAATTATTTCCAGGAATTTTGGGAGTTTTGTTGTTTGGGGGCTTTTTTTGGGGCAAAATTATTTACCAGATTTGGCCCAAATTCTCAAATGATTCTGGTGTCCTCAAATTTATATTTTGGTGCATTTACCATTGACCAAGATAATTTTGCCCACCACTAGTGTTAACCACAAAACAATCAAAAGCAGACATTTCCGATTACCTCAGAACGGTTATGCTGGCTTGCCACTGCTGTACCTGAGAGCACAATCAGACTTGGACAATGTGCAGAATTATTATTCAGCATTTCTTGCCATTATTAGTTTGTTTTATTTTTGCTTAATTTAGTTACTTTAAATGCTTCTCAAGGAAATGTAATAACCCCAAGTGACTGATTTATTTTCTAGCATTATTGTCCTTACCTTTTTTCAGTCTGTTTAATCTTTGCATAGACTGATTTATCTTTCTCCCTTCAATTTTAATTCCTGCATCTCACGGTTGGCTACCTAAGTCAAACATTTCCCCCTTTGGGATATCACAACCACTTGATTCAGAATTTCACTTTTATGAAAAACCTTTAAAACATCATGGATAATCAAACGAAATGATGAAATAGTCCCCTAAAGAAAAATATACTTCAATTTGTAAAATATTCCCTCCAGATGGTTTAGAAAATGTTCCCTCTCCACTTGCAATTCCCACTGGCAGTACAACATGCTTTGCATTTGTAGATCATTTTACTAAGTGATAGGCATTAGAACTCAAAAAGCACCAGAATCTCTTATTTGCACTTTGTTTCACCTACAGGATTTCTTTGGGGGACATTTACCCTCAGAAATGGCAAATGGATACAAAGCTGGTTTTTATGCCAGGCTAAGTGCTGCGACCTACAGTCCCTTTTTCAAAGAGCTGCCTTAGGTTGCAAAATCAGGTAATTTTATAAGCAAATAAGTAGAACAATACTTGCTTGATTTTTGAATATGAGTATGGGGGGGGTTGTTCTTGCATATGTTGCCAGTGCAATTAAGCAGGGGATGGGGGTGTCCTTTTGAAAACCTGGCCCATGGCCCTTAGTTGTGTGGTTGGATGAATACAAGTGTTTCACAGCTGATGCATGAGTTCTAATAGGAAGTCTTAGGGTGAGACTACACTAGCAAGTACATTTGAAATTCAGATTAGAAGACCAAGTTCTTTCAAAAGAACCCATGGAGCTTCTATACTGACACGGCGCTCTTTTGAAATTAACTTTGAAACCTGCCCCCGCTTTCTTTTGAAGTCGGTCCTCCATTCCCAGAATGGGAGAAAGAGCCCTCCTTCAAAAGATTATTTCAACAGAGAGCAAGTGTAGATGCTCCACGGTCCTTTCTCTCGAAAGAGGCAGTCCTCCATGGCCGTGATCAGCTGGCAGGCGGTGGTTCCACTCTCAGCACAAGCAGCGCTCTATGGCTCCAGCATTCAGCTGTGTTTCAGGACGCAGGCTGCCAGAAACCCCCAGGTAGGAAGGTGAGAGCATGCAGGCAGCAGGGAGCCCACGCTGCTGCTCAGCCCTTTGCCAGCTGCAACGCCCTGGGGGAAGCTGCACCATGGCCAGTGCCCCCATCCCATAGTTGGGACCCTCCTTCCAGAGGGTGCTATGGTATCCTCTCGCACCGAGGATACTTCTCTGGGGGAAGGAACGCCAGTTGTTAGGAAGAGGCAGGTGTTAGTCGTGGGTGATTCAATCATTAGAAATATAGATAGTGGGGTTTGTGATGACCGGGAGAACCGTATGGTGACTTGCCTGCCTGGTACGAAGGTTGCAGATCTTTCGAGTTACCTAGACAGACTTATATGCAGTAGAGGGGAGGAGCCAGTGGTCGTGGTACATGTAGGTACCAATGACATAGGGAAGGGTACGAGAGATGTCCTGGAGGCCAAATTTAGGTTGTTAGGAAGGAAACTGAAATCCAGGACCTCTATGGTGGCATTTTCAGAAATGCTTCCAGTTCCACGCGCAGGGCCAGGTAGGCAGGCAGAACTTCAGAGTCTCAATACATGGATGAGACAATGGTGTAGGGAAGAAGGGTTTAGGTTTATTAGGAACTGGGGACACTTCTGGGGTAGGGGGAGCCTATGCAGGAAGGATGGGCTCCACCTAAACCAAGGTGGATCCAGGCTGCTGACATTAAACATTAAAAAGGTAGCAGAGCAGTGTTTAAACTAAGAGACGAAGAAAAGCTGATTGGTGCGGAGAAGCACGTGGATCAGACGGAGACTTCTCTTGGGCGAGACTCTATTGACAGAGATTCTCTAGAATTCAGTCAGAAAGAGAAGAAGGGAGATGATAAGAGTATGGGCCAGATCAGATGAGGAAAAAATCACATATAAAAGAATCCAATACGTCAGGGAAGGGCAGGCATATGAATAGTGGCAGTTTTTTAAAGTGCTTTTACACAAATGCTAGAAGTCTGTCTAATAAGATGGGTGAATTCGAGTACCTCATATCAAAGGAGGAGATTGACATAATAGGCATCACGGAAACCTGGTGGAATAAGGACAATCAGTGGGACACAATCATACCAGGATATAAAATATATCGGAAGGACAGAATGGGTCGAGCGGGTGGCAGAGTGGTGCTGTATGTGAAAGATAATATAGAATCAAATGAAATAAAAATCCTAAATGAATCAAAATGTTCCATAGAATCACTATGGATAGCAATTCCTTCCTCTGATGGGAATATAGCACTAGGGATATATTATCAACCATCTTACCAGGACAGTGATGGTGATGCTGAAATGCTGAGGGAGATTAGAGAGGGTATCAAAATAAAAAACTCACTAATAATGGGGGATTTCAATTATCCCCATATTGACTGGGTACATGTCACCTCAGGAAGGGATTCAGAGAGAAAATTTCTTGATGCCTTAAATGACTGCTTCTTGGAGCAGCTGGTACAGGGACCCACAAGGGGAGAGGCAATTCTTGATTTAGTACTGCGTGGAACACAGGATCTGGTCCAAGAGGTAACTATTACAGGACTGCTTGGAAATAGTGACCGTAACATAATAACATTTACTATTCCTGTGCTGGGAAGAACACCGCAACAGTCCAACACTCTGGTATTTAATTTCAAAAAGGGGAATTACACAAAAATGAGGAGGTTAGTTAAGCAGAAATTAAAAGGTAGAGTAACTAGAGTAAAATCCCTGCAAGCTGCGTGGAAACTTTTAAAAGATACCATATTAGAGGTCCAACTTAAATGTATACCTCAAATTAAAAAACACAGTAAAGCCACGTCTATACGAGCCGGCTACTTCGAAGTAGCCGTGCCAAATTCGAAATAGCGCCCGCCACATCTACACATGGCGAGTGCTATTTTGAAGTTGAAATCGACATAAGGCGGCGAGACCTTGAAGTCGCTATCCCCATCAGGAGATAGGAATAGCACCCTACTTCAACGTTGAATGTTGAAGTAGGGCACATGTAGACGATCCGCATCCCGCAACATTGAAAGAGTGGGGTCCGCCATGGCGGCCATCAGCTGACGGGTTGAGAGACACTCTCTCCAGCCCCTGAGCTCTATGGTCACCGCGTGCAGCAGCCCCTTAAAGCTCCCCGCCCCCTGCGTTCCTGTGCAGGAAGTTGAGAGCGCGTGCAGGTGGCAGCACTGCCATGTGGCCAGCCTGCACACCCGCAGCAGCCCCAACCCGCCACCCCCGCAGCGATGGCAGCCAGCCAGCCCCCCAAGCGCCCCCAGGGCACCCCCCCCAAGGGGACCCAGGGCTTCCAGCCAGCCAGCCAGCCAGGGAAGAGGCAGCGGGGCCCCTCCTGGACGGAGGCCGAGATCCAGGACCTGCTGGGGCTCTGGGGCAAGGAGGAGGTGCTCCAGGTAACGGGGAACAAGAGGCGGAACGTGGATGCATTTGCTCGGCTGGCCGAGGGCCTGGCTGCCTGGGGTCACCCTGCCCGCACTCCTGACCACGTCAAGAGTAAGGTTAAGGAGCTGCGGCAGGGTTACACCCGGGCCCGGGATGCAGCCAGCCGATCTGGGGCCGCCCCTGCCACTTGCCCCTTTTACAGGGAGCTCAGGGCCATCCTGGGCCCCCAGTACACCTTCTCCCCCCCAGCCACTCTTGATACCTCAGCCGACGAGCCCCAGCAGGCCCCGGAGACGGAGTCCTCCCTGGAGGCAAGCCCTGCACCCCAGGGTCCCCTCCAGGAGCCCACCCCTGGGATGCCAGAGGAGGAGGAGGGGGACTCCTCCAGCGATGGGGGGCTCCGGATCGCCATCCTGTCCCGGAGCTCCAGCAGGGCGTCCGCCCAGTGGGTGTCCCCTGACCGTGGGAGCGGACCATCAGGTATGTACCCCCCCGGTGCACACCCCCGGGGTTAAGGGGCGGGGACAAGGGACATGACCAGGGCCCTCCACATGCCCAGAAGACGATGGCCCCAAGGACAGCAGTGGCATGTCCATCAGAAGAGTGCATCAGTCCCTGCCCCCCAGCAGGACAGCGCCATGCCCCATCCCGGGGGGTGGGGGGAGCGGAACCTAGGGTCCCCCGTGGGGGGTGGGGTGGGACACCCATCAGCAGCAGCAGCATCTCCCAGGGACGGGGATGGGGAACCATCAGCAGAGGGGTGGGGGGACAAGGGCCACGGCTCGGGGCCCACACTAACGGCTGTCTCCACTCTTCTTCCCCCCCTGTGTTCTGCAGCTGCACCGTCGGAGGGCCCGGAGAGCACCAGTGATGTGTCTGTGGTCCCGGAGAGCCCACCGGGGCCATCCCAGCAGGCCAGCCCCTCGGCAGAGCACCGACCAGCCCCAGGACGAGGCCAACGGCGGAGCCACCCGAGGACAGCCCTGGACCCTCAGCTGCTCACAACCCTCTGGAATCAGCTGGAGGTGTCGGAGCGGCGCCTGTGGGTGGAGGAGCGGCGGCTGGAGCTACAAGAGCGAGCGCTGGCTTGGCGCCAGGAGGCTTGGGGGGCCTTCATGCGCAACTTCGAGCGCATAGCAGAACACCTGGCCCCCCATGCCGCTCTGCCCGCCTCTCCGACCGTCATCCCACCGCCATCCACCACCCTGGGGCCTGCCACCTAGGGGGACCTGGGGCCTGCGGACACCGGCCAGCCGTATTTGCCAGTTCGCCCGGCCCCCACCCAGCCTCGGCCAGGGTTCTGGCCGAGGCAAGGGTTGCGCCCTCCAACCCCAGGCGCCGGACATTAGGGGTGCGGGGCCAAGGATGTGGCCCCCCCTCCTTTGTACATATCCCCCATTTGTAAATAGTTTGTGTTGGACCCCTGTTCTGTTCTGCTTCCTGCCCCCCCAAGTAAATAGTTCCCTCCTTTTTTTAAAATATATATATTATTAATAAGAGAATGCACTGTTTGGTTACAAACAACATGTCCATTTATTTGCTCTTGGGTGCTCTGTGGTGTGGGCGTGGGGGCAGGGAGTGTTGCGGAGGATGGGGGGGTGCAGTGGGTGGCCTGTCAGCGTTCACCCTGCAGCCTGGTCAAAATGGGCCCGCAGGGCCTCCCGGACCCGGCTCCCCTTAGGGTTGACCTGGCGACTGGGGGCAGCGGGTGGCTGCATGTCAGCCCTGCCAGCCTCCACAGCCCAGCCCTGGAAGAAGGCCTCTCCCTTGCTCTCCACCAGGTTGTGGAGTGCGCTGCACGCGCCCACAACCTGGGGGATGTTGGGGAGGCCTGCATCCAGGCGGGTGAGGAGACACCTCCAGCGCCCTTTGAGGAGGCTGAAAGTGCGCTCGACCACCTGGTGCACATGGTTCAAGCGTGTGTTGAACCGCTCCTGGCTGGCTGTGAGATGGCCCGTGTAAGGGTGCATGAGCCAGGGCCGGAGGGGGTACGCTGCATCTGCCACGACACAGAGGGGCATGGTGGTGTCCCCCACAGGGATCTCCCGCTGGGGGATGTAGGTCCCCGCCTCCAGCCGGCAGCACAGGCCCGAATTTCTGAATACCCGGGCATCGTGGGTGCTGCCAGGCCAGCCAACATAAATGTCCAGGAAGTGGCCCCAGCTGTCCACCAAGGCCTGGAGGACCACCGAATGGTATCCCTTCCTGTTAAGGAAGCGTCCTCCACTGTGCTCCGGGCACAGATGGGAATATGGGTCCCATCCAGAGCCCCAAAGCAATTTGGGAAGCCCAGGCTGGCAAACCCCACGATGGCAGCATCCGGGTCCTCAAGCCTCACGAGCCTGTGGAGGAGCAGGATGCAGATCAGGAAAGGGATCTTGGAATTATAGTGGATAGTTCTCTGAAAACATCCACGCAGTGTGCAGCGGCAGTCAGTAAAGCAAATAGGATGTTAGGAATAATTAAAAAAGGGATAGAAAATAAGACAAAGAATATCTTACTTCCCCTTTATAAAACTATGGTACACCCACGTCTTGAGTAGTGCATGCAGATCAAAAAAGATATATTGGCGTTAGAAAAGGTTCAGAAAAGGGCAGCTAGAATGATTAAGGGTTTGGAACGGGTCCCATATGAGGAGAGGCTAGAGAGACTGGGACTTTTCAGTCTGGAAAAGAAGAGACTGAGGGGTGATATGATAGAGGTATATAAAATCATGAATGGTGTGGAGAAAGTGAATACAGAAAAGTTATTCACTTGTTCCCATAATATAAGAACTAGAGGACACAAAATGAAATTAATGGGTAGCAGGTTCAAAACTAATAAAAGAAAGTTTTTGTTCACACAGCGCACAGTCAACCTGTGGAACTCCTCACCAGAGGACGCTGTGAAGGCCAGGGCTCTAACAGAGTTTAAAAAAGAGCTCGATAAACGTTTGGAGGTTAGGTCCATAGATGGCTGTTAGCAGGGGGTAAGGTATGGTGCCTTTTGTCAAAGGCGGGAGATGGATGGCAGGAGAGAAATCACTTGATCGTTGTCTTCGGTTCACCTCCTCTGTGGCACCTGGCATTGGCTACTGTCGGCAGACAGGATATTGGGCGAGAAGGACCTTTGGTCTGACCCAGTATGGCCGTTCTTATGTAACCCCCGCCTGCCCCAGGGGCCTCCCAAGGACACGGGGGAGCCCTCCCAGGAGGGGAGCCAGCCCCCCAAGTGCTGGGCCCCCTCCTGGACTGATGTTGAACTGCAGGACCTCCTCCCCTTCTGGGCACATGAGGAGGTCCTGCGCCGGACAGAGATCCAGTGCAGGAATGTGGCAGTATTCGAGCACCTCGCTAAGGGCCTCGCCAGCTGGGGTCACCCCACCCGGACCCTGAACCAGGTGACGTCCAAAGTGAAGGAGCTCCAGCAGGGCTACTGCCGGGCTCGGGACACGGCTGGGCGGTCAGGGGCGGTGCCCACCAGCTGCACCTACTTTAAAGAACTTGACCACCTCCCTGGGCCCAAGGAGGCCGGACCCCCAGCCATGTTCCTTGACATGGCGGACCCCCCCCAACAGAGCCAGAGCTGGAGGGAACGGGGACCGAGGGGGAGGACTGCCCCAGACCACTGGCCACCTGCAGGTGCCCACCATGGGTCCCAGACACCAGCAATGATAAGGGCTCAAGTGAGGGGGCCCTCACCATCAACATCCCCTCAGGCCCATCCAGCCTGGCCCCCTCAGATCACACCTCACCCGAGTTCCTGCAGGGACCCACAGATATGTATCATGCATGCTGGTGGCTGCGGGGCCAGGGGAGGGGGCACACAGCCCACCCACAGGGACATCAGCCCTAGGGCATGGGCAGGCCAGATGGCCCCACCACCCTGGCCTCGCAGGGCTGACGTGTGGCACCCAGCATCATGCAGCCCAGACAGTACCATGGGCCACCAGGCCGCCAAGGGACCAAGGGTGGCAGAGGAGAGCCAGCATTCCCCCAACTCATATGGGGAGCCCTGGATGCAGTCCCTGCAGGACCGCTGGGATGGGGTGGCTGGGGCGGGTGTTCATGGGGTCCCTCACCAGGACTAATGGCCCGTTCCTCTCCCCTTATGTCTCCACAGCTCAAGCAGTCAGCAGCCAGACCAGCCCTGCAACGGGCGCGGGGAGCCCAATGACCAAGGGCGAGGGGGAGCAGCCCAAGCCTCAGGCAGGGACTGCGCTCCACCTCAGCATCCCAATTCTGCATATACGGCTAGTGTTTTGCCTCCACCAGGTTATGGAGGGTGCATCAGGCCCCAACCACAGCTGGGATGTTGGGGATCCACCTCCAGGCTGGTGTAGAGGCATCTAAAAATGCCCCTGAGGCAGCCAAATGCCCTCTCTACAGTGTTTTGGGCATGGTTCAGCTGCTCATTAAAAAGGTCCTGGCTCGGCTGGGTGTGCCCAGTGTATGGCCGCATCAGACAGGCCTGCAAGGGTTAGGCCGCGTCCGTCATGATGCAGGGCGGCATCATAGTGTCCCCGATAGGGAGCTCCCACCGGTGGATGAAATTCCCCTTGGCCATACAATGTCCCAGCCCTGAGTTCCTGAAGACCCTTGTGTCATGTGTGCGTCTGGACCAGCCCACGCAGATGTCCTGGAACCGGCTGTTGATGTCAACCAGGGCCTGCAGGACCACCGCATAGTAGCCCATGCGAATCACATAGGCCCCACAGGTGTGCTCTGGGGCCCAGATGGCATCCAGGGCCCCGAAGAAGTTGGGGAAGCCCAGCTCCTGGAACCCCAGATGGCATCATCCAGGTCCCTGACATGAACCAGCCACCTCAGGAGAGCTTAGTTGATCGCCCAGATGCCCTGCAGGGCACAAAGGGGCATGCTCATGAGCCTGGGGTGGGGTGCAACTTGCCCACCCATTCCCCTTCCCCAACCCCACCCCTGTTCCTGAGGTTTCCACCTGTGCCTGTCATTCTGTCTGCCCCTGTGCCCGGGGTGCCCGCCCGTACCCATTCCCATCCCTGCCCCTGTTCCTGAGGTGCCCGCCCTTCTCTCAATGGTGCCCATCACCAGGCTGACCCCCACCCCCCCACGTGTAGCCTAGGTGTGAACTGGGCACAGCTTACCTTGATAAGGAGGGCCCCGACAGTGGCTTTGCCCACCCCAAACTGTTGGCTGACGGATCGGTAACTGTCCGGGGTGGCCAGGTTCCATAGGGCAATGGCCACCCTTTTGTGCAGGGGGAGCACCGGCCTCAGGTGTGTGTCACCTTGATCATCCTGAAGTTCTGTAGCCACCAGTTTTCACCCCAGTCCTCCAGCACCAGCCAGTCCCACTGGTCACTGCTTGTGGGGAAGCTCCACAGGCAGCAGATAACCTGGGGGACCAGCTGGGGACCTTGCGCCCTAAGGATGGTGTCCAGGATGGTGGCTATTGTGGTGGCCACCTGGAGCCGCTGGAGCACAGCAGCCAGGATTGTGGCCAGTGTGCTGGCTACAGCTGCGATGCGGGGGGGGTGGGGGGTGCTGCTTGGTGTCCATGGGGGCCTGGCATGCCTCCTCCGATGTCGCTCTCTCGCTCTCGCTCTCTCGCTCTCGCTCTGCCTGGGGACAGGGTTGCTGGCCCTCAGCATTTGCAGGCCAAGGCACTTCGGGGGGGGCCCTTTAAGGGGACGGCGGGCAGCAGCCCTGGAAGGGCTCATCTGCCATGCGACCCTGCCCATGGTGCTTCCTGCCCCTGCTCTTTCAAAAGAGCACCCTGCTATGTGTGGACACTCTCTTTCTAAATTGTGCTGGAGGCCTTTCGAAAGAACGGAGCAAACCTTTGGTCCCCACTGGTGTGTATGGATGCTCCACTTTGAAGGATAATCTTTCAATATTCTTTTTTCGAAAGACGTTCTTTCAAAACATAACTGTAATGTAGACACAGTCTAAGAGTAAAGCAGCAGAGTACGGTGTGAGACCAAATTAAAAGCTTTGAAAGAAATGCTGAAGCCATTTTTATATCTCAGACCCACTTATCTGGCAGACCACTGACTCCAGCCAAGTCGGAATTTGATAGTTTGAGTTTTAGATGCCAAACTAATCTGCAAAAACAAAAAGCAG
Source organism: Carettochelys insculpta (assembly GCF_033958435.1). Lineage (NCBI taxonomy): Eukaryota > Metazoa > Chordata > Testudines > Carettochelyidae > Carettochelys > Carettochelys insculpta. The sequence goes on from NC_134148.1 coordinate 11,853,850, forward strand.
TCAAGTAGCACTTTAAAGACTAGCAAAATGGTTTTTAGGTGAGCTTTCGTGGGACAGACCCACTTCTTCAGACCATAGCCAGACCAGAACAGACTCAATATTTAAGGCACAGAGAACTAAAAACAGGACAAATCAGAAAAAAATGATCAAGGTGAGCAAATCAGAGAGTAGAGGGGTGGGGTGCAGGGTGGGAGAAAGGTCAAGAGTTAGATTAAGCCAAGTATGCAGACGAGCCCCTATAGTGACTCAGAAAATCCCCATCCCAGTTCAGACCATGTGTTAATGTGCCGAATTTGAATATAAAAGCCGGCTCGGCTGTTTCTCTTTGAATAGCGGTGCGAAATTTTTAAAATGCCCATTTTTAAAAATGCCCACTTTGAAGTTTACTAATGAAGCGCTGAAATACATATTCAGCGCCTCATTAGAATGCGGGCAGCCGTGGCACTTCGAAATTGCCACGCAGCTCGTCCAGACAGGGGTCCTTTTCCAAAGGACCCCACCAACTTCGAAATCCCCTTATTCCTAGGTCTGTGAGGCTGAGCATTCTCAGCTACCCCAGGAATGCACTGGAATTTGGGAACATTCAGTGCTTCTCAGCATTTGGCTCCAATCCTTCATGGTGCTGAACCACTTCTTCTTCTCTTAAAGTAAATGGGAATCAAGGGAGCTGAGTACCAAACAGGAGCAGACCCTAAATTAAAAATGTGTAGAAGACCACTATGTTTAGACACGACTCCCCACCAATGGCCAGGTATGAAGGGGTGCACACGTTCTCTCTGGTAGCACAGATGCATAGAAAGCAGTCGGCAGTGACACAGGTATGTGTCTCCCAAAAGGAGCATCCGATAATGTAGTCAGAATATTTAATTTTTACACTTATGAGCAAAAAATCTTGTGATGCAACAGTAGAGGTTTATGGTGTCACTGCTCTGTCGTGCATCAAAGTAGCAGACAGCAGAGGGAAGAGGACCTCTGCAATATCAATCTCCTGAGTTATCTCCATAAAAGAAAAAAAACGCCCTGCCGAAATCCATGTTTGCTGTGTCTGTGAGTGTGTGTATTAACCTGCACACTGCAGAGTTGTAAGTAATAGATCTAATTGGGCTGGCAGTGGCAGTAGTAGCTGAATGTAGGCATCATGCAGAGTGGGAAAGTATAAGAGGGGACTTGAAACAGTTTTGGTCGCATCCCTACTAGGAAAATGATGCATATCCTATGATCTTGCGTTTCTAAGGGTATATTGAGAGTACTGAAGTGTTCCCTTTGGTTGTGGAGTTCATAGAAAACCAAATGGTAAATAAATAATACAATTAGTTACACAGATGCATCATAATGTACGTGCAAATATCCATATACTCACTCGCCTACTTTGGCTAGATCTACCACCTTTCAAGAGCCTGAGAAAAGCACAAACCGCTGGTATTCTGTGCATAGGTGCATATATAATTCTAGATCAACCCTGCAAATAATATACCAGTTTTTCTATATGGACTTTGGGTGCAGAATGTTCATCTCTACAGAGCTCTCAGAATTGTCTGTCACACTGACACCTGCCAACAAACATACTTACTTGACTTTAATTTTTGTATAGACTTCCCTATATTTAAGGGAAACTGTCAGTTCTTCTTGGAGTGTCCCTGTGGGTGCTCCACCTGAGGTGCCACACTTGCTCTGTATACCCCAAAATGTATACCCCAAATAAAAAAACACAGTAAGAGACCTAACAAAGAACCACCATGGCTTAACAGCCATGTTAAAAAGGCAGTGAGAGAGAAAAGGGCAGCTTTTAAAAAGTGGAAGTCAAATTCTAGTGAGGAAAATAGAAAGGAACATGAACACTTCCAAATCAAGTGTCATAACGTAGTAAGAAAAGCCAAAAAAGATTTTGAGGAACAGCTAGCCAAAAATTCAAAAAACGATAGTAAAATGTTTTTTAAATACATTAGAAGCAGGAAGCCCGCTAAAAAAGCAGTGGGGCCCTTGGACGATAAAGATATAAAAGGAGCGATCAAGGAAGACAGTGCCATTGCAGAGCGATTAAATGATTTCTTTATTTCAGTCTTCACGGCTGAGGATGTTACAGAGGTTCCTAAATCTGAGCCAGCCTTTTTAGGTAACAAATCTGAGAAACTCTCCCAGATTGAAGTGATATTAGAGGAGGTTTTGGAGTTAATTGATAAACTGAATAGTAACAAGTCTCCAGGACCAGACGGTGTTCACCCAAGGGTTCTGAAAGAACTCAAATGTGAAATTGGGGAGTTATTAACAGTGGTGTGTAACCTATCCTTTAAATCCGCTTCGGTACCCAATGACTGGAAGATGGCCAATATAACGCCAATATTTAAAAAAGGCTCCAGAGGAGACCCTGGCAATTATAGACCGATAAGTCTAACATCAGTACCAGGCAAATTAGTAGAAACAATAGTAAAGAATAAAATTGCAAGGCACGTAGAAGAGCACAAATTGTTGGGCAAAAGTCAGCATGGTTTCTGCAGAGGGAAGTCGTGTCTAACCAATCTATTAGAATTCTTTGAAGGGGTTAATAAACATGCGGACAAGGGGCACCCAGTGGACATAATATACCTAGATTTCCAGAAAGCCTTTGACACGGTCCCACACCAAAGGCTTTTATGTAAATTAGGCTGTCATGGGATAGGAGGAAAGATCCTTTCATGGATCGGGACTTGGTTAAAAGACAGAAAACAAAGGGTGGGAATAAATGGTAAATTTTCACAATGGAGGAGGGTAACTAGTGGTGTTCCCCAGGGGTCAGTCCTGGGACCAATCTTGTTCAACTTGTTCATCAATGATCTAGAAAATGAGGTAAGCAGTGAGGTGGCAAAGTTTGCAGATGACACCAAGTTCTTCAGGACAGTCAAAACCAAAAGGGATTGTGAAGAACTACAAAAAGATCTCAGCAAACTGAGTGATTGGGCAGCAAAATGGCAAATGAAATTTAATGTGGGTAAGTGTAAGGTAATGCACATTGGAAAAAATAACCCAAATTACATGTACAACATGATGGGGTCAAATTTAGCTACGACAGATCAGGAAAAGGATCTTGGAGTTACAGTGGACAGTTCTCTGAAGACATCCACGCAGTGTGCAGTGGCAGTTAGTAAAGCAAATAGGATGTTAGGAATTATTAAAAAAGGGATAGATAATAAGACAAAAGATATCATACTTCCCCTATATAAAGCTATGGTACACCCACATCTTGAGTACTGCATGCAGATGTGGTCTCCTCACCTCAAAAAAGATATATTGGCATTAGAAAAGGTTCAGAAAAGGGTGACTAAGATGCTTATGGGTTTAGAACGGGTCCCATATGGGGAGAGGCTAGAGAGACTAGGACTTTTCAGTCTGGAAAAGAGACGATTGAGGGGCGATATGATATAGGTATATAAAATTATGAATGGTGTGGAGAAAGTGAATATAGAAAAAATATTTACCTTTTCCCATAATACAAGAACTAGGGGACACCAAATGAAATTGATGGGTAGTAGGTTCAAAACTAATAAAAGGAAATTTTTCTTCACACAGCGCACAGTCAACCTGTGGAACTCCTTGCCGGAGGAGGCTGTGAAGGCCAGGACTCTATTAGGGTTTAAAAAAGAGCTCAGTAAATTTTTGCAGGTTAGGTCCATAAATGGCTATTAGCCAGGGGTAAAGTATGGTGCCCTAGCCTTCAGTACAAGGGCAGGAGATGGATGGCAGGAGATAAATCACTTGATCATTGTCTTCTGTTCTCCTTCTCTGGGGCACCTCACATTGGCCACTGTCGGCAGATGGGATACTGGGCTGGATGGACCTTTGGTCTGACCCATTATGGCCATTCTTATGTTCTTATGTTCTCTGACCCCGCAGATCAGAGATCTCCATAGCTGTTTTCAGCCAGACTGTGCATGTGCAGGCTCTGATGCACTGTTTCGTGCCCTTTCTGCACTGTCTGGACTCAGGCAGTTCCTCTCAACCATCAGCAGCTGCAGACAGAGCATCTACCTTCTCCTCAGCCTTGAGGATTGTTTTACCATCTTCTTGGTTCGTTTTACCTGAAATAGAGATTAGTTTAGAGTTACAGTTCAAGTTAAAAGTTTGAAGCTTGAGGTTTAAAGTTTTTCAATTAAGTTAAGCTACAAGTTACCAGTTAAGCCTCACTGGCAACCCTTGTGGAGCAAACAGACTCCGTTAGTTCTGTTTAAAGTATATATATTTACAAGCTAAGAGACAGGAAAAGAGAGAGAAAGTGATATAATCATGCCCAGCACTGCCGGTTTTAGAATGCGACCCTTGCCGCAAAGCAGTGCCTGCCTCAGACAGCCACTCCAAATGTTTTCAATGTTTGGGAGAAGGGCACTTTCCCCAGAAATGCCTGCATTGTTCAAAACTTACTGCACGGGCTCAGAGAGTCAAGGAAATGTAGTTGTGCATGATCCTGTTTGACAAGGCCCTTCAGCCATCTTCTCTTGAAAGTGCTGAGCCTTCCCAACATAGCCAGCACAAGCGCAGGGCACGCTCTTCTGAAGCTGCCACGCACATGTGACCAAGAGCCTCCCCAACTCCATTGTTACGTAGTTTGCCCAGAGGAATGATGAGTGAGTCTGAGTGCATTACTGCAATGGTCTCTGGCACATCAAAAAAGGCCAAGACCAAGAAAACCATCCCTTCAACAGCACCAAGATATGAAGCAGAACCAGAAAGTAGATCTGTTCTGGACCGTTCAAAGTCGGCATCGATGGGCTCTGCACTGAAACAGTCAGCACCAATGGCCCCATGTCCAGTAGCACCATTGGCTCCAGCACTGACTGTGGCACCAACAAAAACACCGGCTCGGGATGCACTGACCCTGGCACCAACCCTTGCAGCACCTGCAGTAACTGCACCTAGATGTGAATCATTGGCACCAAGCAACCTGGCGCCGACTATTGTTCAACCTACTACAGACCCAACTAAAGGACCAACACCGGACAAGGACCAGCACCCAAGCATACCAAAGCCAAGTCTAAACCCAAGCACAGGTGCACTCCCAAGCCTACACTGCACTGCTCAGTTACTTCACAGCTATCTCCAGGATGGTATTCAATTCCATTGCCGTTTCTGTGTCCCTTGTTGCCTTACCACGGATATAGGTCGCCTTCACCATTCTTAACGTCACAATCTCTTCTTTGTACAAGGTTGAATCACAGTGGCATGGAGGCAGCCACCCCTCTGTTTCACCACCTCCTTCATCTAGGCATTCACACTCCTATTTCTCTCACCAGCATGGTTATAGGTACCACTCCCCACACAGATGCTACTTGCCTGCAAGACATCATTATTGCTGTGCCAGATTCTGAGACTATGAGATGCGTTATCATCAGGATTGGGACACGCATGTGCAATTAAGTGTCACCAGAGAGATATTCCATGGCATCCTGGTCACTCAGCCCATCTCCAGTATCTCCTCCACCATCAGAGCCTTAGCCTCCATCCCCTCACCCACAGTCAGGGGAAGAGGAGGCTCATTTCTCAGACACCGATGTGCCTCCTAGACCATCTTCTTGAACCTACACTTCTTCATCTTCACCAGACAAGGCTGTCATTCCTGATAATACATCTTCCCCTGATGATTTCAGGGAATTTCAAGATCTGTTCCAGAGAGTGGCCAGTACCCAGGGTGTTAATCTGGCAGAAATTCAAGAGAGGAAGCAAGGAGTTTAAAGAACCTCAGACCCCCAGTCTCCTCAAAGATTGCCATCCCTGTTGGAGAGGCTGTCATGGAAGCAGCTGACAATATTTGGCAGATGCCAGCCCCTGCTCCTAGTACCAGCAAAAGGACAGATAAGAAATACTTCCACTTTCCACGGGTATGAAGTACTTACTCACCCACTCCCAACCAAACTTGCTGGTGATGGAGTTTTCTGAGCAGAGAGCCAAAATGCCACTCTATAGGTCCACTGTCAAGGACTCTAAATATCTTGACCTTTTCAGCTGAAAAATTTACTCTTCATCCACTCTTCTACTGCAACATTCTTCTCCCCGGGTTTCGCTGAGGGGGATTCCCAATCATAGACTTATTTGCCACCCATCTAAATCACCAATGCAAGAGATACTGCTCCAGAGCTGGTCTGGGGCCAGGCTTCTTGGGCGACACGTTCTTAATCAATTGGAGGGATTCATTACTCTGTGCGTTTCCCTCCACAGTGCTAATTCTCAGAGTGCTTGAGAAAGACAATGGGGACGGAGCCAAACTCATACTGATAGCACTGGTTCCCTGTCCAGTGCGTGATGTTGTTGCACATGCCACAGCTCCTGCCTTGTCCCACAGATCTGTTGACTCAGAATCAGGGGGCAATCATGCAACCGCAACCTCTCACTCTTCACCTTCTGGCCTGGCTCATCGCTGGTTTGACAGTGCTGGGGACCTTTGCTCAGACCAAGCAAAAGAGGTCCTCATGCAGAGCAGATGACAAAATACATGTAAGACTTACTTTTCTAAGATGAAGCAATTCACGATCTGGTGCTCCTCCGGCCAACTGTCTCCAAGTGACGCACCGATCCATTCTACTCTGGACTATTTGCTCGACTAGAAACAGAAAGGCCTAGTGTTGGCATCTATGAAAGTGCCCCTAGCTGCCACATCAGCATTCAGGCACATAATCAATGGCACATCAGTCTTTGCTCAGCCAGTTACAGCAGGTTTCCTCGAAGGACTGGCTAATCTGTACCCACCGAGGCGGCCTGTTGCACCCGCCTCCCCATAGAGTTAGGACTTAGTTCTAGAGAGACTGACGAGAGGTCCGTTCATGCCTATGGCTATGGCCCTGCTCAGATTGCTGACATTAAAGACTGTGTTCCTCCTGGTGATTACATCCATCCGAAGGGTGAGTGAGCTGTCTGCCCTGATGACGATGCCACCATATACAATTTTCAACACAAATGGATTGATACTCAGATTACATCCTTGCTTCATCCCCACAGTCCCCTCAGAATTCCACATTAACAAACCAGTAGTGCTCCCAGTGTTTTACCCTAAACCTCATGCCTCAGCACGTGAGGTGCAACTGCACTCATTGGATGTGAGAAGGGCTCTAGCCTTGTACATCGACAGAACCAAACCCTTTCGAAGGACTGAGAGGCTCAGGGTGTCTATAGCCTTTTGCTCTAAAAGTGAGGCAATATTTTCACAGAGACTATCTAACCTTATCAAGTCCTGCATCGTGACTTCCTACTCCCTGCAAGGCGTATCCTTACTGTACCAGCCGAAGGCACACTTGACCAGCATGATGGCGCCATTGATGGTGTTCTTCAGAGGAGTCCCTCTTTGCCACATCTACAGGGTGGCGACCTGGGTGTCCTGCGACATGTTCATTAGGCACTACACCATCTACCGACAGATGATGGATGATACCTCCTTCTCCACAGCAGTACTGTCCATCCTGGACAAGACTTGAATCCTGTACCTGCCTCCTTGTTTATTTGGTGGGGAGTACTGCTACTCAGTGACTGAAGGTGGAGCAACCACAGGGACGCTCGAAGAAGAAAAAGAAACTCATCTTCATGCAGTAACAATGGTTCTCCAAGATATGTCCCCATGAGTGGTCCACCACCCACCCTTCCTACCCTCTTCAGATTCTTCTTCTGTGTTCTTCTGTTCCAGATTTGAAGCAGTTTTGAGGAACTGGCTGAGTCTGGACCATGCACATAATTGAATGGGTGCAAAATGGCATGCCGGAGCCCACACTTGCATGGTCCAGCTGAAAACGGCTATGAAGATCTCCAATCAGCAGCACTAGGGCAAGCCTGGCACTTAGGGTGGAGCACCCACGGGGACACATCTCAAAGAACCATTGTTACTGCACAAAGGTGAGTAACTTCTTTTTTTGACTTAGAGTGAGAAGGCTGAGCTCCTGTCAGTTATTAAGTGTGTATTTGGGAGAGCAGGATGTACCTAAGTTTTGTATTTAGACAGTTTGCCTAAGTGTGGAAAACAAAAGTTGAAGCAATAGATTTTTGTATTTAAACTTTTCCGTGCTTGCCAAACTCACTCACCTATTTTGTTGTTTGAAGCAGAATAAAAAGTAAATAGCAAACAATCAGCATGAAGTGTGACAAGTGACTTTTAATAATTTATTATCGTATAATTTCATCTGATAAACAAATGCTTTATTAAGAGTGGGTGGTTTTTTAAATCCACACTGTAGGATAGATTTTCTAAGAGAAAAAGTAAGGTCAGGTCTAAATGTCAAAACTAGGGGGAGAGGTAGATACATTGGAGGGTAGAGAGAGAATCCAGAGGGACCTGGATAAATTGGAGGGCTGGGCCAAAAGACATCTGATGCGGTTCAATAAGGAGAAGTGTAAGAGTCCTGCACCTGGGGCGGAAGAATCCCAAACATTGTTACAGGCTGGGGACCAACTGGCTCAGCAGCAGTACAATGGAAATGGACCTAGGGGTTATGGTGGATGAAAGGCTGGATATGAGTAAACAGTGTGCCCTTGTAGCCAAGAAAGCTAACGGCATGCTGGGGTGCATTAGGAGGAGCATTTTGAGCAGATCTAGAGAAGTAGTTTTTCCTCTTTATTCGGCACTGGTGAGGCTACATCTGGAATATTGTGTCCAGTTTTGGGCCTCCCAGTATAAACAGGGTATGGATTTACTGGAGCACGTTCAGCGAAGGGCAACAAAAATGATTAAGGGTCTGGAGCACAAGACCTATGAGGATAGGCTGAGGGATTTGGGCTTGTTTAGTTTACAGAAGAGACGACTTAGAGGTGATTTAATAGCCGCCTTCAACTTCCTGAAGGGGAGCTCTGAAAGGAGGGTGAGAAACTGTTTTCACTGGTGTCAGATGGCAGAAGAAGGAGTAATGGTCTGATGTTGAAGAGGGAGAGGTGTAGATTAGATATTAGGAAAAACTACTTCACCAGGCGGGTGGTGAAGCATTGGAATGCGTTACCTAGACAGGTGGTGGATTCTCCATCCCTCGAGGTTTTTAAGTCACGTCTGGGCAAGGTCCTGGCTGGGATGACTTCGTGGGGGTTGATGCTGCTTGAAGCAGGGGTCTGGACTAGATGACCTCCTGAGGTCCCTTCCAGCCCTGTTATTCTGTGATTCTGTGATAAAAGTTGTTCAACGAGTTGCACAGCTCCCAAAATGAGGCAGCTGGCCAGTCCTCCAAGATAGCTCAGTGGTTTGAGCTTTGGCTTGCTAAATCCTGGGTGGTGAGCTCAGTCCTTGAGGGGGACATTTAGGGATCTGGGGGAAATATATTTACCTTGCCAGGAGCTAGAATCCCAGATGTTACAGATTCTCTTCCAAATATCATCAAACCCACCGACTATTACCCCTTCCTACTTCTCCATGTAGGAACTAATGATACAGCCAAGAGCAACGTTGATGAGATCACTGCAGATTACGTAACCCTAGGAAGATGAGCAAGGAATATGGAGCACAAGTAGTGTTCTCGTCCATCTTCCCTATTGAAGGAAAAGGTCCGGATAGAGATTGTTGAATCGCTGAGGTAAATGTGTGGCTGTGTATGTGGTGTAGCAGAGAAGGATGAGGTTTCTTTGACCATGGAATTCTGTTTCAGGAGCAAGGATTGATAAGAATACATGGGATCCACCTAACAAAGAGAGGAAAGAGCATCTTTGTGGGCAGGCTTGCAAACCTAGTGAGGAGGGCTTCAAACTAGGTTCATCAGGGGATGGTGACACAAGCCCTGAGGTAAGTGGGGAGGGAGTAGGATACAACAAAGTAGGTTTCCTGGGTGAAGAGGAGAAAGTGGTCCAATCAGCCACTTCTCTAAGGTGCTTGTACACAAATGCAAGTAGCCTGGGAAACAAACTGGAGGAACCAGAGGCCCTGGCACAGTCTAAGAAGTATGAAATGGTTGGAATAATGGAGACTTGGTGGGATGATTTGCATAAGTGGAGCACAGTCATGGAAGGGTATAAACAGTTTAGGAAGGACAGACAGACGGGGAGAGAAGGAGGAGGAGTTGCTCTGTATGAGGGAGCAGTATCATTGCTCAGAGCTCCAGTATAAGGAGGCAGAAAAGCCAGTTGAGTGTCTTTGGGTTAAGCTTAGCAGTGGAAGCAACAGAGGGGATGTTGTACTTGGTGTCTGCTATAGACCACCAGATCAGGGAAATGAGATAGATGAGGATTTTTTCAGACAGCTAAGAGAAGCTTCCAAATCACTGACTTTAATCATCTGGATGTTTGTTGGGAGACCAATACAGCAGCACACAGACAATCCAGGAAGTTTTGGAGAATGTTGGGGATAACTTCCTGGTACAGCGCTGATGGAACTGACAAGGGGCCATGCACAACTGGACCTGCTGCTCACAAACAGGGAAGAACTAGTAGGAAAAATAGAAGTGGGTGGCAACTGGGCTTCAGTGATCACAAGATGACAAGTTTCTGGATTCTGACAAAAGGAAGAAAGGTGAGCAGTAATCTAAAGACCCTTGATTTCAAAAGAGCAGACTTTGACTCCCTGAGAGAACTGATGGGCAAGATCCCTTGGGAAATGGAGATTAAGGGGAAAAGAGTTCAAGAGAATCGGCAGTATTTTAAAGAAGTCTTACTGAAGGCACAGGAACAAACAATCTTGCTGCATATTAAGAAACACAAATATGGTAGACAACCTGCTTGGCTTAACAGGGAAATCTCTGGTCAGTTTAAACTCCAAAAGGATGCATATAAGAAGTGGAAAGTAGGACAGATGACTAAGGAGGACTATGAATATATGTCTGGAAAGTGGAGGGCAGTAATCAGGACAGAAAAGGCACTATTGGAACTGCAGCTGGCAAGGGCTGCGTCTACACGTGCACGCTACTTCGAAGTAGCGGCAGTAACTTCGAAATAGCGCCCGTCACGTCTACACGTGTTGGGCGCTATTTCGAAGTTGAAATCGACGTTAAGCGGCGAGACGTCGAAGTCGCTAACCCCATGAGGGGATGGGAATAGCGCCCTACTTCGACGTTCAGCATCGAAGTAGGGACGTGTAGACGATCCGCATCCCGCAACATCGAAATAGCGGGGTCCTCCATGGCGGCCATCAGCTGGGGGGTTGAGAGATACTCTCTCTCCAGCCCTTGCGGGGCTCTGTGGTCACCGTGGGCAGCAGCCCTTAGCCCAGGGCTTCTGGCTGCTGCTGCTGCAGCTGGGGGTCCGTGCTGCATATACAGGGTCTGCAACTAGTTGTTGGCTCTGTGTATCTTGCACTGTTTAATGAAAGTGTGTCTGGGAGGGGCCCTTTAAGGGAGCGACTTGCTGTTGAGTCCGCCCCGTGACCCTGTCTGCAGCTGTGCCTGGCTCCCTTATTTCGATGTGTGCTACTTTGGCGTGTAGACGTTCCCTCGCTGTGCCTATTTCGATGTTGGGCTGAGCAACGTCGAAGCTGAACATCGACGTTGCCAGCCCTGGAGGACGTGTAGACGTTATTCATCGAAATAGCCTATTTCGATGTCGCAACATCGAAATAAGCTATTTCGAAGTTGGGTGCACGTGTAGACGTAGCCAAGGGAAGTGAAGGGTAACAAGAAGGGTTTATACAGGCACATTAACAATAAGAGGATTATTAGGGAAAGTGTGCGGCCATTGCTGGATGGGAGAGGTAACCTAGTGACAGGTGATGCAAGAAAAGCTGAAGTACTCAATGGTTTTTTTTTTCCTCAGTCACGGACAAGGATAGCTCCCATACTACAGTGCTAGACAATGCAGTATGGGAAGGTGGAGGGCAGACATCAGTGGGGAAGGAACGGGTTAAGAGCTACATAGGAAAACTAGATGTACACAAATCCATGGGTCTGGATTTAATGTTCCTATGGGTACTGAGGTAGTTGGCAGACGTCATTGCCAAGCCTTTGAAGACTCTTGGCAATCGGGACAGATTCCCGATGATTCTAATAAGGCAAATGTAGTGCCCATCTTTAAAAAAGGAAAGAAGGACAATCCAGGGAACTATAGACAGGTCAGCCTTACCTAAGCACCTGGGAAAATAATTGAAGGGATACTCAAAGAATGTATTTTGGACCACTTGGAAGAGGGGGAAGTGATCAAAAGTAGTTAATATGGATTCACCAAGGGCAAGTCATGCCTGACCAAAGTGATTAACTTCTATGATGAGGTAACAGGCTCTGTGGACATGGAGAAGTCAGTGGATGTGATCTACCTTGTCTTAAAAGCTTTTGATACAGTCTTCCACAACATGCTTGTCTATGAGTCAAGGAAGTATGAATTGGTTACATGCACTATAAGATGGATAGAAAGCTGGCTTGATTGTCAGGCCCCACAGGTAGTGGTCAATGGCTCAATATCTAGATGGTAGTCAGTGTTAAGTAGAGTGCCCCAAGGCTCAGTTCTGGGTCTGGTGTTGTTCAACATCTTTATTAATGACCTGGATGAGCGACTGGATTGCACCCTTAGCAAGTTTGTGGATGACACCAAGCTAGGGGGAGAGGTAGATACATTAGGAGGGTAGAGATAGGATCCAGAGTGACCTGGATAAATTGGAGGATTGGACCAAAAGAAAGCTGATGCAGTTCAACAAGGAGAAGTGTAGAGTCCTGTATTTGGGATGGAAGAATCCCAGGCATTGTTATAGGCTGGGGACTGACTGGCTAAACAGTGGAAAGGGACCTAGGGAGTATGGTGAATGAAAGCCTTGATATGAGTAAACAGTGTGCCCTTGTAGCCAAAAAGGCCAACAGCATAGTGGGCCACATTAGAAGGAGCATTTCAACCAGATCTAGAGAAGTTGTTATTCCCCTCTATTTGGCGCTGATGAGGCTACATCTGGAGTATTGGATTCAGTTTTGGGCCCATCATCATCACCATGATCATCATCAATAGCCGTTGATGTCTGATGCCTCTCTCACTATTCCTTTCCATCTTTCCCTGTCCAGTGCGGAGTGGCTTTGAGTTCTGTAGATGTTTTGGGCCCCCCAGTATAGAAAGAATGTGGATGTGCTGGAGTAGGTTCAGTGAAGGGCAACAAAATGATTGAGGGGATGTGATGCATGACCTGTGAGAAGAGGCTGAGGGATTTGGGCTTATTTAGTTTGCAGAAGAGCAGACTGAGGGTTGATTTAATAGCAGCCTGCAACTTCCTGAAGGGGTCCTCTGAAGAGGATGGAGAGAAACTGTTCTCAGTGGTGACAGATGGCAGAACAAGGAGTACTGGTCTGAAGTTACAGAAGGAGAGGAACAGGTTGGATATTAGGAAGAAACCACTTCACCAGACAAGTGGTGAAGCACTGGAATGTGTTGCCTAGAGAGGTGGTGGAATCTACTTCCCTAGAGGTTGATCTAGTCATGGCTGGGATGACTTAGCTGAGGTTGATGCTGCTTGAAGCGAGGGGTTGGACTGGATGACCTCTTGAGGTCCCTTCCACCCCTTTGATTCTACGATTCTGTGACTTCCATCTTCTTCTGCAATGAAGATCTACAGCAATGGTCCAGGATCTTGCAGGGGAGGCGCTGGCATTAGGGCCTCACTCTCATGAATAAGATCCCTTGACTTCTCTGTCTATGAGTGAAACCAACGTTTATTGACTTGAGTGCTGTGCCACTGACTCAGGGATTTATTGCAATAGCACCTAAGAAATCCAGGTGCCCCCTGTATTAGGAACTTTACAAATACAGAATGAAAAGATGGTCTGTGTCCCTGAACATTTACGATGGAAGCATATGGCAATATGTGGATGCAGGCAGGCAGGATCATAGATAACAGTTAAGAGTGAATTCAACCATTGATTCCAGGTTTTTCTGTTTCCTGGGCTAGTAGCTTTGTAATCACTGAAGCTCCTACCCCAAGTCTGACCTACCACTTGTCAAACCAAAAGAAGTCGTGCTTTCTGGATTTTGATTATTAATAGAAAATATTAATTTGATTAATATTTAATTTGATTATTAAATATTAATATTTGGTTATTAATAAAAAGTATTAATCACAAAAAACTACCAGAAACTCCAGCATAAGCTTTCTCTTCAGGTTTTGTAGCTCCAGGGGCTTGATCTCTGCTTGTTCCAAACCCTACTTTTTTATCTCTCTGAAAGATGCTCCCACGTATGATGGTAAGCCAGCTATGCTAGCATGTCAACAGAACCCACTTAACCCTTTCCCTGCAGAATCAATAGCAGGTAAAGGCTAGAGAACAACAAGAAGTCTTGTGGCACCTTGTAGACTAAAGGTATTTTGGAGTATAAGCTTTCATGGGCAAAGACCCACTTCATTAGATGCATGAGTGGGGGGGTCGTTTCATAGGGGTATTTAAAGAGTGGGGTCCCAGAAAAAGGGAGGGCCAGAGCTGACAAGGTCTATTCAGCAAGGTGGAAGTGGCCCATTATCCATAGTAGGTATCAAAAGAGGAAAGAACAAGTTAAATCAGTCAGGGGGATATGAGCCGTTGTCAGAGTCTAATAGAGAGATCTTAACACCGAGGGCAGAGAAGCTGCCTTTGTAAGCTGCGAGCCACTCCCAGTCTCTGTTTAATCCTTGGTTAATGGAGTCAAATTTGCAAATAAATTGCAGCTCAGAGATTTCTCTCTCCATTTGATTTCTGAAATTTATTTGTTTCAGGACTGCCACCCTTAAATCTGCTGCTGAGTGTCCAGGGAGATTGAAGTGTTCCCCCAAGGGCTTCTGTACATTACCGTTCTGGTAAAGGCCAGAGTATTTCAGGAGAACACTGTCATCCTGTTACACACTTATATTAATATAAAATAGTTCCTCCTGGCAGAGTCATTAGATAAATTGATCATACGTAATTCCCAAAATTGATACTTCCAGAGGGCTTGGAGAATCTTGGACCCAAATCGTCACTTCATCTCTGCAGAGTGATTAATGAAGTGAATGCAAATAACAATGCATATGTAAATATAGTGTCTAAACCATTGTTCCCCAAATCGTGTTCCATGGAACCGAAGTGAAAATAAGGGTTCCACGCAAAAATTCCATTACAATAGCTGACTCCACTGTGGCTCTCTGCCCTGCTGCCACTGGAACAGTAGAACTAAATTTAATTGGTTTGACAGCCGGCAGAGCAGAGGAAGCCCTCTAGACTAGTTTTTAGTCTTTCACATGTAATTCTCCTTCGAAGTAAACATTCAGAATGGAAACAGTCTAGAATACCCTGTTGTTTCTGGTCAAGCCACTGCATCTCTTTGGGCTCTATTTGCAAATTCATCCAAGTAACAAACAAAAACAATAGGTAAATATATATTTTGTACAGCAAGATCTATGTATATGCATTGGCAAACAACTGCTGTGAGCTTTGCTTGACTTCTTAATTAAAACTACTAATTATATGTTATTGTGCTGCACACTGGTGAATTTCTTTGTGGTAGAGGAACTGTGCACACTTCACTTGGTATTAAAGTCTTTTCCCTTTGATGGTGGTAATTAAAAAACAAAGACATATTATGACTGACAGAACTGAGGTTTGGTTGGTTATTTTGTTTTTGAGAAGACATGATTTATAAATTAGAAGCAATATGTCTAAGGTAAGAATGAGCTGGCAGGTGGTATTCTGAGCTAAGGGATGAATTTTGTGAATAAGAAATGAAAAACATCAGCTTTTACCAACAGGCTGAATGTTCTTCTACTTTCATCATATCATTCAGAGCCTGATCCTGAAGTCTTTATTCACTCATGAGTAATCTTTCCTCATTGGCATCAGGAGGCGTACTCCTGTGAAAAAAGATTTTGGAGACTAAACCTTTGGTTGACCTTTAGGATTAAATCTAAATCCGTTTTAGGTGCAGCAGTTAGCCAGAATTCAGACCCTGGAAGGGGTATTCCATTAGGATGAGAAATCAGTTAAGTTGGCCAGGCCTATTCTCAGTATCATTTTGTTTATTTATTTACAAAAATATACATAAAAATGTGTTAGCCTGAACACAATGGAAATAAACGGGAGCAGGCATTATCCTTGCTCAGAAATCCCTACATCTGCCCCTCTAATGTGTTGTGTACTACAGTAGTTCTGTGTCTCTGATTTCTCTCAGGGTCAATGTGCATCCTGGATTTTTGCCTCTGATACACTCTTCACTTGTGACTGTACATGGTTGTATGTGCGATATTGTCCCAGAACCTTCCTACTGGCTACCTGTGTAGCCCTGTGGGACAGAGTAGTGTGGGAAAGCTAGCATTCATGAGAGGTATGAGTAGATACATGACCCTGTACCTCTTTTATAGTGCAATGTGGGTGGGAACTAGGGGTGTTTATTGGGTTACATGTTTCAATAGTCCTCCAGAGTTATTCCCATAATTCACTGAACCCTCTGATGCCTGACCCTTACCCAATGTTATAAATCCCACCCCCACCCCAACATTGGCACTGGGCCAATGATGTTTAGATCTTTCCTGAATTGTATTGATGAGCATCAGCAACCCTGGATCGTGTTCCAAGAGCTGCCTCCTTGACCATGGAGCACACCTGGTGCTGATCAGTATGTGCCCAGAGTGCATTCTTCTCCATGACTTCGCCCACCCTCAAGAACATCTCTGTACCAACAGTTTGCCCAGAGGGTGAGGGAGGCAGATATTCACCAGACTCTCTCCAGGTGCTCGGAGCTCCCCAGGATGCTGTGCTGGAGGGGGAGCAACTCTATCAATCATTCCAGCAGGGGACTGAGTTGGACCGACTGCTCAAGGGCTGTGAGCATGAGGTCTGAAATGACACATGGCTTCCTCAAACCTGCTGATCTCCTCTTATGAGCTGTGTCTACACGTGCACGCTGCTTCGAAGTAGCGGCACTAACTTCGAAATAGCGCCCGTCGCGGCTACACGCGTCGGGCGCTATTTCGAAGTTAACTTCGACGTTAGGCAGTGAGACGTCGAAGTCACTAACCTCATGAGGGGATCGGAATAGCGCCCTACTTCGACGTTCAACGTCGAAGTAGGGACCGTGTAGACGATCCGCGTCCCGCAACGTCGAAATTGCCGGGTCCTCCATGGCGGCCATCAGCTGGGGGGTTGAGAGATGCTCTCTCTCCAGCCCCTGCGGGGCTCTATGGTCACCGTGGGCAGCAGCCCTTAGCCCAGGGCTTCTGGCTGCTGCTGCGGCAGCTGGGGATCCATGCTGCAGGCACAGGGTCTGCAACCAGTTGTCGGCTCTGTGGATCTTGTGTTGTTTAGTGCAACTGTGTCTGGGAGGGGCCCTTTAAGGGAGCGGCTTGCTGTTGAGTCCTCCCTGTGACCCTGTCTGCAGCTGTGCCTGGCACCCTTATTTCGATGTGTGCTACTTTGGCGTGTAGACGTACCCTCGCAGCGCCTATTTCGATGTGGTGCCGCGCAACGTCGAAGTTGAACATCGACGTTGCCAGCCCTGGAGGACGTGTAGACGTTATTCATCGAAATAACCTATTTCGATGTTGCTACATCGAAATAAGCTATTTCGATGTTGGCTTCACGTGTAGACATAGCCATGGTGTCATACCAAGGAGGTGCAGGATGGGGAGGCATCCAGCATCTTGGAAGAAGTCTTACAGGAAGCCCAGTGAGATCTGGAAGAAGAGAAGTACATTATTCTGTACTTGTACATGGTAGATGTGGTTGAGCAGTTAAGGTAGAAGACTTCCACACGCTCCCTGGAAGTATGTCTTCTTGCTCCAGTAAGCAGGTTGGCTCCCCATCACCCCACTTGTCCCCCAAGCTGTAAAGCACTTATTTAACGGAAGTCCCATGAACCACTGTAAAACATTGAGCAGAAGCTATAACAAGAGCAGCCACATAACAATGAGAAACCATTGTGCCAGTGGGTGTGTGCATTTCTTGGCCAGCACTCTGAACAGTGCTCACCCCTGGGATATGTGGATCAGTGCAGGAGGGAGCGGGTTCTGAACAGGCTAACCTATGGAGCCTGTGGCAGCATAGCCCCCGAGTGTAAATGTGGTGAACACTGACAGTTTTCTCTGCATTGTAGAAACACTGCCTCCCTGAATGATTAACAACATTTGAAGTGCTACATTTCTGCTGCTTTGGTTGTTGGAGTACAGACTAACACATCTACCTCTCTGTTATGATCCCTGAAAGATGTTAGCTATTCTGACAAAAGCCCTCTCTCCTCAGAGCAGCTGCATCTACCCAGGAGGTTTAGTTGGCATGCGTTGATCAGTGGCGTGTTTTCATGCCCTCGTCCAGAATAGTGAAGCAAAATGTTTTAAGTGCTGACCTAAGGTATCTCGACAAAGCAGGCTTATTTTGAAATAAGTTATTCAAGAAGAGCTATTTTGAAACAGTTTATTTCTGCATAAGGCTGCTACACACAAAAATGCATTTTGAAATAGCATTCAACTATTTCAGATTACAGCATCAACACATATAGGCTATGTCTACACTAGCCCCAAACTTCAAAATGGCCATGCAAATGGCCATTCCGAAGTTTACTAATGAAGCGCTGAAATGCACATTCAGTGCTTCATTAGCATGCGGGCGGCCACGGCGCTTCGAAATTGACATGCCTCGCCGCCGCGCGGCTCGTCCCGACGGGGCTCCTTTTCGAAAGGACCCCGCCTACTTCAAAGTCCCCTTATTCCCGTCAGCTCATGGGAATAAGCGGACTTGGAAGTAACCGGGGTCCTTTCGAAAAGGAGTCCCGTCAGGACGAGCTGCGCGGTGGGGAGGTGCGTCAATTTCGAAGTGCCGTGGCCGCCCGCATGCTAATGAAGTGCTGAATATGCATTTCAGTGCTTCATTAGTAAACTTCGAAATGGCCATTTGCGTGGCCATTTTGAAGTTTGGGGCTAGTGTGGACACGGCCATAGAACCTGTTTCCAAATATAGCTATTTTTGAACTCACTATGGCTTATTTTGAAATAGGCTCTATTCCCTATCTTAACAGCACCTACTTTGAAATAGCTATTTCAGAATAGGAGCTATTCCTCAAAGAATGAGGTTTACCAAATTTGAAATAAGCTAACTGCTATTTCAAAATTATTTCAAAATAGCAGTTGTGTTGTGTAGACATTAGTATAGTTACTTTGTAATAACAGCTGTGTAGGCCTAGACCTAGTCACAGTCTGTAACTAGTACAGTAAACCCTCTAAATGAGCACTTTCGAGTTGCGCTTAATTCATATTAATGTGAATTTAGCACAACTCAAAATCCTACTGCTGCCAGCCCTGGCTCAACCTCCCAGCCCCGCGTGGCCCCGGTTCAAACCTCCCACAGCCTGGCTCACCATCTCTGGCCCCAGTTCAACCTCCTCCTCCCTCCCCCCACACGTGGCTCTGGCTCCGGCTCCCCCCACTGATCCTGGGTCAAACATCCCACCCCCCCCGCTGTGCATGTAGCTCTAGCTCAACCCCCCACCCCAGTTCACCCCTCCACCCCCACAGCCAAGCTCACCACTCGACCACAGCTCTGGCTTTTCACCCCCATACGTGGCTCTGGTTCAACCCTCTGTGCGCAGCTCTAGCTCACCACCCCCACACAGCTCTGGCTCAAATCCACCCCCTGCCCCCCTGGAGCCTTAACCCACCCCAGGCTTAACCCCCCAACTCCCTTCCCATGGCCCCAACCTACCACCAGACTTAACCCTCCCCAACTGCTCCCCCTGCCCCAGCACTTACCTTTCAGAAAGAACTGCAGGTGCTGCAGCTTGCCCAGCTGCAGAACGTGCATTCCACTGGGGGAAAAAAGCTGTCCCATATTTACGCAAAATTCAAGTTATGTGAGGGTGCGTGGGAATGGGAAACATCTGTTAATCTTTCTGGCTTTTGTCCTGATTTGCTATACATACTACATGTCCTTGTGCAGTTACCATATTTGTTTGCAGCTACACAAAGCTTTTAGTATGTGGAGAGGCTTGAAAGCTTCCAAGAGTGCTTGTCCCACCCATTGGTTTTTAGCCAGAGCACTGTTTTTTCTAGAAAGGCAGGTCTGTCTATGTATGTGACATAATAATGATCCAATAGGTCAATGATGATCTAATACATAAGTAGATCTCTCCAAAAAAAAGTGTATAATGAAATTATACACAAAAGGCCCAATCCAGTGATTTAAAGACTTCCATTGATTACAGCTGAGCCCTGAATTCAGAAAACTGGAAGGTTAGTACTGGGAGCTTGGTCACCTTGGTCATGTCCCCAAGAACTCCTGGCATGGTCCTGGTCCTGCGGGGGCCAGATGCAGGCCTGGCCAGGCTGCTGGCATAGCCCCATCCCCACAGAGACCAGCTCTAGCTGACTGTCACATCTGGCTGGGGTCACAAGCCCTGCTGGACTCCCCTGCCCAGGGCAAATGGGCTTCCCCTGCTAACCTCCCTATCCACGGTCTCTGGCCCTGTCAGACAAGACAATGCTGGTTTTGGAAGGTTCAACCTGTACTACAAAATATATTGAAGATGTTTCTGTGAACTCTCGGTAAAATTAGCTGGAAGTAGAAGCTTTGTGCAGCACCTCTGCCCTCCTCTTAATATTTTTAGCACTACTTGTCCTTTTATGTCTTTCTGCTCTGCCCAGTTGGGGTTGCAGTAGAGGACAAAGTATCTTTCTCTGTGACTCTCCTGTTCGCCACTGCCCTTGGTACTTTATGCACTAAGATGAGTTTTATGAGTATTCAAGCTCCAGGCACCATACTGCCAAAAGTCTGTTAAGACACTAGGTAGCGTAGGAGCAACAGAGAAAGCGGAGTTCTTTTGCGAGGCAGGAGAATGCAGTCAATGCCGTGCTTTGTGTGTTTTCATGCTACAAAGGGAGGGTGAGAGGGGGGAAGAGTTAATGTGAGCTCGTAGCAGCCCATATTGCCTGGCGCCTTGCTTCCACTCTGCACCTCTGACCTGTTCTTTTCTTTGCTTATCCCTTTTGGGCTGACTATGTGTAGCCCAGTGTAGAGTAAAGGAGGCAGCAGTGGAATGATCCTCCTCTACTGTTAGAAGCTGTTAGCTAAAGACAGTTACTATGTCAGCACTGCAGATTTTGCAGCCGTCCTGATGACAGGGCCAGAAGTCACACCTGAGACACCCAAGGTGACCAGGTGCTGTGGAACTCACAAAGGAGTAACAGATTAAAACCAGAATCACATAAACTTCTGTTGTTGTGTCTTAATCAGCAGAGTTAATGACCACTGAGTTCGGCTGAAAGCACTACAGGATAATAGCTAGTGTGTTCCCGCCCCACCCCACCTTCTATTTATTAATCTTTTGATCAGAACATATTGCTTAATTTTAAGAACTATTAAATCTGCATAGACAATATTGAAAAATTTAGTACCAGCTAATATATGTTATCAAAAGAAAAATGTGATCAGGATTATTTCCGGTTTTTACAAAATATTATCCATCACTAGTGTGGTGAGTTCTTGCATTTTCTCATGCTAGCAGTATCCAAAGTCTTGCAGTAATTCCAATGTCATCTTGCATTGCCCCAGTCCTTTAAAAGTACAAACTGTTCTGTTCTAGTTTTGCCAATTTGTGCATGTTTCATAGGTAAATTGGGAGTTGGTTAAAATATGTTCTGGGTTATTTATCCTAAAATAAACATGTTAGCAGGATGTTGAGTTATCACTTAAGGAGAAATAATTCATAGTGAATTAAATACGAAAGAAAGGAGTAAAATGTGACAGAAGACATTTAAACCTTCTGACTGTGTCTTGAATATTCAGAGTTGGTTTTGTTTCATTTAAAGCCAGTTAGAGCAACAAAATTGCACAGTGTGTGATGCACTAGGTATATGGTGGAGATTTTTAATGCTTCGTGTGGTGAGAATTACAGGTTGCACCTCTGAAAACTGACATTCTCTGGTCTGACGATGTCCCTTGTCTGGCAGTATGAGGGATGCTCCTGGACCAGAGGGCTGGGGCAGGAGGACAAACCAAGCTGGCCTCCTGGCAGCCATGCAGAGCCAGAGCCAGAACACTGTTGCCCCCAGCAGCCCCACACTGGGCTGGGGTGTTGGCATCCCATGGCTGCCCCACACACAGCTGGGCCGAAGGACCTGCATCCACTGGCAGTTGGCATCTAGTGGCTGCCCCACGTGGAGCGGAAGCCAGGGCCAGGGCTGTGGTGCTAGCATCCTCCAGCAGCCAGAGTTCCCTGGCTGCCCCATAGGGAACCAGGGCTTGGGAGGAGAGCATGCTGCAGCAGCAAGCTATGGCAGGCCAGTAGGCATTAACCCACCTGTCAAGCAAAATCCTGTGTTCAGGACTGGTGAGGTCCTGAGGGTGCCGGACCAGGGAGGTGGAACCTGTATATGCTGTTTGAACCTTATGCATATTTATTAAAATATCATTTCTCTATTTAAAAATTCTGTTGGAAGTTGATATCTGTGAACTTTGAATTTTGAAGACCAGTTTGAGCCCTAGAATAACTCCCCAGCTTTGGTGAATTTATGCCAGGCATTAATTTGGTCTCCAATTTTATGTGAGCACTCGAACTAGAATGTAAGGCCCTTAAGCCTGCTATGAGTTCCACATGGCACTACAAACGCTGTTCATAGCAGAACAAGGATCTAAATTTTTTTCTAGAGTCACTGATAAAATTTCTCTTCCGCTGGTCTTTCTGCATTGGTAAGAAGATTCAGAAATGTATTTTAACCAGTGAGTAATCTCTATATTGATTTACAAATTTGCAGAAAAAACATATTCTCAATCTTACTGCTCTTTGAGGTTTGGATAGTGATCGTTCCACATTACAGTTATATTCTGGGTCACATGAGTTCACAACTCCATCTGAAGAATACCAAAGAAAAGAATCAACTTTCTCTTACTGCAAGTGTATTATCTGGGGGGTTGTATTTCGGTTTTGTCTGTTGCAAGTGCAATAAAATTTCTGAACTAGAGAAAATGGTATTGTCATAGGAACATCTAGCAGCCATTCAGTAAGCTAACTGGATTAGTCAGGTAAAGTTAAAGGCTTAAAAATTCATTTTTCAATAGTACTTCAGTTTTTCCTGTTAAAAGAAAAAAGTTTTGCAAGTACTTAAAGATGAAATTTCTTTTAAATAACATGATTAAGTCCACCAGGGAGAGTACTGTAGGGCCAAAACACTTGTGGATATTTAAGTCATCCTCTTAATGCAGTTTTTATGGTATACATTTGATGCAATGCAAAAACAAACAAAAATACATCTGAGATCCGGAGACTTGAGATGAAACCAGAAAATGTAAATATCCACTTTGCTTTTTTTTTTTTATTTTACCATGCTTTACTCCCATTGTAAATCATCTTTTCTTAGGAAACACCAGTTAACTCCCGTTTATTGCTAATATTGTGGTGCCTCATTTTTTAAGACAGTCTGGGATGATTTCAATAAGGAAATGCTAAAGGACTCAGCTGCAGTCTCTCATTTTAAAGGGCATGCAGTCAATTGAGAAGGAGAAAAATACAGTATGTTAATGGAACATGTTTATAGTATGGAGATTCTGCTGTACCATGTTTCCCCTGTATTTCTGAGAAAGTCTCTTCCATCAATTATTTAATCTATAGAGTGGATATTTTTGTCCATTATTTTGGGGAAAGGGCATTTTATTTTTCAGTGTGAGACCCACTGGGCCCCATTTGCCACAGGGGTGAAACCCAGTAGAACAACAATAGCAAATAAGGATATTTCTCTAGGTTTTGGCAAACTATTTTTCACATCCAACCCATAACTGTGAATGGGGCAGCCAAACAGGGGTTATTTGAACTTATGTATGTTGGAGTATAAACATGTCACAGTTGATGTTTATCCTTAAGCCACCTTTTGTTTTGAAGGTTCTTGTTTGCTGAAGGTATCTAAATTTAGCCTTATTTTTGTCAGCTAGAACTTACATTACAGAAAAGAAGGCTAGCAAATCTTAGCAATGTCACACTTTATTAGTCATGCAAGCACTTAAAAGCAAGGTTAGACACAAAATTCTGGAGATTCATGGTGGCAGTTCTTTAAAAATGCCACATTGAGCCTTATAGGATTTACCTCCTGAAACTGGACGAAGTTAAAGCATTAAATTTTATGAACAATGGAGCTTTGTATGTTTGGGGGAAAGAATATTTAAATCCCACAGAGAAGCTCAGCTGGTGATGCATGCTCCTCTTAGCCACGACACTGAGTCCCATCTTCACATTTTCTACCAAGATCAAAAGGAGAAAAACTTTATTTTCTGACACTTTGTTGCTGTCTTACTTAGACTTACTTAGACTTGTCTGTAGAGTGTCAGTGCAAGTTGGGTTACACAGATAAGCTGAGCTGACTCATTGCATCTACTTTTAAGCTTTCTTCATTTTAATTTTAATTTTAATTATTTATCTTTGTGTAGTCTGGCTATCTGTCATTCTTGCATTGTTCTAGTCATAGCATTAGAGGCCAGAAGATATGCTATGCTGTTAAAGAGCAGAGTTTCTAATACTACAGCTCTAAAAAGAGGCTTAGACGCAACATGGCAGTCCTATTGCTTCTCTGTGTGTAGACTGTTGTTCCAGTAGGAAAGCATAAAAAAAAATAAGTAGCACCATATATATGATGAGGGTGAAGGCCAGGTGAGGGCCAGGAAGAACTACTAATTAGGTGGCTTTATTTTTTCTTCATCACCCTATGCTACTTTTTCAAAGTTTTCTTAAGGTTACACAGAATTGATATTAGAGATCGAAAAGCACTGGCTCACCAAATACCTCTGGTCCTAATGTCCTTGGTCCTTTTGCTCATGAGAGGTTGCTTATAAGAGAGTTGTTACTAGTTTCCAAATGTCTTAGTAAAATATTCACACAAAAACATTTCAAATATTTGTCAACATTTACTATAAGGTGGACAGAAAGCTAGCTACGTCATTGGCCTCAATGACTACTGGTCAACAGCTCGATGTCTAGTTGGCAGCCAGGGTCAAACAGCAGGAGTCTGCCTGAGAACCATGTGGAAGGACCTACAGTGAGTGCTTGCTTAGGAGGGCTGTATTGTGAGCCAGTCGGGTGGATATCAGAGTGTCTATCTGCTGTGACCATTTGTTTGACTGGAGCTAGTTGCAGGGACTGTCTGACCATGGGTTAGGTTGTTTGAAAAGTGAAAATTGGGAGTGTTTTGTTCCAGATGGACCTTGTGTGCTTGATTAGAGGGAAGGCTTGAAGTTGGGCTAACAGCTTTAAACAGGCAACCTTATGAAAAAGCAGCCAGTTGCCAATGGAGGACAGGCAAACAGAGGGAGTTTGCCTGAGGGACACTCCCACAGAGTTTTTGTGCTTTTGGGGTTCTGTGAGTAGTAAACAAAACATTTGAAGATGCTCCTACAATGAAGGCAATATGGATAATGAGTGATCAGTTGTTACCTGCACAGGCTGTGGTATGTTAGTCTTTCTCCCAGAGGACAGAAGCAGCTCCATCTGGATGAAGTGCAAGGTTAAAGGATTAGGTCCGAGTAGCTACTGTGTCACATCAGAGCAAATGAAGACTTTCTGGATAGAAGTCAGCATTTGGTACTGCAGGCACAGCATGCTGAAGTGTCAGAAAGGTCAGTGCAGAGTGAGGAGGAAAATTGGCAGCCTGTGACCTCCAGAAGAAGAAAGAGGGGAACTCATGCATCCACAGTGCAGATAGAGATGATAAACTATTTTCAGTCTCTTTGCATGTGTACTGCTCCAGAAAATGGTTTGGAAGACTTGTCTGTGGAAAGGGATCAGAAGAAGACCCCACTGAATGGAAGGCAATATCTTAAGGGCTGGGGTTCCACAACCATCCTTCTCAAGAGAAGGAGTTGGGGAGATGGGTAGTGGTGGTCAGGGATACCCTCCTAAGGGGGACAAAGTCATCCATCCGCCTTGTATACTGAGACACGCGAGAAGTGTACTGTTTAACAGGAGCTAGAATTCAGGATGTGATAGAGTATCTGCCAAAGCCAATCAAACCATTAGATTGCTACCCCTTCCTACTTCACGTAGGCACCAATGACACTGGCACAAAAGACCTTGAGTGAGTCTCTGTAGACCACGTGGCTCTGGGAAGAAGGATAGAGGAGTGTTGGGGAGAGGGCCTTGGATTTTTGGCCCTGATATGCTGTTCAAGGAACAAGGATTGCTCAGAAGAAATGGGATCCATCTAACAAAGAGGGGGAAGACCATCTTTTCAGGCAGACTTGATAACCTGGTGAGGAGGGCTTTAAGCTAGGGGGGAGGGTGACCTAAGCCCTGAGGTGAACGCAGAAGAGGGATATGGGAAGAAACACAAGGAGAATGGTGCAATGGGGGAAGCTTCTTGTTTCATACTGAGAAAATAGGAAAATGGGCTAGTTATCTTACGTGCCTGTACAGGAATACAAGAAACCTGGGAAACAAACAGGAAGACTTGTAAGTCCTGGTACAATCAAGGAACAGTGATGTGACTGGAATAATACAGAGTTGATGAGGTAACTCACATGATCTGGCACCCTCTCATGGATGGGTATAAACTCTTCAGGAAGGGCAAACAGGGGAGAAGAGGTGGAGGAGTTGCAGTATATGTAAGAGAGCAGTACGATTGCTTAGAGCTCCAGCACAAAACTGGAGAAAAGTCCATTGAAAGTCTTTAGGCTAATGTTAGAGGCAAGAGCAACAATAGGCCCTGGTTCTCATGGGGGACTTCACTCGCAGCTGTGCACAGACAATCCAGTAAGTTTTTGGAGTGTTGAGAGCTGCTCACAAACAGGAAGGACTTCGCAGGAGAAGCAGAAGGTAGCAACCTGGGCAGCAGTGACCATGAGATGGTTCAGTTTAGGATCCTGATGAAAAGAAAGAAAGGAGACCATCAGAATACGGACTGTGGACTTCAGAAAAGCAGACTTCGACTCCCTCAGGGATCTGGTTGGGAGAATTCCCTGGAAGGCTATTATGGGGGGAAAGGGGCCAAAAAAATGAGCAAATCCTCAGTGAGCTTAAACACCAAAAAAAGCATGTAAGAAGTGGAAACTTGGACATATGACTGGGTAGGAATATAAAAACATTGATTGAGCGTGCAGGGGTGGAATCAGAAAGACCAAAGCTCAACTGGAACTGAAGCTAACAAGAGATGTGAAGGATTGCAAGAAAGGTTTCTAGAGGTGCATTAGCAATAAAAACATGATCAGGGAAAATGTGGGACCCTTACTGAATGGGGAAGGCAACCTCGTGACAGATGATGTAGAAAAAGCTGCCATGCTTTTTTGCTTCTGTCTTCACAAAGTCAGTTCCCGGACTGCTGCACTCAGCAGCGCAATATAGGGAGGAGGTGAGCATCCCTCAGCAGTGAAAGAACAGGTTACTATTTGGAAAAGAAGATGGACATGCACAAGTCCATGGGGATGGAACTAATGCATTAAAGGATGCTGTGAGAGTTGGCTGATCTGATTGCAGAGATATTGGCCATTATCTTTGAAAAATCTTGGTGATCAGGGGAGGGCCTAGGCAATTGGAAAAAGGCAAATGTTGTGCCCATCTTCAAAAAGGGGATGGAGGAGAATTCAGGGCACTACAGACCAGTCACCCTCACTTCAGTCCCTGGAAAATTCATGGACCAAGCAATCAATTTTAAAACACTTGGAGGAGAGGAAAGTTATCAGGAACAGTCAACACAGATTCATCAAGGGCAAGACCAACCTGATTGCCTTCTGTGATGATGTAACTGGCTCAGCTGGAAAAAGCAGTGTATGTGACTTTTGATTTGACTTATCTTGACTTTTGCAAAAATTTTGACATGGTCTCCCACAATATTCTTGATGGCAAGTCAAAATAGTATGGCATGGATGAATGGACCATAAAGTGGATTGAAAGCTGGCTAGATCATTGGGCTCAATGACTGGTGATCAACAGTGCAATGACCAGTTGGCAGTTGGTTTCAAGCAGAGTAACCCAGGGTTGGTTCTGGGGCTAGTTTGTTCAACATCATCTTTAATGATCTGGATGATGGGATGGTTTGCAACTTCAGCAAGTTCGCAGATTACACTAAGCAGTGTGGGAGAGGTAGATATCCTGGAAGGTAGGGATAGGGCTCAGAGCAATCTAAACAAATGGGATGATTGGGCCAAAAAAAATCCAATGAGTTGAACGAAAACAAGTGCAGAGTCCTATACTCAGGATGGAAGAATTCATGCACTGCTACAAGCTGGAGACCAACTGACTAGGCATAAGTTAGGAAGAAAAGGGTATAGGGGATATGAGTCAACAGTATGCCCTTATTGCCAAGAAGGCAACTGTCATACTGGGCTGTATTAACAGGAGCTTTGCAAACACATCAAGGGAAGTGATTATTCCTCTGTGTTTGACACTGGTCAGACCATATCTGGAGTGTTGCATCCAGTTTTAGAGGGGTTCCCACTACAGAAAGAATGTGGAGAAATTCGATAGAGTCCAATGGAGGGCAATGAAAATGATTAAGGGGCTGGAGCAGATGACTTATGAGGAGAGGCTGAGGTTAGTGTGCTTATTTAGTCTGCAGAAGAGAAGAATGAGGGGGGATTTGATGGCAGCCTTCAACTGCCTGAAAGTGGGGGCAGGGTTTCCAAGAGGATGGGACCAGGCTTTTTTCTGTGGCGGCAGAAGCAATAATCTAAAATTTCAGTAGTGGGGGTGGGTCTAGGTGGAATATTAGGAAACACCAAGAGGGTGGTAAAACACTGAAATGGAATGCCAAGAAGGTGGTGTAATCTCCATCTTTAGCAGATTTTAAGGCAAGGCTTGATAATGGGATGGTTTAGTGCCAGATCATTCTATTTTGAGCAGGGATTTGCACTGGATGACCAACTGAGTTCTCTTCCCATCCTAATCTTCTATGATGCTATGACTAAAGCTAAAATTTAATTTAGTGCACATGTAAGAATAACATCTTTCTTGTAATATTAGCTGCCTGAAAAAAGGTTTCCCCAGCATCCTGCCCATTTGATTGGCCACCAAACAATTTTCCTCTCCATCGTGAATCTCAGGTTTCATGAAACACTTCTAAACCTGGTTTGGGGGTGGGATTTTCAAAAGCATCTAAATGACAGGCAGTTTTGGCACTGAACTAAATAGGGTACATTGGAAATTCCTACCTAGAATGTCTGGAAACTAGTTTCATATACAGAATGCTGTTCCAGTGATATACCTGGATTGTGCTTTTCCTTAAAGGGAATGATTCCCCATTTTTCCTAGTAGAATAATGAAACTTAATGACTGATGTATAATAGGCTCATGACAAACTCTAGTTACCACCCAAGTCAACTCCTAGCCAGTAGACTCAGGAGCCTGGGAGATATAACATACTGTTAGGGGGCCTGCAGTAGATACCACAAGAGGATACAGGGCACCCAGCATCAGCCACTATCAGAAGATAAGATACTGGGCTAGATGACTTTTGGTCTGACCTAGTATGGTCCTTCCTATGTCAATAGATAGCGTGGACAGATAACACTGGGACCTTGTTACTACTTATCCCTGAACTGAGCTGCTTCTAGGATCTGAGTTGGGAACTGGTGATCTTTTTGTTTGTTTGCATGCTTTTAGCTGTTAAAGTAATTGTGCTAAAATCATTGACACATTTTAGTATCTGGAAGTCTTATTAAAGAATTCCTCTGTAATGATTGATGAGCATGAATTTTTTCAGAACCCAGTAAGAGCAAGATCCGGAAGTCTAGTGTGTGGTGTACAAACAACCTTTGTCTTTGACACCCAACATTTTTTCAATTCATAAGGGACACGTATATTGCAGTGTCCCCAGTAATGGGGTTGTTTAGAATATCTGAAGTGAGGGCAATGGGCCTCCTTCCTCATGTGAGTCATTCCCTGTGAAGCCAGTGGGAATACTTGGGTAAGAAATAGTTGGTTTTGACAGATCAGACCCTTAAGGCTCTTTTGTTAGTGGTAAGGTGCAACAAATAAAGTTCACCATTCTAGAAGCTGCTTCTCCTTTTTCCAAGGAAAGGCAGCTTATTCTGGAAATGTTCCAAGTTGCGGGTTGAGGAAGAGGACTGATAAACTACATACCTGTGCTCTTTTATTGTCAATTGAAGGAAATGATTCCATGGTTGGGCATGACCACGAGAGTCAAGATGAAGCAGCATACGAGCGTCTGCCGTGTATGTCGATATATTTTAAATGAAAAGGTAGGGCACAGTTTTCTTGTCAGTGTGTCATCAGTTGCAAAAGTAGCTGCCAAAGCTACAAAGAAACAGATCTAAAGACATTTTTAAAAGAGAACAGATTTGAAATGTTTCAGGCATGAAGACTTAATGTCAATGGTAATATTCACTCTGGCTTTTACGTTTTTTCCTAGTTGTTTTTCACATAGTTCTTTTTATTCTCAAGAATGTGGATTCTTGTATAAGAAAGTTTTCTTACCTACTAGCCAGGTTTATACAAGAGCCTGTATCACTAACATTTCTGAGAACTGTTTGCCTTGGATGAAAATCAGTTTGAGCAGAACAGAGAAAACATTTGAGGCTCTGATTGGTTTAATACACTAATGAAAGATACAGATCTTGGGTAAGCCCCCACTCCCCACCAGAGTTAAAGATCTTCCCATAAGATGTTTTGGTTGGTTCATTATGGGCCTAATCCTGTCAAGTTCTCAGCACAGTTGATTCCTACAGACGTTGTTGGGAGACAAAGTCACTCAGTATCCTGTAAAATCAGAACCTACAGAAATATTCAGCTGGTTATGACACTTGTATCTGGATTCTTATTTGGATTCTGAGTTTGCCGTGTTTTGCATCCCACAATAGTTATACAGTTATAACGACGATTTTCTGCAGAGTTCCAAACCCTAAGCTTCCAGTACATAATGTGCTGCTATTTTTGACCAAAGAAAGGTAGTGAGAGTTCTAACAGCAATATAGCACATAGGCACAAAAATGGGAGGCAGCGATAGTGACTGATATTAATTTTCTGCACCTCATGTAGTTCTATTTATAAGGGAAGTTAAAGACAGTTAAAGTTAAGGACAATCCTTGGATGGCAGGACAAGGGAAAATAAGGAGTTTTTAAAGTATACTAAGAACAAGAGAAATCCTAGCAATAGTACAGACCTGTTACTAAATGGAGATGATAAAACTGTTACTAATGATGTTCAGAATTTGCTGCCCAGCCCCAGCTGGTGACTCCTCCCAGGAAGGCCAGGGTTGTGCTACCCTGCTGGGGGCTCTTCCCAAGGTGGAGGGACTGCAGTGATTGGCTCAGGCCTGTCCAGTAGCCACTCCCCAGGGAGAGGGGTGGGTAAGGAGGCATGGCAGCAGGGATGTTGACTGGCAGTGCTGCTAGGCAGCAAGGTTCCCCCACCCCCTGGTCCAGCTCTAGGGACGAGGGCTCTGGGAGAGATGTTTGGGCTGAAGCTTGGGGATAGGGATGCCACTCATCCATAGCCAGTGGCTAGCAACATGTAGAGCACCACCCCCAGCTGGCCACTCTCTTGCTGGTGTGGCACCCTCCTGTGGTCACTCTGCAGTATATCTGTCTCTTGCAGTCATTGCAGAGCAAAACTGTCCCTGCTATCAGCCCCCTACCTTTCCATTAATGAGTCACAATCTGATCCCAAACACAACGCATTCTCCTGGCACAACCAAACCCTGACTTTGCTTTAAGTTATAAGAGGAAGCTGCACACAAATGTGGTGGTACTAGCTCTTATCATTTGGGGGAATTCTTTAACAAACAGACTTACAGGTGGACGGACAGACAGATGTCCATTTTTTGTCCTATGTGGGACAAGTATGCCATCATTCAAGAGCTTGTAATCCCCTGATTGTGTACATTCTGTTTCTGTGTGCATATCTTTCTTGTATGTAAATGAAGTTAGAACTCTG